>NC_061776.1:1403574-1718574 GCF_022458985.1 Mugil cephalus
CTGTGCTAGGTGATTCTCTGACATTTTCTTCATTGCAGGTTTCAAAGACATTAGCTGTAATGTTCCTAAAACCATCAAGATGATTGCAGCACTACAAGCGGAGAACCAGACTGGATTCCTGGGCCTGTGTTCCTAAACATCCTGGGAATCCTCTCAGAGAGCTCCTAATTTAGCCTAAAGATTCCCAGCAAGGAGTCTTAAGCAGTGACTTGCTCTGTAACATGGTGGCACAGTTGGTAGCACTGGTGCATCACAGCACGAAGGTCCTGGAGGGTTGATGCTCATGGCCTATCTGTGTGGAGTTTGCATGTTCTCCCTCTGTTAGCATGGGTTTCTTACTTGGGTTTCCTTCGTACTCCATCAAAATCATACTGTAGACCTGGCATGTCTCATCTACTAGCTTTAATATGAATCCCATTAAATGTGATAGGGAAATTACAAATTACAGGACAAGTCTTAACAATCATATGTCAGATAGGCAGAGGTAGTAGGAGGTGAGGACCTAAATGCTGGACCAGACATGAGGCAGGTAGTTGAAACAAAAAGAATCATGACATGGCATGGAGACAAGGAACATGGCATGAAGGAAATAACATTAACGACAAAACAAGGAACAAAGGGAAGGCAGGGCTATAAATACACAAGAGGGCTCAGGGATGACAAGACACATGTGAGACAGATCAGGATAATGGCTCCAGAGGAAACCAATTAATTATCAAGAGAGAAGGCGGCACAAGACAGGAAATCCAGACACTTAACAAAATAAAACAGAAAACACAACACATGACCGGAGAGCTGTATCACAAATCGACTTCAACTTATCCGGTTTTACTCCAACTTATCCAGCTGAACCTATTCACAACAATGCCAATCTGGATAAGCGTTATCACGACGCTGGTTATCAATATGTTAACTCAATCCAGGGGCCCGTTGCACAGAAATAGGATTCAGATATCCAGGATAAGTAACTAAATCCTTCCCAATGCCACCGTCTTCATACAAGGTACATTCCTCCACCTTTACGCAGGACGACCATTCATAGTGAATCAATTTGGAATCAGTGACTGTGGTTCACCTTGCAGTGTCTAGCAACATCATCATACTGTTGTAAGTACTCCATGAAAGTCATAGTGTAGCCTGGCATGTCTCATCTACTGGCTTTAATATGAATCCATTAAATGTGATAGGAAAATTACAAATTGCAGGACAAGTGTTAACAGTCGTAGTAGGATACTCATTGCTTTGTATTACAGATTCCCCAACATCATTGGTGCATTTGACTGCACCCACATCGATTTTGTGAATAGGATTTCCTTGCACATCATTAATGGTCAGGTGTACGTGACTTTTTGATATATTTCAACACTGTACATGGCTTGTGATGTGCATTGATTGGTTTAATAGTCTGTATCTTATAGAATGGTCTGCAGTGCTGACTACCTGATCAGCAGTGTTGTGGCAGAGTGTCCTGGCTCAGTCCATGACTCCCCAATCTTTTGGTCCTTGCAATCTATCGATACCTGTCACAAGGTGGCGCACATAACCTCTATTAATAACCACTTTTAACATTATGGCTGTGTCAAGAATGTCTCTACTGAGCTCTATTTATGAGGTTGTGATGATGACATTTTGAATCACAGGTGAGTTCTCTGGTGTACAGCTGGGGACAGAGGCGATGCCTACCAGCCTTATAGCCTCACACCATATTCAGACCCCCAGGAAGCACAGCAGGCATATAATACTGCCCCCACCAGGACAAAGACTGGATGGAGATGATCTTTGGCCTCCTGAAGGAACGCTTCCAATGTTCTACACCATCTAAGGTCAGCCCAAACAAGACATGTGACATCACTGTGGCCTGTGCGGTCCTATATGCATCCTGTACAATTAAGTTGAATATAACCTGCAATGGCAGAGACACATGCTTTAGAGTTCAGTTAAACTGGGCCTGGAATGGCAAAGGAATTCGTGTCATTTTATATTATTTGGCCTATTGTGCTGAATACTGTATGCAGACCTCATATTTGTCTGTTCATTTCAGTATGGATTTGTCCTGAATTTATTTGTGTTGTAGGGGTGTGAGGACACACTCACAAGACGAGACGAGACACGATATTGGGTTCACGAGTACGAGACGAAAAGAGATTTTAAGAAAACTACAATGACAAATTATATGACTGCACCAACAGACTTTTATTGGATGATGTAAGCATGAGATTTTAATAGACTTCTTCTTCCACAAATTGAAACTAAAACTAAAATTTATAAAAGTAAAAATAAATAAAATTAAATATCTCTCTTTTTTCAAGTGCAAAAAATATTATGTGCAAAACCAAATCCAAGTTCTACTCTGTCAATACAGAGTGCAAATAGTGCAAACAAGTATGTCACTTGCTGCAACTACACAGCCATGTTCTTTTTTTTTTTAAAGAATATTAGCATGTCCACATTCTCTGGCAGCAGTTGGGATCTTTGCGCATTGACTATGTCTCCTGCTGTTCAAAAGATGCGCTCACTTGGAACGGAGGTAGGAGGGACAGAAAGGCACGCTTTGGCCAGTTGAGACAGCAAAGGATATTGGAAATAAAGCAGTGTTCTTGCCACCACTTCAGAGGACAGCCACTGAGAGGGATAGAGGCCTCTTTTCTGTAGTTTTCAACTTCCCTCTCGGCCTGTTTTGAACTGTTGGACTCCTGTAGTTAGCTTCCCTAACAGGTCCTCAAGTGCTGTATTTTTGGGAGCAGGTTCTGTCACTTCAGACTCATCATCTCTCACAGCCTCCTCTCTACCATGTGTGGGACAGTGAGCTCCACCTGCTGCCCCTCCTTCCCTCTCCTCAGCTGTGGTCTTTAAACAGAAGAAACACTAGTGTTAAATTTGATAAGCAGCTAAGAGCCCTCTCACACACACAAACACACAGATGCTCTCAACTGTTCTGCCTTGCTCTGTACCCTCTGGAAGACGGCCTCACACTGGTCATGGTCTAGCTGAGGTAGAGTCCGGAACCTTGGGTCCAGTACCGTGCACTCCAGCAGATAGTTGAAGGCATCCCCTCTATCTGTTTGCAATATTCGTGAGGATTGCAGTCTTTGTGTTGGCCACTGTGGTGGAATCTCCATCATTTGGTGTCACACTGTGTTCAATCATGCTCTTCAGTGGCTTCAAAGGAAGCAACAGCTTCACAAGGTCTTCAGCATCTCTGAAATCGCAGCTGTCAAGTTTATCGATGCTTCGGGCGTTTTGTCTTAACTGGGCTGGTGAGAGCTGCTGTTATGACAGCTTATATCCAACGTGCTGTTCCATCGCGTCGTAACGTCCATGATTAACTTGTGTGATGGCTGTTGTAGCTGTTTCTGCTTGGAGAATAACCCTGCGGTAGCCGTTGAAGTCCGATGAAAAAACAAAGCAGCCACACGTCTCACCCACCCGAGCAAACGAGCGACGCAGGGAACACCGAGGCCAGCTTGGGTTGCCAGAATTATAGTGTGCGCAAAACACTTCGTGCGGCTTCAATCCCGCCTCGTGCACGGCCACGTCCATATTACGTGCACTGTCGGTAACAATAGCAATGCCATGGTTGGGTTTTTTAAGCTCCCAGTCAGTAACAGCTGTCTGTAAAACTTCAGCTGTGTTTGTGTGGGACTCGGAAAGTGGGTGAGTCTGTAGTACAACACTTTACATTTTCCAGTCATTGTTGATTGTGTGGGCTGTAATTGTGATGTAGCTTTGCGTACCTCTCGATGTCCAACCGTCGGTTGTTATGGCGATGCTTTCTGCGTCTTTCAGGTTCTGTTCAACCTTGCTCTTGGGCTCTTCATAGAGGTTCAGGATCACTGTGCGTGATGGGATGGTGTACTTCGGTTCCAGTGTGTGGAGTCGCCGCTGAAATCCTTGATTGTCTACCACAGAAAATGGCCTCATATCTGCTGCGATGACAACACCTATGTCTGTTTTTATGGCTGTGGCTCTGGCGCTTGACTGTGGAAGTTGAGGTCCGAATGCGTTTGTCAGCGTTGTCTGGCTTGTTAGTGTTTTCTTCACAGGTGCAGGTGTTGATTTGAGTACCGAGCTGTGGTGGTGCTGTGTATGTCTCTGCATCGTGCTCGTATTAGTCGCGGTGTACGGCATTATTTTCATACAATGCTTGCATATTGTCCGTGTCTTATCAGTTACTCTACTGCCATTTATCATTTCCGCCGGGTACCCGAAATGCTGCCCAACAAATGATTTGAAAGTGGCGGGGGCATTTTCAGTGGTAATACCGATATTTTCCGACATCACTCTGGCCGCTTGCTGGTTCACAAATCTCGCGAGACTGATTTTTAATGCAACAACAATTATCGTCGAGTTAAATCTTGCGAGACCTCATGACATCAGACCTCGTTACATCCTTAATGTTATGAGGCAGAGTTCTCTGAGCTGATAAAGACTGAAATGTTGAAACACACATGTTGGTCTAAGTTGATGCTGATTTACAAGATCCTTCACCCTCATGTGGTGAGTTCATATCTACAGTCTCATGTTCTATCCCTAATGAATTATACTAACTGATCTTTCAACAGTTAAAGTTTTATAACTGTGTTCATGACCAAACGTCTCTACATATAACACCGTCTGTTGTACTTTCTGTTGGTGAAAGACTAATGTGCTATGCTGGAGCAGCTGGCCTTATGTGAGGAAGGGGCCTGGGACTGGAGGGTCACCACTGTTCACTACCATGGGTGTAGGAAGTAAAAAGAACAATGGGTTTGGAATCAAAGCAATGAGTCCCTTTTAGTTTTTCATCCTGACTGAAGATAAGGCTATGAAATAACACACACACACTTATGTAGCAAACACAAATGTTACACTGCTTTGATAGCAGCATCCAAACACACAGTGCCAATGTTGTCAAGTGGAGCTTTTCATACAGATCTATGATCAGTGTAGTGTGAACAGAAATAAAGTCTGACAGGAAGCAGGAAGTTAAAGCGTTCTGAGAGGTAACAACGGTTAACAGTTGTGATACATCCTGAAACACTGATGAAGAGATGATGTAGAACAGACTAATGGAACTGGATCAGAAGTGTCTCAGAGACAGACATGACATCAACAGCATGAGGACATGACCATGACTAGATGTAATCATTAAAATACAGACATGATGATAAAGAAGAGAAGAGGCCCCTCCAGCCACAGAGACATTAGCTGAGTTATGAAAAGTAGTAAAAACATAATCTGTCACTTACTTCATATGTCTTCTGCAGATGGACACATTACTGTGGGAGTGAAGGGTCCAGTGTGACGTCCACTGATGTCTTCTGTGTTAACAACAAACACCAGGAATCATGTTGACAGTAGAATTTAGACGGTGTCACAGTTCAGTCACTTCGCACCACCACTCCTCATCCATCCAGACCAGCGTATACTCTTTAAATCACACTCACTCTACCAGATTAATGTTTTTTCCTGAGATTTTCCAGCATTCATCTGCCTGACTTCCTGGCACCGACTGTTCCTGGTTAAGTTTCTCAGCCTTCCGTTCCCAGTCAAGAGTTTTTTTTTTTTTTCTTACCTCCCTGATTAAACAAACTCCACTGATAATGTACCTCTTCATGCTGCATCTGTGTGGTACATGTATCACACAGCTGAATTTAATTGTCTCTAGTTACTCTCCCAGTTTATTATAACGTGGACTCTAGTTACTGATACTGGTTAGTTGGACAGTAAAGATGTTGATGGTCCTAAGCTGCAGATTCACTGACAACATTTACAGAGTCTGTTACATTTAACACACATGTAATAAACACATGAACAGCTCAGGATGTTCAGGCTCTTACCTGCTCAGTTTGACTCTGATCATGAAGGAGGAGAGAGGAGGTCTGGTTCACTTTCTCTGTATCGCTTTCATTTATATAGAGAAGACACACACACACAGACACAGACACACACACTTTATGATAATCGTCGTATGATCCGATACACTCTAAAAAAAAATAAAAAGAATTGGCTCAACAAAGGCAATCAACACAACATTTTCCATTAGTCTTTATTGGTCCTCACAACTTCTCATGAAAAACAGTAATTGAGGAAAAACAGTAACCCCCCCCCCCCCCAAAACGTGAAAGTGAAAGTCAAATCATTTCTGAGAAATGAGGTTGGTTTTCATTTCTCCTGCCTCCAGAAATAACATCTGAAACCACAGCACTCACTCTGATGACCACACACATTTGGAATGTAAGTACACTCTGTTCTTTCTACTTGTATACACCCCTTCTTTTTATTTAGGGAAAGTTTCTATTCCTAAAACTATTTTTTCTTTAATGGGCAGGCCTCTCAGTGTTGCTATCTTTCAGTGGGCCACAACGTGGCAGTGTGTGGTGGAAAACAGTATTTCATTAAGTACAGTACTGTACTGGACTTATAGATAATGCAAAATCAGAAATCTGTTAAAGCAATGAGGAGAAAAGCACCCCCAACAAAACACATATGGTGTGTAAAATCGGTAAATTCAATTTAAAATGGTGATTTTTAAATTTAGGTTTTTGGTCATAACTATATGACATTCAATAAAATGCAAACACGAATTCAAACATTTGTCTTTGTTCCTATGATAAAAACAATGTAACCTTACAACAGTAACTACAGTCATCATCCAGTCATAAACAGAAGCTTGACGGATGTAGCAAAAATAACTATGGGGGCAGGTTTTTGCGAAAGATCAGTTCTTGCTTGTGTACTATGTCTTTTTTCTTTATCCGTAAAAGACGCTGAAAATGTAAAAGGCCTGATGCGTGAGAGAGCATGAAATGCAATTTTAATTTTTATGTGACAACCACAGTACGACACAGAACAGTGTCATGCTACCAGCCAAACTATCTAGCGTTGTACATTACTGTGAAGTAATATTGCAGTGGTTAGGGTTAAGTTAAGTTAAATTTGATTGTGAGTGCAATTGAAGACCATAATTGTGCCTGTAATGGAAAAAAACAAACAAACAAAAAAAAACAAGTAGAAAGCACAAAGAGGTAAACACGAATGACTCCAGACCGAATCTTGATATCATCATTGTTTGTTCCTGTATGTTTCTGGATGCTGTGTTCCCTTGACTTTGCATGCGATTGTAATGATGTTCCTGGGTTACCGCTCTCCATAAAGTTTAAAGGGAAGAGGGTGGATAGTGACGTCACACGCCAGTTTGTCAGCATGGCGTGTTTTTTTTGGAAATAAATGACTCTCCAAATTTATCCCCATCTCTGATTTGGGAAACTGCTCGATCCTACGTTCGTCTGCTCGATCCTACGTTCGTCACGTGAGTAAGCGTATTGCGTCACTTCCTGATTCTGCACCGCTGCTGTGTGTGCTCACACTGTTTTAGCTCCGTTAAACATTTTCTGTATAAGTGGTGAAACTCGTGTTTTGAGTTTACCCAACCACCTGTCCTCTGTAGCACCTTGTTAATCTCACGTTTCTTCTCAGTTTAATCAACCTTGGTGTATTTAGCGGTTAACTATGGCTACTTTCTCTCCCTCTGCTTCTTCTTCTCTCTCCTGCTCGTCGTGCCACATGTTTAGCTGCTCCTCTGCCTCCTTTAGTGTTAATGGTACCTGTACTAAATGTAGTTTATTTGTAGCTTTGGAGGCAAGGCTCTCTGAATTGGAAGCACGGCTCCGCACCATGCAAAACCCAACAGCTAGCCAGCGCCCTGTAGTTGGTGCATGCCGACCGAGCGCAGCTCCCGTTAGCATAGCTCCTGCTAGCTGTCCCCCTGCAGCTCCCGAGCAGGGAATCAGGGCGGCTGGGTGACGGTACAAAGGAAGCATAGTCTTACCCGGCCCACGGAGCACCACCAACCGCTTCACGTTTCAAACAGATTTTCCCCACTCGGCGACACACCCGCTGAGAAGCCAACTCTGATAATTGGCGACTCGATTTTGCGGAACGTGAAGTTAGCGAAACCAGCGACCATAGTTAGATGAATTCCAGGGGCCAGAGCGGGCGACACTAAATCTTACTTGAAACTGCTGGCTAAGGCTAAGGCTAAGTATGGTACGATTGTTATTCACGTCGGCAGTAATGGCCAACGGTTACGTCGATCGGAGGTCACTAAACTTAATGTTGAATCGGTGTGTAAGTTTGCTAAAACTATGTCGGACTCCGTAGTTTTCTCTGGTCCCCTGCCCAATCTGACCAGTGACCATATGTATAGTCGCATGTCGTCATTCCACCGCTGGTTATCTAGGTGGTGTCCAGCCAACGACGTGGCCTATGTTGATAATTGGAACTCTTTCTGGGGAAAGCCTGGGCTGATTAGACGAGATGGAGTTCATCCCACCTTGGTGGGTGCTTCTCTTATCTCTAGGAATTTGGCCGATTTTATTAACACCCCAAAACCATGACAACCCAGAGTTCAGCCCAGGGGGCAGAGTTGCAGTCTTACACGCCTCTCTGCCGCTTCTCTAGTGCTGTCTCACACCCATAACTCCACAAACTCCATAGATGTGCTGTCTGCTCCCAGATTTTTTAAATGGAAAAATAACAATAGAGGAGTAATTCATAGGAACCTTATCCAAATCAACACAAATTCACTAGTACAACAGAGCAATAAGAAAATTAAATGTGGTCTTTTGAATGTCAGGTCTCTCTCATCTAAATCTCTTTTAGTGACCGATTTGATAACTGATCATCAGATTGATCTATTTAGTTTGACTGAAACGTGGCTGCAGGATGATGAGTATGTCAGTTTAAACGAGTCCGCGCCACCCAGTCATAGTAACTATCACATTCCTCGAGGCACAGGCCGAGGAGGAGGAGTGGCAGCAATCTTCCACTCTGATTTATGTATTAATCCTAGACCTAAGCAAAGCTTTAATTCATTTGAAAGCCTCACTCTTAGTCTTACGCATCCAGACTGGAAAACACAAAAACCAATTCTCTTTGTTGTGGTGTATCGCCCACCTGCTCCTTACTCGGAATTTTTAGCTGAATTCTCTGAGTTTCTCTGTGATTTAGTGCTTAGAACAGATAAAGTCATTATAGTAGGTGACTTTAACATCCATGTTGATGGTGGCAGTGACAGTCTTAGTTCTTCATTTATGTCATTATTGGACTCAATTGGCTTTTCTCAGAATGTAAATGGTTCAACCCACTATTTCAATCACACCTTAGATCTTGTACTAACTTATGGCATAGACACTGAAGGTCTAACCGTATATTCTCACAACCCTCTGTTGTCTGATCATTTTCTTGTAACATTTGAATTTACTATAAGTAATTACACAGAAATTGGAAAGACATTTCGTTATGGTAGACACTTATCTGATGATGCTGTGACTAGATATAAGGAATTAATACCTTCAATATTTAACTCAGTGCCTTATGTTAGTGATGTGGATGTCAGCAACCACAATCTAACTCGATCACAAATAGATAACTTTGTTGACAGCACGACAGCATCGCTTAGTACAACTTTAAATCTAGTTGCTCCTCTTAAAAAGAAGGTGGTAAATCGAAGGAGGGTAGCTCCATGGTATAATTCACAGTTGCGTAGTTCAAAGCAGACAGTTCGAAAGCTGTGAAGAATCTGGCATTCCACTAGTTCTGAAGAAGCTCACATAGCCTGGAAAGATAGTCTAACAACTCTCCGAAACATTAGGACAGCGTATGATTCTTCCTTGATAGAAGAGAACAAGAACAACCCCAGATTTCTTTTCAGCACTGTAGCCAGGCTGACAAAGAGTCACAGCTCTGTTGAGCCATCTATTCCTTCAGACCTCAGCAGTAATGATTTCATGAGCTTCTTCACTGATAAAATTGTTGGCATTAGAGATAAAATTCATAGCACCCTTCCATCTGCTAAAGATGTAAGTACAGTGGCATTAGAAACCTCTGCAGGACCTAGTCAATATTTGGATTCTTTCTCCCTAATTGATCTTCCTGAGCTCACTTCAGTTATTACAGCATCTAAACCATCAACTTGTCTTCTAGACCCCATCCCAACTAGGTTGCTCAAGGAGGTTTATCCATTAATTAATACCTCCATATTAAATCAGATAAACTTATCTTTATTAACAGGATATGTGCCCCAGTCTTTTAAAACTGCTGTAATTAAACCATTACTTAAAAAACCCAATCTTGACCCAGATGTTTTAGCCAACTATAGGCCAATTTCCAACCTTCCCTTTATCTCTAAAGTTTTGGAAAGGGTTGTTGTCAATCAGTTGCTGGATCATTTAAACAGGAATGGTTTGTTTGAAGAGTTTCAGTCAGGTTTTAGAGCTCATCATAGCACAGAAACAGCGCTGGTTAAAGTCACCAATGATCTCCTCATGGCTTCAGATAATGGACTTGTCTCTATACTTGTCCTGCTAGATCTCAGTGCTGCATTTGACACTACTGATCACAATATACTACTACAGAGACTTGAAAATGTGATCAAAATTACAGGAACTGCACTAGACTGGTTTGAATCATATCTGTCAGACAGATTCCAGTTTGTCCATGTAAACAACAACTCTTCTATATATACCAAAGTAAGCTATGGGGTTCCTCAGGGTTCTGTGCTAGGACCAATATTATTCACATTATACATGCTTCCCTTAGGCAATATTATTAGAAAACACGGCATAAACTTCCATTGCTACGCAGATGATACCCAGCTATATTTATCCATGAAACCAGATGAAACTAATCCGCTGGTTAAACTCCAAGCATGCCTTAAAGACATAAAGGCTTGGATGACCTGTAATTTTCTACTTTTAAACTCAGACAAAACTGAAGTTATCGTATTTGGCTCTAAACATGTCAGAGATTCATTATCTAATCACCTGCTTTTGTTGGATGGCATTACCTTGGCCTCCAGTACTACTGTGAAAAACCTTGGTGTTATATTTGACCAGGATATGTCCTTTAATTCTCACATAAAGCAGGTGACCAGGACTGCTTTCTTCCACCTTCGTAATATCATCAAAATTAGGAGCATCCTTTCTCAGAGTGATGCGGAAAAACTAGTTCATGCATTTGTGTCTTCCAGGCTGGATTATTGTAACTCGTTACTGTCTGGCTGTCCAAGTAGCTCTTTAAAAAGCCTCCAATTGATTCAAAACGCTGCAGCAAGAGCACTGACAGGAATTAGCAAGAGAGATCATATTACTCCAGTATTAGCTTCTCTTCATTGGCTCCCTTTAAAATCTAGAATTGAATTTAAAATCCTCCTCCTTACATACAAGGCCCTGAAAGGCCTAGCTCCATCATATTTGAAAGACCTCATAGTACCATACTGTCCCAACAGATCACTAAGATCTCAAAGTGCAGGTCTACTTGTGGTTCCTAGAGTTTCTAAAAGTAGAACGGGAGGTAGAGCCTTCAGCTATCGGGCTCCTCTCCTATGGAACCAGCTCCCAGTTTGGGTTCGGGAGGCAGACACCGTCTCTATGTTTAAGGTCAGGCTTAAGGCTTTCCTTTTTGACAAAGCTTATAGTTAGAGCTGGACTTAACCATCCCTTAGTTATGCTGCTATAGGCCTAGGCTGCAGGGGGATGATGCACTGAGGACATGTCCTCTCCTCTTTCTTCTCTGGCTCCTGTCCTCTAATATCTTATCATTTTATTTTCTATCTCTTATAATTTACTAACCACTGTGTCTTACTCTCTCCCCTCCGCTCCCCTCCCCCTCCATCATCTTGTGAGGGTCTCTGGTCTGGAGGCTGAATATCTGACCTGTGGAGTTCTAAGCTACATCTGCTGCCGTGGCCTCATCAACCAGCCCAGTCTTCATGGTCTGGAGTGCTGTGTATCAGACCTGTGGAGCTCCATAAACTACATCTGCCCCAGTCATCATGGCCTCCTCCAGTTGTCCACTCCTACCTAGATGAACAATTCACCAACCTGCCCATAATTCCTGTTATACTCACAAACTGTCACAGATCATCAGCTATGTGTTATATTACTAGACCCTACATGTTCCTTCCGCTTGATGTATGTATCTATGACAGAAGTTTGTTTATCTTGTTTCTCCTGCTCTTCTTTTCTCTTTATCTTCTCTGTTTCTAACCGGCTGGCCTTCGGCAGATGGGTCCCTCCATATGAGCTGGGTTCTGCTCAAGGTTTCTTCCTGTTAAAAGGGAGTTTTTCCTTGCCACCGTCGCCCTCAGGCTTGCTCTGGAGGTTGCAGGCTGGTTTTTGTGAAGCGTCTTGAGACGATTTGTATTGTTATTGGCGCTATATAAATAAAACTGAATTGAATTGAATTGAAACAGGGAAAGCCGTAATCAGAGGCAAAATTATATCTTACTCCTCTTAAAAGAAAAAACAGGACCAACAAGCAGAAAAAAACATAGAGGATAAGATTAAAGAAATAACAGAACAATACACCGCAAACCCAAATGAACAATTATGGACCCAACTACAAAATGCGAAACTACAATTAGAAAATATCTTGACCAAAAAAACAGAATTCGTACTTCAACAACTTAGATACCAAAATTTTGAGCATAGCAATAAATCAGGCAGATTTCTTGCTAATCAACTCCAATGCAAATCTCTTATAAATTCAATTCAGGACTCAAGTGGCAAACACACTCAATCACCACAGGAAATTAATCATATCTTTTACAGTTTCTATGAAAAATTATATTCAACAACCACCAACCCGAATCCTGACGACATTCAGGCCTTCCTCAAAAAACTCAATCTACCCCAACTGACGGCAGAACAAAGAAACATATTGGATTCGCCACTGACCATGGAAGAACTATTAACAGCTTTAGAAAACATGCCTACGGGCAAAGCTCCTGGGCCGGATGGTTTCCCTGCCGAATTTATGAAACAGTTCTGGTCAGATCTGGGCCCCTTGTTCCTAAGGTCTGTTACAGAAATCAAAAACACAGGTTGCATAAGATCCCAAATGAATACTGCTGCAATTAAATTACTTTTAAAACCAGATAAAGACCCAACACTCCTTTCCAGCTATCGCCCTATGTCATTGATTAATATAGATATCAAAATTATTTCCAAAGCACTAGCATCTAGACTAGAGAAAGTAATTGCATTAATAATTCTCAATGACCAAACAGGTTTCATCAAAGTTCGACAATCTACAAATAACGTTAGACGGCTTCTTAACCTGATCAGCATGTCCCAGCGTAGAAATACAGAAACCATTGTTTTATCACTGGACACTGAGAAAGCCTTTGATAAAGTTAACTTGGCTTTCCTCTTTGCCACCCTTCCAAATTTCGGCTTTTTAGAGTCATTTATCCACTGGGTTGCTGCACTGTATAATTCACCTAAGGCCACAGTCACCACCAATGGTTTCACATCACAAAGCTTCACCTTACAGAGGGGAACCAGACAAGGATGCCCCCTGTCTCCCCTACTGTTTGCTATATTTATTGAACCGCTCGCATCAGCAATACGTCAGAACTCCAGTATCCAGGGTATCCACTCATCCATCTCTGAACATAAGATCAATTTATATGCTGACGATGTTTTACTTTACTTGCAACAACCTCAGAGATCATTACAGGAAGCTTATAATTGTATTTCAAATTTTTCAGCCCTCTCTGACTACTTAATCAACTGGTCCAAATCAACAATACTACCAATAACGGACAAAGCATGGGATCCTGCAGACCATAAACCCCAACTGCCCTTTTCCATAGGAAATATCAAATACCTGGGCATAAACATCTCACCTAAATTGTCAGAGTTAGTGCAACTGAACTTCGATCCACTCCTGGATAAAATCTGTGATGACCTGAAGCACTGGACCAATCTTCCTATCTCTCTGATGGGACGTATAGCAACAGGTTAAATGAAAATTTTGCCACAAATGAATTACTTATTTTCCATGATCCCATTCAAACCCACAGCAAAATGGTTCCAGAACCTAGATTCTGCAGTCACCAAATTTTACTCAAAAAACAAACAGACAAAAATTAGCCTCACCACCCTTCAAAAAAATAAATCAGAAGGAGGACTAGATGCACCGAACTTTACAAACTACTACCTGGCAAATCAGCTACAATACATCACCAAATGGATAAACCCAGAGGCAGATTACAATTCGTGGTTAGAAAAAGAACAGGCAGACTGCCACAACATATGCATTTCGGACCTGCCCTTCATTACAATCACCCTTAAGCATCATAACTGCTTCCAAAACCCCATTATTGCCGCCACCCTGTCGGCTTGGTGGAAGAGTCTAGAGACCACAGGATCCCTGCTGGAACCCTGTGGGTTCTCCCCAATTTGGCACAACCCTGACTTTGTGAATAACAAAAGCCCTCTTCACCTCAGCACTTGGAAGCATAAAGGAATAACCCAACTCCATCACCTCTTCCAGGGGAACTTACTTATGAATCACCCAGATTTATTTGGTACGTTTGAAATAAGAAATGGAAACTTCCTCCAATACCTACAGGTGACCAAGACAATCAGAAAGAAAATCCCAGTGCTCCAGAACTGCATACAGCCACCACAATTCGTCACCAACATTAAAAAACTCACACCAAAAAAGAAGAAAACCCTCTCTTTAATATTAATTTGCTCACTTTCCAGGGGTCGTGGTGCATCGGTGGCCGACTCTCCCTGGATCTCCTGGTGGGCCTTGGCGGTCTGGGCTGGCGGGCTCCCTGTCTCCTCCTCTCCCTCCCCTATGCGGTGCCCTCCTCCCTTCGCCTGGCTCCTCCTCCGGCCCCTCCTCCCTTCCGCTGGTGGCTGGGCCCTCGCTGGTCGGGGGGGCCTTCCTGGGGTCCGGGGGGCCCTGGCAAGGCGCGTGGGGGTTCCCTCTTCCTGTTGTCTTCCTGGCCTGGGTGCGCCAGGGGTATGGGGCCGGCACCTTGGCCCCCCTGCTCAGATGGCCCGTCCCTGGTTGGGCGCTGGGCCGGTGCCCATCTGCGGGGGCTTTGCTGGGCTCCTGGGGGAGTCCTCTCGGCTGGAGAGGTGTCCATGGCTGCCCTGCGGCCGGGGGGTGGGGTCTCTGGGGAGGGTGTTGGTGGCGTTGGGTGGACGGGCTGCGGTGGCTGGAGGGTGTGGGGGGTATTGGGGGCTGCTCTGGCCCGCACCGGCTTGTGCTCGCTTGGTCGGTCTGGGGGTGTTGGTCGTCGCTCACCATCTGCGCTGGGGTGTGGCTTGCCCAGTGGCTACGGTGGTTCTCTGGTCCCCCACACTTCTGACCTGACTCTAGGCCCTGGTAATGGTCTCACTCATATTTAAGGAATGCCCACATGCATGTGTGTTGTCACCTGCCAGCCCGTGCTGGATCACATCAAGAAGAATTGATGAGTCCCAGCTATTAAGGGCTGGATTATTGTTGTCACTCTATCACTACGTGCCCTATGGCAGACTTCTCTCCTTCCATTGGGACACCCTTACCCCCCCTGGACTCTCTCATCTCTCCAGAGATGACTGTACCCAGTCATACTTGAGTGAGGTGACTTGGGAAGCACAGAACCCTGCACTCCACTAGTTCCTACTAGCATCACATGTATCTCCTCCACTGTCCATCCTTCTACATCTTTTCTGACCTTTGTTCTCTCCCTCTATTCACTGAGGTGTAGCACTGCCCTCCCTGCCACACAAGGTCACTACACTCAATAAAGATCAACAGGACAGTTCTCAGGGAGGGCTGGTGATGGTCACACTCACGCACTGAAGTAATAAAGCTTTCAGCTGCAAGAATATAACTGCATCAACCTCATATAATGTTGACACCCTGTGGTGTTCAACTATGCAGACAAATGCAGACAAAAAAAAAAAAAAAAGATATTTGTGGTGTGCTATTGTTTTTGTAAAAGAGCTATGGGGTGTGGTATTGATTGTTATTGGGAGTGTATGTGTGTGTTTTAAGGAAACGTGATAATGTATTAAATGGCCTACTATAGTCGTTTTGTGAATTAGAAATGTCGTGTGTGAAGCTGCATCGAATGTTAATATTTAAATATTACTGCGTGCTAACTGACTGTTTTGTTTGCTTGTATTTGTGTTAGTTTCATGGTACTAGGTGCTGAAAAGATGAATAAAGTGGTACCAGTCGAACTCAACGCTGTGTTTATTGGTGCCAAGGGCTGTAACAGTGTCTTTACAATAATCACACACTCCCCACACACACACACACACACACACCCCAAAACTCCAAACACTCACACTCCAAAACGTGAAAGTGAAAGTCAAATCATTTCTGAGAAATGAGGTTGGTTCTTATTTCTCCTGCCTCCAGAAATAACATCTGAAACCACAGCACTCACTCTGATGACCACACACATTTGGAATGTAAGTACACTCTGTTCTTTCTACTTGTATAAACCCCTTCTTTTTATTTAGGGAAAGTTTCTACTCAGATTTCACAGAGGAATAGAAATACCCATCAGAACAACACTATGAACTATGCACTAAAATATGTGATCCAACACATTGTGTGAAGTGCTCTACCTCACTATATTAAATCTCTTTCAACTACTAAAAGAAATAAAAAAAAAAAAATCTGCCATAATTATGCAAAAATCATTCTCACTTTTTTCTCAGGCGATACTACTTTCAATTATCCCATACGTATGACTTATTTTATGTCACAATTACAGTTAAGCATGGGGATTTTCTTTCTTAACTGAAAGAAATTAACTTCCATAGGAGTGAACTGGTTAAGGAAAGAATATCAGGACAGGTCACAGAATCAAATGAAACATACATTTAAATGTTATACTGGCAAGAAAGAACAGCAACTGCAAACATGTATTTTGAGAATTGAAAATCCAACACAGTTAAAATAAATAAAAGCATATTGTTCTGGATGGACTCTTTTTCTTCCAACTGCAGTAATTTGAGGATTGAAAATTTAATAAAAAGGTGACTATGCCACATCTGTAACAGTGATAACAGTGTAACAAGAAAGTGATGTACTCTGTGGAGGAGATAAAAACACACAACAAAAACATATTGCTTAATTAATTGGATCTATAAATCTTATCTCCCCTGAAGAGGAAAAAATGCCGGCCATTGTTGTTTCTTTAATGGGCAGGCCTCTCAGTGTTGCCATCTTTCAGTGGGCCACAACGTGGCAGTGTGCAGTGGAAAACAGTATTTCATTAAGTATAGTACTGTACTGGACTTATAGATAATGCAAAATCAGAAATCTGTTAAAGCAATGAGGAGAAAAGCGCCCCCAACAAAACACATATCGTGTGTAAAATCGGTAAATTCAATTTAAAACAGTGATTTTTAAATTTAGGTTTTTGGTCATAACTATATGACATTCAATAAAATGCAAACACGAATTCAAACATTTGTCTTTGTTCCTATGATAAAAACAATGTAACCTTACAACAGTAACTACAGTCATCATCCAGTCATAAACAGAAGCTTGACGGATGTAGCAAAAATAACTATGGGGGGAGGTTTTTGCGAAAGATCAGTTCTTGCTTGTGTACTATGTCTTTTTTCTTTATCCGTAAAAGGCAATGAAAATGTAAAAAGCCTGATGCGTGAGAGAGCATGAAATGCAATTTTAATTTTTATGTGATAACCACAGTACGACACAGAACAGCGTCATGCTAGCAGCCAAACTATCTAGCGTTGTACATTACTGTAAAGTAATATTGCAGTGGTTAGGGTTAAGTTAAGTTAAATTTGATTGTGAGTGCAATTGAAGACCATAATTGTGCCTGTAGTGAAAAAAACAAACAAACAAAAAAAAAAACAAGTAGAAAGCACAAAGAAGTAAACACGAATGACTGCGACCGAATCTTGATATCATCATTGTTTGTTCCTGTATGTTTCTGGATGCTGTGTTCCCTTGACTTTGCATGCGATTGTAATGATGTTCCTGGGTTACTGCTCTCCATAAAGTTTAAAGGGAAGAGGGTGGATAGTGATGTCACATGCCAGTTTGTCAGCATGGCTCTAGCAGGTGATCATTGGGAGCAAAGACAACTAAAGTAACAAATCAGTAACCCCACCCCCCACAGCCACCCCAATCCCCAAAACCTGAAAGTGAAAGTCAAGTCGTTTCTGAGAAATGAGGTTGGTTCTTATTTCTCCTGCCTCTATATAAAACCTGGAGCTGTGTCTTTCCCACAGAGGAAATAACATCTGAAACTACAGCACTCGCTCTGATGACCACACACATTCGGAATGTAAGTACACTCTGTTATTTCTACTTGTATACACCCTTCTTTTTGTGTTTGTTGTGTAAAAAGTGTTACAATCTGTTAAAATTCTAATTTCATGAATGATGATTAAGTTAGATATAAAAATATTTAGGGAAAGATTCTATTCTTAAAGATCATTTGACTGGATTGAGTGGAGTTTGTACGCAGGAGTAAATCAAAGCTGCACTGAGCAACATTCATGTTAATAATGTTATGAAGCAGAGTTCTCTGAGCTGATAAAGACTGAAATGTTGAAACACACATGTTGGTCTAAGTTGATGCTGATTTACAAGATCCTTCACCCTCATGTGATGAGTTCATATCTACAGTCTCATGTTTTATTCATAATGAATTATACTAACTGATCATTCAACAGTTAAAGTTTTATAACTGTGTTTATGACCAAACATCTCTACATAAAACACTGTCTGTTGTACTTTCTGTTGGTGAATGACTAATGTGCTATGCTGGAGCAGCTGGCCTTATGTGAGGAAGGGGCCTGGGGCTGGAGGGTCACCACTGTTCACTACCTCACTAGCGTTGCGGGGGCTGCTGGAGCCTATCCCAGCTGACATCGGGGGGGGTACACCCTGGACAGGTTGCCAGGCTATTGCAGGGCTAACGCAGAGACAAACAACCATTCACACTCACACTCACAGGGTCAATTTAGAGTCACCGATCAGCCTAATCTTGTGCCGGAACACGAAGACCACCATCACTTTTGAGATTTGGAGGTGGGAGGTGCGAGAAGTCATGCTGCTGTTAACAGCCCCCTCCTTTTTGATGAAGGCAGATTAATTATATATATTTATTTCTACATGTTTGTCCTTCAAATGTTTTTTCCAAGTTCCAATGTTGTCAAGTGGAGCTTTTCATACAGATCTATGAACAGTTAATGGATGGATGATAAAGAGTCAAAGGACTGATATTATCTGTGTTCATCAGACCATCAGATGGACCCTGCAGCCAGTGAAACGATGGAGATGGTGGCTCTGGGCCGTCCATTCAGCCTGGGATGCTTTATGACTGCCGCAGAGACTCACTCATCCCTGGTAAGAGTTCACATGTGAACTTTGCTTCTTTGTGGATTAAATAAGAAAACATAAATATTCACGCTGTAAACCTGTGGGATTCTGATATATTCATGTCTGTTTATAAAATATTAGCCCAGGACAGTGACACTGACCAATAACAAATGTTCTCCATTTTTTAACACATCAAAAATAATTCAATTCAACTCAAAAGTTATATCAATCTTTTCCTTCCTTAGAGTCTCTGAAGTTTAAGATGCATCAATACATATGAGAGCACAAGAACAAGAACACACACACACACACACAGTCAATGTTGACAATACAGTCTCTGGAATCTAATGTAACACATGTAGTAACATACTGTTATTGATATGGAAGCTCAACAAGGGCAATATTTATAATGAAGATTGATACTGATGATTTTCTTGTCTTTTAATTTATGAACTCTAAATGTGTGATTAATCATTTTCTGTATTTTCCTTTCCACCAATTAATGTGATTGGAACATTTTACCAGTCAATATTTTTCAGTCACACACCAATCAGCAGAGAGGAAAAGCATTTTTTGTGTCTCTTTTCCTACCCACTAGTTAATATGCTTCTTTTTACTTAAAGAGTTTCCTGACATATGGATTGTTTGAAATGTCTACATTGACTCTTTTTCATTGACTTTCTGAGGATTAAAGTTGGAACAATGGAATTTATTCCTCCTTTGGGCATTAGGTCAATCTGACACAAAATGTAAACTGTGTAAACTCACTTTGGTTTTCTTCCGAATTGCCTGAAACTGACATGGATGCTTCCCTCCTCTGCTCTTTGCAAGTGAAATTAATTATGACTATATTTCTTATATTACGCATGTTGTATAAAAACTTATAGCATGTGTCATGGGGACACTGTTGTTCTTTCCATCTAAGCAGGCCTGGAATTTTGTCATTTTAGGGGTAAGCCCATTTGGCCTTTTGTGTTGTCAATTTTTTGAGGGCACCAAGGGCATAAAAACCCCCAATGATTTTAAGTTCCAGGAGGAATACTTCCTCTCTGACAGCTAAGTTGTGTCGAGCTCTGTCCATCAGCCAAATAATAGCAGCATGTTTAACATGGCCTCAGCATGCTAACTTAGCCCCGTTATTAGCTCCTCTCTCCACTCTCCACCGTACAGTCACCACCACGGCAAGTTAGCCGCGATAGTCTCCCTTTATTCTGCCAGACAATGTCATTAAATGTACACTTTCCCATGTTTGCATGAGGTCCAACTGCTACATGAACGACGTGCATCTGCGGAATCACGGCCGCAAACACATCACTGTGTTGTTGGTTCCGCTCCAGTGAGCGCGTGACGTCACTGCTATTCACAAATTAGTTTGAAGAAATAAATGTTGCCTATTATTTTTAGATTTGAGACTAATTACAATCATAACATCCTACTTAGCATTTGTTGAAACATTCAAGACATTTTAATGCTAATTAAGGCCTTTTGATTAAGTCTTCACCACTGATGAGTTGCCCAATAAGAATCCAGAACATCATCAAAAGACGTATTTTTTTTCTCAATAGACGCTGGTGGTGTTAAAACCTGTTGACAGTCAAGAGGCAGACTACAAAACTGCAAAACTGCACAAGGTCAAATTGATTCATAAAATTCCTGCCCTGCATCCAAGTGATCCTGAATATTCATCTCATGTCCCTGGAAATTACCTTTAGCAACACGAGCAAACTACACCCACACACAGGACATCAGAATATCATTTCACAATCATATAACTATCATAATAACCACACGTCATGCAGTGTCATCAAGACATGCATAAACATTAATGGTAACACTTTCTATAAAGGTTGTATTTATAATGCCCTATGAATGCACTCATAATGTTTTATAAGGTGTCTATAAAGCATTATAATGGTCATTATTACCATCTATACATTATTCACAAATCGTCATAACCAACTTCATGATGCATTATGACAACTGGTTATGAATGATTGTAATTTTAATCTGAAAAGTGCATTATAAATATGTCAATATCTGCCTAGTCACTTGTTAGTTTTATGATGCATCATAACTACTTTGCTTTGCTAAATGTGCATAGTGATGCATAATGAGTTTTGACTTCGCCTATAGTGCTTTATATCTGTAGTTATAAGTATATGTAATAAAGTTATAATAATGAATACATCTCCCTACAGCACACTGCTATAAACATCTATGCAATATCATAAGTGCTATTTGTCAGCACTAAGTAAAGTGACAAGAATATGACACTATTATTAACAGATATAAGTTACTATGAGTAATTAAAAGGTACAATGAACTAAGTCCTGAGTCTGGCATCTTTACCCCATATGCACAATATTTTAAACTTATGTCTGTAGCAAAATAGTGTGATCAGTAGTGTCAGTTGTAGCATTGTGGGGATAACTTAATTGATAGAATGCAGTGTAGTTATTTCAATACAGAGAGGTCTAAGTTTTTCTTCACATTTTAGTGTTGCTCTTCTCTCTTGCAGGAATGACTCTGTGGGACCAGAATGACCTGGAGAAAGACACAAGGGAAAGACCCAGCCCTAACAGTGACTTTGAGATAGTTGCATCTGAGTCTATTGAGGATAAATTATCAGCACTAAATGTTGAAGCGTCTCTGAAAGCAAGTTTCTTGTGTGGTTTGGTAAAAGTTGGAGGATCAGCCAAATACCTGAATGATCAGAAGACCTCTAAAAAACAGGCCAGAATGACACTGAAGTACAAAACTACCACAAAGTTCCAGGAACTGTCAATGAATCATCTTGGAAGAGGAAATGTGAAACATCCATACGTTTTTGAACAAGGTTTAGCAACTCATGTAGTCACAGGTATTCTTTATGGGGCACAAGCCTTCTTTGTGTTTGACCGTGAAGTTTCTGAAAAAGAAAATAATCAAGATATTCAGGGCAGCTTGAAAGTGATGATCAACAAGATACCCACCATTTCTATAGAGGGTGATGGTTCCCTGAAAATGGAAGATAAGGACAAAGCAAATGTTGAGAAATTCTCATGCAAATTTCTTGGAGACTTTTCTCTAACAAAAAATCCAGTGTCCTATTCGGATGCTGTTGAGGTTTACCAAAGCCTGCCAAAACTACTAGGAACCAATGGAGAAAATGCCGTACCAATGAAGGTCTGGCTGTTACCACTGACAGCTTTAGATTCTACTGCAGCTAAACTGGTCCGTCAGATAAGTATCGGATTAGTTCACCAAGCACAGAAACTCCTGGAGGATTTCATGGAGCTGGAAATCAGGTGCAATGATACATTGAGTACCACCACTGCACAGCAGTTCCCACAAGTCTGTAAAAAGATTAAAAGGTTCAAAGAAATGTGCTGTGAGTTCAAGCTGGAATTCCAACAAACTTTGGCAAAGAAGCTTCCCTCGATCCGAGGAGGAGGAGAAGAGGAGTCTGAGCTGGCAGACGTGCTGAAGAAGAAACTTGCTTCACCTTTCAACATTGAAGCCCTGAATGAGTGGATGGACTGTAAAGAAAGAGAAATCAGCATCTTAAAATCTTTCACCAACAAGATGAAAAACACCAAGATCGTTTCTTCCAATAATGTTCTACAGGAGGAAGTTCTTAGTGCAGAACATGCTGTGTGTTTTGTCTTCACCTCCCTGGGAAGTCCTGAACCATACCTCTCAGTTTTATCAAACTACTTAACGGGATCAAACCAACCACACATTTATGATATAGAGAAGGAACAATGGTTCCTTTCAAAGGAAGTAGCAGATGAAATGCGGACGAAGGTAAAACTCTTCAGTGAATTTGCAGAGGCTAACGAGGAGAATGATAATGTGAAGTTCCTGACAGTGGGTTTAACCAATGAGAGACAGAAAGGTTCAAGCATCTACCTTTATGGAGAAGACTTTACTGTCACTGAGAACTTTGAGCCGCCTTCAAAGCCTGAAACTGTGACAGCAGGAGACATCAACCACAACAGTGTGACCCTGAAGATTTCTCCTCCCAGATATGGAGCCGAGAACATCACCTCCTACTCTGTTGAGTTCTGTGTCCGTGGAGAAGATGAATGGAAACAGGAGAGTCAATCAATAGCTGAAGAAGTCACAGTGAGGGATCTGAAGCCAAACACAGAGTATGTGTTCAGGTGTAGAGCAGTGACCTCAGCAGGTGTTGGACCAGTCAGTGTAGTCAGTGATTTCATTAAAACGTTACCCTGCAGTCCTCCTGAAAAACCTCAGCTTGAACCAACCTCCTCTGAGATATCAGTTAGCTGGGAGAGACCTGCTGAGCTCGGACAGGATGTCCAGATATTGAGCTACATTGTGGAGTACGCACAAACAGATAACAGCTCAAAAGTGGAAGATGTCCAGTGGGAGCAAACAATATCAAGAGGTGAAAAGGCAGTCCTCTCTGGGCTTCAGTCAGAGACAGAATATGCAGTCAGAGTCAGATGTGATTGTGGTGTAGCTGGTAGGAGCAAGGAAAGTATCACTGTTAGTGTCTGGACAACAAAGTGTGAATTTGCACGTGTTGCTGAATATCTCAAACACATCAGCAAGGTTATAAACTCAGATGTCCCCTCAGTTTACAAACTGCCTCTGGAAGTCGATGATATGGATATAGATGGCTGCCGGGGGTACAAGCTTGGTAAAGAAAGCATGAGACAGAACCGCACTATTATGCTTCTTGGAGCCACCGGATCAGGAAAGTCCACTCTCATCAATGGAATGATCAACTATGTTGCTGGTGTTGAATGGAAAGATAGTTTCAGGTTTAAGTTAGTTGTTGAGGATCAGTCATTATCTCAGGTTCACAGTCAGACCTCTGAAGTCACTGTGTACAGAATCAACCACCAGGAGGGGTTTAACATCCCCTACTCTCTGACTATTGTGGACACTCCAGGTTTTGGAGACACCAGAGGAATAACAAGAGACAAGGAGATCACTGAACAAATCCGAAGGCTTTTTACTTCTGTTGATGGAGTTAGTGAGATAGATGAAGTATGCTTTGTTACTCAGGCCGCTCTTGTACGACTCACACCAACACAGAAGTATGTGTTTGACTCGGTGCTCTCAATCTTTGGCAAAGATGTGGCAGAAAACATTCAGATGCTGGTGACTTTTGCTGATGGCAAGCAGCCACCGGTTCTCGAGGCAGTAAATGCCTCCGGGGTCCCATGTCCAAAAAATGAGCTGGGGCTCCCAGTCCACTTTAAGTTCAACAACTCTGCATTATTTGCAAACAACAGTGGCAAGAGTATCAACCCCCAAGATGAAGATTCTGACGAGGATAATGACGGCTTTGATGAAATGTTTTGGAAGATGGGGGCCAAAAGTATGCAGAAGTTCTTCACTGCTTTGGGTACGATGACGACCAAAAGCTTGTTAATGACTCAAGAGGTTTTAAAAGAACGAAAGCAGCTGGAAGCAGCCATTGAAGGTTTGCAACCACAAATTAGAGTTGGACTAGCCAAACTTGGTGAAATTAAGGCAACGCAAGAAAAGGTCAAAGATCATGAAACAATCATGACTTCAAATGAGAACTTTGAGATTGAGATTGAAGTTACTAAGCCAGTCCAAAGACAGCTCACAGAGAAAGGGGTCTATATTACTAACTGTCAGAAATGTTCTATAACATGCCACTACCCATGTGCAATAGCAGATGATAATGAGAAACGAGGCTGTGCATCAATGGATAGGACAGGGATGTGCACAGTCTGCCCTGGAAAATGCGTTTGGAGTGTTCATTTCAACCAGACATACAAATGGGAGTATGTTCCAGTAAAAGAGAAGCAGACACTGCAAGAGCTAAAGCAAAAGTATGAAAAAGCTACAAAAGATAAGATGACGATTCAGAAACTGATTGAGAGCCAAGAGAACGAGATTGTTCAGCTTCAAGACATGATGCTGTCCTTAATAGAGCAGTCAGCTCATAGTATAACTCGCCTGCAAGAGATCGCCCTGAGGCCAAACCCTCTGACCACTCCAGAGTACATCGAACAGCTGATAGAAGGAGAGAAATCAGAAGCCAAACCTGGTTTCAAGGCTCGAGTTCAGTCTTTGGAGGCAATGAAGGAGAGGGCAAAGATCATCTCCAAGGTAGCCCGAAAAGAAGAGCTGACAAAAACAGACGAAGAATTGTCTCAGCAAAGACAGCAGAGGAAAGAAAAGAAAAGCCTGACCCAGAAATTTTTTAATTTTTTGGGAATTTAGGAAAACTTATTATAAGATCTACAGACCTTGTTAGGAGCAATGAGAGGCCTTTACAGCACAACTCAAAACAGCAGAATTTAGAAAGTGACAGAAAATGTCACTGAAATTATTACATTTAAACTTGATTATTAGGTAGAACATAGTGATTGAAACTGAAGCTTTTCTGTGTGATATATTCTATGACAGAGATTAAATGATAGATTATTAGTATTATGTTGCATGTTTTTCCATTTATGCTTTGTAGCTTCTCTCTGAAATTATAACTGCAGGTGATGTAATTAATACTTGCTGTTTTTGGAAATAGCTGAAATGATAACTTGATTAACAATGTAGTAGAAAAGAAATGAACTTAAATTAACTGATTGTTGAAGTTGTTTTAATTTGTTAAATTGTGAAACAAAATGTCATTAAAGTTTGATGGAGTCAAATTCTGTTCCACCTTCATTATTTACAACATGATGTGACATAACTTTAGCAGTTGATTTGTTATTCTCATAATTGTCAAGACTAAATGAATTAATTTGTTTTGTGTGTTTAATGAGCTACAGAGATTACGGGTTCATGCTTCTAATTCTTTGCAAGAACCCCTTAATGTATGTTTTCATCTATTGCTCTCCACAGAACTGAGAATACTTCTGGTGGTTTTACTTCTAAACTCCTATTTCTACACTCGCAACAGTTCATAAGTAACTCTTTGTGTTGCTGAAGTCTTTCCACAGCCTCTGTAAACTGGAGTGAGACGTCTGAATGGACTATTATGATTCTTTATGTATAGAACAGGCATCTCATTATGTTAATTAGGAACTCACACTTTAATGACCATGACACTCATTTATTTGCAGATGCTTGTTGATTATGGTTTCTACATAGAATAATTAGAGAGAAACAGACTGAAATGAATGATTTATGCATAATTATTAAACAGTGAACATACTGTATATAATAGAAATATGAACATAATGACACATTCCTGATACACAAAGTAGGCTGATAAGCCTCTAACAAATGACACTAACGGATAGCAAGGATAAGGCTTCTCACCTGTGTGATCTCTTACATGGACGGAGGCAAGAAAACAGCCTCACATCCACAGATCGTCATGTCTTGTTATTGATATTCATCAGTATTTGATGAATGTTGGAATATTACCCGTCACATGTTTCTCAGCTGTGTGGTTTCTCATGTGCCTTTTTGTGTTGAACGTTAGTAAATTGTTTCCCACAGACGATCAAAGGTGAAGCTCCTCAGTTGTGTGGATTCTTCTGTGATATTTGATGAACGTTATCGTTTATTGTAGTTTTGTCTCTTACATACATTCAGTTTGAACACTGACGTTCTTTTTTGTTCTGGTTCAGAGTCGTTCCTCTAAAAGATAAATGGACCTGCAGGAATGAGGTTTCTCGTCTGTGTGGGATTTTACGTGGAAATAGAAATGACTGACTGAAACTTTTCCCACATCTTTCTCCAGAGTACAGTCTCTCACTTTTGTGTGTTGTCATGTTGTTTTAGTTCTGCTGAATATTTAAATGTTTTGCTCACATTGAAGAGTCTGTCAGTCTTTTCCCACAGATGTTACAAAGGTAGAGCTTCTCAACTTGATTCTGTTTGACACTTTTCCTACGAGCACCACAGAAATATGTTTTCTCACGTGTTTGCCGTCTCTTAAATATCTGAAAAATCTGAATAAGTGAATACTGAAGGGTAACATTTCTGTTTTGTGTGTCTGATTGAATTCTCTTTATCTACTTCCAGAAGTTGTGTGATAATCTGCGCTTTGAATATTTTCATGTAGAAACCTCAGAAGGACCCGTAACCTTAAATGATGTGAATCAGAAGAGAACGAGTCAGTTTAAGGTTTGATGTGAAAGAAGACAGAAACTTAAGACATTTTATGGTGAAGCTTTTAATTCCCTTCATTGACAGATGCCTTTTAAACTCCTGTGAACATGAAAGAAACAAACTCTCTCCCTTTTGCTCTTCTACACAGTTTTACACATTTTCCCACTCTGACAGTTTTTGAACATGAAAGCTGAGGCGATCTTCACAACAAACGCACACAAATGAAACAGCGTAGTACACACAAGTACACACAGTGTAACACTGTACATGAAGGACACACAGTGAGCGACAACCTGTGAGGCAAACCTTGTTATTTGACCTAAACGTCAGAGCCACAGTGACAAAGATCCGACTGTAACAAAGACCAACACACTCTTTAAATACGTTTCCTCTTGAGCTGCCACAGTAATAATCAAATAATGAAAAATAAAAAATATTAAAAACAAAAGCTGCTGCAGTTTCTTTTTTTTTTTCCGTTTCACATGTAACAGAGGTCGGAGGTAGTGGTGCTGCTGAGGGCCCACGTTAGAGTTCAGCTCCATGGACTGTCAGACAGAGCAGAATGAAGCCTCTCACTGGGAGCTGTGGCTCGTTTGTAGTCATGGAAAAAGCAAGAAGTTTGACTTAACTAGAAACCGGAGCAGCCAGAGTTTCACATTGATGATGAACTATTTATTTTTTCCTGTGGCGTGTTTCGCCCCATATATCGGGTGATAAATAAACAGTTCATTTATCAAACAGAAAAACAAAACGGACATTTCTGAAGTCTCTGACCACTAATATTAATGATATAAAATTGTTTTAATTGTGTAAACTGTCACTAGCTAGCATGCTGGTACCAAGGGGACGGCCGTGGTTTTCTTTTTATTATTCAGATTGTTCCTGTTTGTCATTAGCTAAGACATTCTTGTGTGTCAGTAACAAACTCTAATCTCTGAACTTCCAGTAATAATTGTTCTCAGGTCCAACATCTGTGTTACATCATTACAGCCGATGCTGTGCTGCCACCCTGTGGACCAAGAACAAACTGCTGTATTCTGTCACATGGCTGATTCATGTGTTTAAACTAGAGGATTTACAAAATAACTTCACAACTTCACAATTTTCACAATTTTCCCTTTAAAACAAAAAGACAAGAGATAAAATAAAAAAAAGAATTAAAACCTTTATTCCTCAGAGTTCAGTTGAAGCCAGTTTATTAAACACAGGTTAATCTCGTTTGATTTAATTCACACCAGTAGAATTTCTGTCATCAGTCATGATTTACTCTCTTCCTGTTGTTCAGATAGAAACAACTTTAACACAATCACAAAAGCAAACTGTGATATCTCTGTATTAAAGACACTTAGTAATTGAGATCATAAAACATCTGTTTATCAGAGAGAAAACTGTCAATCACAAAGAAAATAATACATAATAATCAATATATGGTCTCTGTATCTCCAACACTCAGTCATGATTAAACTACTACAAAGTAAAAACTAGAGAAATGACTATGTTGGTGTAGCTACTATGTTAGTCATCATCTACCTACTAAACACTATTAATCCCACAGAGCAGCATTAACCAACACAAGAAGAGTCCAGAGAAGAGAAGAGCAGAGCTAAGAGATCATCATCATCATCATCATCATCATCATCATCATCATCATCATCAACATCATCATCAACATCATCATCATCATCATCATCATCACCATCATCATCATCATCATGAAAAAATCATCATCATTAAAGAAAATTAAAGCTGAAAATATTCTCACAGAAAAAAAAAGTACTAATGAATTATGTTTCACATCTTTTCTTGTGTTTTAAAAGCCACAGGACATCATGTACTCGACTACTTGAATAAAACTCCAGTCACATCTTGAACTAAATCAGAACTGAGCTCAGTCTCTGAATCAGACTGTTCCTCGTCTTGGTCTCCCTCAGACTGTTCCTCATCTTGGTCTCCCTCAGTCTGTTCCTCATCTTGGTCTCCCTCAGACTGTTCCTTGTCTTGGTCTCCCTCAAACTGTTCCTCGTCTTGGTCTCCCTCAGACTGTTCCTCGTCTTGGTCTCCCTCAGACTGTTCCTCGTCTTGGTCTCCCTCAGTCTGTTCCTCGTCTTGGTCTCCCTCAGTCTGTTCCTCGTCTTGGTCTCCCTCAGACTGTTCCTCATCTTGGTCTCCCTCAGACTGTTCCTCATCTTGGTCTCCCTCAGACTGTTCCTCGTCTTGGTCTCCCTCAGACTGTTCCTCGTCTTGGTCTCCCTCAGACTGTTCCTCGTCTTGGTCTCCCTCAAACTGTTCCTCGTTTTGGTCTCCCTCAGACTGTTCCTCGTCTTGGTCTCCCTCAGACTGTTCCTCGTCTTGGTCTCCCTCAGACTGTTCCTCGTCTTGGTCTCCCTCAGACTGTTCCTCGTCTTGGTCTCCCTCAAACTGTTCCTCATCTTGGTCTCCCTCAGTCTGTTCCTTGTCTTGGTCTCCCTCAGTCTGTTCCTTGTCTTGGTCTCCCTCAGTCTGTTCCTTGTCTTGGTCTCTGTTGGTCTTTTCCTCTTGGTTTCTATCAGTACCTGACTTGTCTTGGTCTTTAATGTCACTGCAGTTATCGTCCTTGTCTTGGTCTTTGTTGGTTTTAGTCTCAGTGTCATGTTTGTCCTGTTGATCTTGATTACTCTGCTGAGAACTGAGAAGATTCTCTCCTTTCTCTACTTTAGCCATGAACTCTGCTTTTTGTTTCATCTTCATCAGAGACTCAACTCGTTTCTTCCAGCCTGGTTTGGCCTCAGCTTTCTCTCCTTCAATCAACATGTCAATGTACTCTGGAGTGGACAGAGGGTTTGGTTTCAGTGCTATCTCTTTCAGTCTGTTCAGACATCTAGTAGATTCCTTTATCAGATTCACCACCTCACCCTGGATACGATCATATTCATCCTTCAGTTTATCAATCAATGTCTGAACATCTGTCTTACCACCTTTGGCTTTAAGATATTTTTCCTTCAGCTCTTTCACAGTTTGTTTTTCTTTAACTTCTTGATACTCCCATCTGTACTTCTGATTAAAATGTACTTTCCAGTAACATTTGCCTGGACACTGTTTACAGTATCCATTTGATCCCATTGCCCAGCAGCGAGCTTTATCTCTATCATCTGGTAAACCACAAGGGTAGTGACAGGTGAAATGACATTGTTGACAGTTTGTGATGAAGTTTCCAGAACCAGAAATGTCGTATTGAAAAGGCTTTGTGACAGTCACTTCAAACTCAAAGTTCTCATTTCTGTTGATCTCTGCTTCAAACTCTTTCAGTTTTTCTTTTGTCTCTTTCATTTCCTCCATCTTGGCTAAACCAACTTTAACCTTTACCTGCAAATTTTCGACTGAAATCTCGAGCTGTTGTCTCTCTCTGAGGACCTCCTTTGTCAGTGTCAAACTTTTAGTTTCTACTTTATTCAAAGCACCAAAAAACGTTGTCATGCTTTTTGTCCCCATGACCCAAAACATCTGATCAAATCCTCCATCATCATCATCTTCGTTATGTCCACTGTGAGCTGCAGGTTTGTTGTCTGCAAACAAGGCTGAATTATTGAATTTGAAGTGAAGTGGCAGCCCCTTCTTAGTTTTAGGACATGGAACACCTGCAGCATTGATCGCCTCTAGAACTGGAGGCTTTTGACCGTCTGCAAATGTGACCAGAACTCTGATGTTTTCTGCCACATCTTTGCCAAAGATTGAGAGAACTGAGTCAAACACATATTTCTGTGTTGGTGTGAGTCGTGCTAAAGCAGCCTGAACTACAACACACACTGCATCAATTTCAGTGACACCATGTCCAGAAGAGAATAGTTTACGTATTTGCTCGGTGATCTTTCTGTCGCTTTCTATTCCTCTGGTGTCTCCAAAACCTGGAGTGTCCACAATGGTCAGAGAGTAGGGGATGTTAAACCCCTCCTGGTGGTTGATTTTGTACACAGTGACTTCAGATGTCTGACTGTGAGCCTGAGATAGTGACTGATCCTCATGAACTAACTTAAACCTAAATGAGTCCTCCCATTTAACATCTAGAATGTAGTTGATCATCCCATTGATGAGAGTTGACTTCCCAGCACCAGTTGCTCCAAGGACCATTATGGTACGACTTTGTTTTGGGACATCTTCCCCAAAACTGAACCATCTGCAACCATCTACACTGGTTCGTTGTTCTTTCAGGGGAATGTTATAAACAGAGAGAGGTCCTTCCTCAGATTTCATCAGAATGCTTTTTGCTTTAACAGAATCAGCAATTCTTTTACTGACCTCAAGCTTCTCTGACTCACTGTCATTTGGTTGTGAATCAAAAGAAGTCTCAGTTGGCTCTGTTTTTACAGGAACATTTGATCTTGATAACACTGATGTTACTGAACTCCAAAATGACAGAAATTTTTTCATTGTGGTATAGTTACAAACTTTAACAACACTTTTACAGTTCCAGACAGTTGGTACCAGTAGAGTTGATTCTAATGAGAAGACAAACTCTTCATGGTCACAGAAGATCTCCCATCCTCATGTGACTGTGGAGTTATTTCTGGTTGGAATCTGTGTGTAGAGAAATACAGATGGTTACAACTAGGGTTCAACCATATGAACATACACAGTTTTGTCTCATTGCAGTTTGTTTCATCATCATCACATAAATTGGCATTCATTCATGTGGACTGTACTTAAACATGCAGCACCCACCTAGACCAGACCCCATAGCGTTGACCTGGCCTCCAAATTCACTAGATCCCAAACTGATTAAGTGTCTGGGATGATACTAAATCAGAGACACAAGACTACCAATAGCATTGGTGGACAAATAAAGCACTTTACTTTAATGTTAGACAACACTGTGTCTTTTTTTGCCAGTTGGCTTAATTTTTGTCTTCACTTCCTTTTTCACTTTCAACAATGAATTTGAAATTAAATTTTGGCCAAATTCGACTGAACATGTCATATAAATGTCTGTATCTACAAACCTCCTCAGTTAACCTTTCTGATTCTTTATTGATCCAATTCAATGAATTTTAAAATCAGGGGGACTTTTCCAAGATGGCGGCGCGGAAAGATGTGGCGACTGCTCTCTGTCCTAACCAAACGGAGTCTTTGTGTTTTTCGTCAAGTTTGTCAAATTGTTTTTGTCCGTCCTTGTCACGTCTGCAAGTCCAAAAGCGCAAATACAGCCGTGGGCGAGGCTAGCAGCTAAGCCACACAAGTCGCCGGTTCCCTCTGTCGTTCTGGCCAATGTACACTCACTGGACAACAAACTAGACTACATCAGACTATTCCACTCTACTCAACGGACTGTTAGAGAGTGTTGTATTTTTGTATTTGTTGAAACAAGGCTAACAGCAGCGTTCCAGACGGCGCTATACAGCTCGACCCGGCTAACATGCTACCAAGCAGACAGAGCTATCATCGAGGGAGGTAAGACCTGCGGTGGTGGGCTCTGTGTCTACATCAACATTGCCTGGTATCATGATGCTGTCCTGGTCAGAAAACACTGTTCATCACCATCATTCTATCTATCAAGGGAATTTACGGCCATTCTGCTTGTGGCTGTTTATATCCCCCCCAGCTCCAACAACAACAGGAGTGAGGCACCGAATGAACTACAACACATCATTGAGCAGCAGACTCAATCTGACTATAACAGGAGAACTTAAGTGCATGTAAACACATTACTCTGATTACAATCAGAGTTCTCATTATCCGATTGAGACGCCCAGATAATGTGATTGAATCTGAGTTTTCAATCGGATAATGTGTGTGCGCATGCTCCAACTCGGACCATCTCACTGTTATGCTAATGCCAGTATACAGACCACTGGTTAAAGTCACCCAACCAGTTAGGAAGCAGGTACGAGTGTGGCCAGAGGGGTCCTTAGAGGCACTTCAAGACTGTTTCGCCTCCACAGACTGGGACATGTTTAAACAAGCTGCCACCTACAACTGCTGAATGAGCTGAACAACTTCTTCACTCATTTTGAGGCAGACAACAACAGCCCTGCACACAAGACTCCACCCCCTCCAGGTGACCAGGTGCTGATGCTGAGTCCAGACAGTGCGAGGAGATATCTCAGCAGGATCAACACACGCAAAGCTCCAGGCCCAGACAACATACCTGTCATGTGCTGAGAGACTGTGCAGCTGAACTCACAGATGTCTTCACGGACATCTTCAGCATCTCACTGAGTCAGGCTGTTGTCCCCACCTGCTTCAAAGCCACCACCATCATCCCGGTCCTGAAGAACGCGCTCTCTCCTGCTTCAATGACTACCGTCCGGTAGCATTCACTCCCATCCTGATGAAGTGCTTCGAGCGGCTAGTCATGCATCACATCACATCACATCATCTTGTTTACAATTTTTTGTTTAGGTGCTGCACCGTAGGCCTTTGAGGATGGTAATTTCAATCCTGTATTGTGTTGCACATGACAGAATTGACAAAAAAAGTTGACTTGACTTGACTTGAGATGGAGAGGCAGCCAGAAATATTAAAACAGAAACGCAAGACTACCAAGCAGACCAATCACACCTCTTGCGCTCTGTGTAGCCGCAGTGAGTAGTTATTTCTGGGGTCCGTCGCACAAAAGTAGGATTCAGATATCCAGGATAGAGTCCTCTGGGACTTCTGGTTGGACTGTCAATATAGCACTGTAAACACAATTGATTTGGGAAAGCGACGGATTGCAGTTATAGCCTCGATTTGGTCATGAAATGAGTAATACATGGAGCTGTCCAGTTACTTGTGGCGTGGCAGCTAAATCAAATCAAATCAAACTTTATTTATAGAGCACCTTTTATGCAGAGGCATGCAACACAAAGTGCTTTACACACATAAATCAAAAACAATTACCCCCACACTGCGCACACACACACACATACACACACACAAATACACACATACACACACACACACACATATACACACACCTGCACAGTCTCAATACTGACAATAGGGAGACATGGGATGACACTGAGGATTGAGGAAGCGCTATCTTTGGGGCCATCTACTCTGGGAGGAGTCACAGGCTGAGCCACAGGGGGCACCAACATCCAGGCCCCCCGACCCTGACAGACCAGAGCCAGCCGGACTGAAGGGACCCAGGGACAGCGCCCCCAGCAGCAGCCCAGGCACCGCTCCCAGTGTGGAGGACCCCCCTAAGGAGACACTGGAGTTACAGCTAAAAACTAAAAACATAAGAAAGGATAAAAACCCTGAAGCTAGACTTACTGGACATTTTATCAATGAGCCAGCTGGTTCCTGAACTGGAGAAGTAACAAGCATCACTTCTGAAGGACTTGTCTGTGTTAATTCAGGAGTCTGTCGGACTACTACAGACCTCAGTGGACGTGAGACATGAATCACTTTAATGGTCGCCTTACCACTGCGGAGTCTCTTGCAGGGGATAACTTTGAGCGCATAACAAGCATAAAGAAAACAATGAAGCTATTGCAAGCCCAGAACAGGTCTCTTCAAGACCGACTCAACAACCTTGAAAACACGTCTCGTAGAGTCAACCTCTGAATAATTAACATTCCTGAAGGCAGTGAAAAGGGACGTGACCCAGCCAAGTTCATATCTGATCTGCTGATGGAAAACCTCAACCCCAATTTTCTTTCCAAGCCAACGGAGCTCGAGAGGGCACATCGCTCCTGAGCTCCTAAACCTGGTCAGTGAGGTAGACCCAGGACTTTTGTGACATGCTTCCATCACTTTCAGGAGAGGGAGAAAGTGCTTCGTTGGGCCGGACAACATGAGCTCAAGCACCACGGATCAACTGGAGTTTCGTATCCAGATGTCAGCGCCATCACTGCTAAGAAACAAGCTGCTTTCAACAAAATCAAGCAAGCCCTCTACCAGAAAGGAGTGAAATTAAGGCTTCATTTCTCTATTATGAGGATGAAATGTTGCATTTTACAACGAGTGAGTGATGGATAAAGAGTAGGACACAGAGTGTATCACTCACACCTGGGTTTTTTCCCCCTGCATGTTCAGATGAGGCCACCACCGTCTGCTCTTGCCATGGTTTGCTGTCCCATGGACCTTCTAGTTTTCGGTCACCTTCAACGAGAATCATGGTAACCATGGAAACGGGTGCATTAACTGCGATCACTGTATCTTGCTCCAGGAGCGATGTGCATAGTGTTGTATTCTGGTTTGTCACATTGGGGACTATGTTTAATTCAATTTATGCAATGTGCGCAGCATGGGATGTTATCGCTGTCTTATTTGTTGTGAGTATGATGGGGCATATCAGCCAAACCTCAGTTTGCATCGCACCCTGTGCTTTTCCCACTAATTAAAAGAAGGGTATAACCTAAAACAAAAACATCAAACAGGACTACCGGCAGTCTCCAACTCAAATAAAGAAAACTAAACTAAAATAAGAAAACTCTGCCATCAAGGTCAGAGGAAAAACCAAGGGTTAACTTATTCAAAAGAAAGAAAGCAAACCTTCCCCTGCTGCTGCTGCCCCAGAGTGAGACCTGGCCTCTCTCTCATCCTCCTTTTTACCCCCTACCTGATTGGAAATGCCTACCAGCCTATGAAGAAGGGGAGAAAGAGAGAGGAGAAACAGCAGCATTCAACACTCTAGGTGTTGAGCTACCTGGCCACACGTAACAGTAATATGTTGTTCTTTAAAATGTGGTGTGTGTTTTAAATGTTGTTCATCTGGATGACTTCTTGAGCAGGAGACAAAGTTTCATCCTGTTGGGATTGAAGACGTGGATCTGTTTGTTTTGTATAAGGGAATGGGAGGCGGAGGGATGTGGAGGGATGCTTTGATGTCCCTATATGTTTGTTGTTTTGGTTAGTTGTTTTTTTTTTGTATTTTCCCCTTTTTCCTTTGGCTCAGGAGTTACATTAGGCCTGACAGAGTTATTGCTCCTTGTTTCTTCTATGTTATGTTATCTTCTTCTTCTACTGGTTATCGGAGGACCACTCTAATTTGAGTTTTTTATGGTGCTGTCAAGTCAAAGGAACAAAGGTCCTGAACAACACTGTTTTTTAGTTTCCTGCCTGTCTTGCCTCGTGTTTCTGTCATGATTAAGTCTTGTATTGTGTTTTGTATTTCCTGTTTTATTTTGTTAAGTTCTGGATTTCTTGTCTGTTCCTCATCTGTTCCTTGATTGTTCATTAGTTTCATCCCTGTTGATTATCCTGATGTGTCTCACCTGTGTCTTGTCATCTCTCAGCTTCATGTGTATTCAAAGCCATGCCTTCCCTTTCTTCCTTGTCGCGTCCTTAATGTCTTTTCCATGTTGCCACGGTCCTTGATTCCATGCCATGTCGATGATTCTTTTTGAGTTTTGTATTTACCTGCCATATGCAGTGCTTTTAGTTAATAATTAAAAAAAAAAAAAAAAAAAAAAACTTTTATCTGTGCCTCTCACTCAATAAACTTTATTGACAATTTCAACATCTTTTGCTGACGCAGGCACCTCTTTAAGGCAGATGGATTTTGCTTTAACAAGTCAGGAGTACAGCTGCTAAGCTCCAACATTTTTTATTCTCTGTGTCACACACCAGCAGGAAAAGCCAAAACAACAGATAAGACGGCGCTCTGTTGAGGGCAAGGAGATAAGGACTGACCCCACTTCTGGATTTCACTGACAGGATGGCCACAAGCATAGTCGTTCTCAATATCAGATCACTAGCCCCTAAATCTCTGTTAGTGAGTGATAATATTGACCTATAATCTAGACTTATCACTTCTTAGTGAAACATGGCTGGCTGAATGTAGCTGTGCTACCATTCTCAATGAGGCAGCACTAACAAATTTCAGTTTTATGAACAAGTGTTGAAGTGGGAAGAAGGGTGGTGGAGTTGCTGCATTTTAAAAATCAATAATTCAGTGCAAGGAAACTTCATTTCATGATTTTAGCTCTTTTGAATATCTCTGTTTTTTTTGTTTGTTTGTTTTTTTTGTTTTTGTTTTTTAGTAAAGGGGGATCGAAAGGTTATTTTTATAATCATTTATAGACCACCAAAAAACCCAGGAAAATTCTTTGATGAGTTTGCTGAACTGCTGTCAGTTTTCTGTACTGACTACAACTTTTTTATTATAACAGGGGATTTTAACATTCACATAGACAATAACATGGACACAAATGCCAAAGAACTTTGTTCTATACTTGACACTTTTGGCCTCTTCAAACATGTGAAAGGATCCACACAGACTCGAGGCCACACTCTGGATCTGGTTATCTCAAAAGGTTTTGACATTTCTTCTGTTGATATTAAGGACTTGGCTCTTTCTGATAATTTCGGTGTGTTCTTTGACTTACAGATCGCTCCCAACATTCAGTTGACCTCTGTGTCTGTTAGAAAAAGGTACATAAATGAAAATGTCAGTGCTAAGTTTATGGAGACTACAGCTATGTTACCAACCGTGAGTGGAGAGACAGTTGATGAACTCTTGGGTAATTTCAACTCAAAATCTCACATGTCATAGATACTGTTGCACCTACCAAAACTAAGATGACCTCCAGTAGACAGAAAACACCATGGAGGAACACTATGACAGTAAAGGCTTTGAAAACAGAATGCAGGAAAGCGATGAGTTTGCCTCCTGTTTCAATGAAACAAATCTAATCTATATCAGTGGACTAAATATCAGTGGATCAGTAAAATAATAAAATGATGCAATGCTTGAAACCACCTAGGAATAAATCAACTATGATGTCAGAATTTAATACAGTTGACCAAAAAACAGTTCAGCATCTTAAACCATCGACATGCTGTTTTGACACGGTGCCATCTGACTTTTTTAAAACTATCATAAGCTCTGTCCAAACAGATCTTCAGAAAATAATAAATTATTCATATAAAAGAGAAGGCTGGATGCTTCAATTTTAACCAACTATAGACCTATCTCAAATCTTCCTTTTAAAGCCAAGATCGTTGAGAAAGTGGTTTTTAATCAACTCAGCAACTTCTTGCACTCCAGTGGACTCTTTGATAAATTTCAATCAGGCTTCCGACCTCACCACAGTACAGAAAAGGCTCTTATTAGAGTGTTAAATGACATAAGGTTGAACACTGACTCAAGGTGTCAGTTCTGGTCTTGCTGGATCTCAGTGCTGCGTTTTAAACTGTGGATCACAGTATACTGCTGAACAGATTGGAAACCTGGGCATGACTCAGCAGAATAGCCCTAGAATGGTTCAGGTCCTACTTGGAGGAGCAGAGTTATTTTGTGACCACTGGAAATGATCAATCCGACCAAGTGGCTGTGACATATGGAGTTCCTCAGGGGTCAGTCCTTGGACCCCTACTGTTCAGCCTATATATGCTGCCTTTGGGTCAAATTCTGCAACATTCTAATGTCAACTATCATAGTTATGCAGATGACACTCAGATATATCTCGCACTGTCTCCAGATGACTCCAATAGAGTCATTGTGTCACTGCTTAGAGCAAGTCAAAAATTGGATGAACCAAAATTTCCTTCAGTTAAACCAAGATAAAACTGGAGACATTGTTTTTGGCAACAAAGACAAGAGGGTTATTGTCAGTAAATACCTTGAGTCACTGTCTGTAGAAACTAAAGACCAAGTCAGGAACCTCGGCGTGCTGATAGACTCAGATCTGACATTCAACATTCATATCAAATCAGTCACCAAGCAGCCTGTTATCCACTTAAGAACATATCCAGAATTAAAGGCTTTATGTCCCAAACAAATCAGGAGAAACTGATTCATGCGTTCATCTCCAATAGACTCAACTACTGTAACGGTCTTCTGACTGGACTCCCCCAAAAAAGTATTAAACAGCTACAGCTCATTCAAAATGCTGCAGCTCAAGTTTTAACCAGAACAAAGAGATCAGAGCATATCACCCCAGTTCTCAACTCTTTACATTGGCTCCCAGTCAGCTACAGAATAGATTTTAAAGTTCTGCTACTGGTTTACAAATCACTGAATCGCTTAGGCCCAGAATACATGAATGACATGTTAGCAGAGTATAAACCCAGTAGAGCTCTGAGATCTACTGACTCAGGTCAGATAGTGGAGCACAGAGTTCAAACCAGACATGGTGAAGCAGCATTTTGCTGTTATGCTGCACACAACTGGAACAAACTACCAACTCAAATCAGCCCCAACTGTGAGCACCTTTAAATCCTGGTTAAAAACATTTCTATTGGCTTCCGGTTATGGCAGCTTGGTGAGCAGTCGGGTCAACTCAGTCCTCCGGCATATTTTGAGATTTAACTACAAGTAAGGCCCTTTTGATAACTTTTGGGAAACAGACTTTCACTAGGGGAACACAATGTTGGCGCCAAGAGTCTTTGGACCAGGACACCAGGAAAAAAAATCGAATCAGTCTAAGACGGTGGTTCCCAAACTTTTTGTGCCTAAGGCACACAAAAAGACAAAAAAAAAAATTTCAAGGCACACCTTTTGTGCAAAATAGCCTTATCTCATATCATCTGTAAAGTTCATAATTATTTACTAATGACAAATAAGATGTGAAAAAGACAACTATATTACTCATGAAATGTTTATTAACAAAATATTTCAAAGAAAATTTTGTATCAAACTGGGCTTCATCAAACACATCCATTTAAACCAGACAGGTGAGTCAAAGGAAACAGAAATTCAGCAGAGAACTGTGATATGATGATATGATCCTTTTATTGTCACTGTCCATGAGAAAGCTGAAAGATAAATTATAACTCTTACATTTAGAATCAGCCTTGCCTGTGCTTTTGTAAATATTCTGCCTACTAACAAATTAGTGGGACACGTGTGCCTGTCGGGGTGCACAGATTTTTTTAATCCTTGGTGGCACTGAGGAGAGGGCCACTTGCAAGTCCTGCTCAACAGAGAGCCGTGACCTGGTTTTGCTCTACATGTAAACAAGAGTGGAGAACGCCAACTCACAAAGGCAGGTGGTGGGGAAATTAAGAAGTTGGTCAATAGCATGGTGGGAGATGGTTGGATATTCTGATGCACAAAGCAACCAAAACTGATCGAGTGTGATCTCAATTTGAGTTTCAGCGTGCGGTCTGCACGGAGCTCTACGCTCTCCTCTCTCCTCTCTCTCCTTCATTTTCCAAGTGCCTCTTCAGCTTGCTTGGAACCATATAAGCATTAGCTAACTTCTACCGACAGAGGACGCACTCCGGCTGAGGACAGTTGACATCCCAAGGTCCAACCGAAGCCATAAGACAGGTAACTTTCCTGATACTGTCTGCTGACAGTTTTTTTCCTCTTTTCTTTCGGTGGGTTGTCGGCAGTTTCGGCACTGGTGGTTGTTGGTTTGCACCGCACAAGAAAGCGCTCCATTTTCCCACTCTTTATCTGTTTTAATGTTGTGCTGACCTACAGCCTTTGATGTGTCACACTCATACAAGTCCCACCTGCGCAACTGCGCAGTGAAATGGGGGTTCTCTTTGAGGATTTAAAAAAAAAAAACACTGGTCTAAGAGACTCTAAAGCGCAGACCCCAGATAGCAGCAAGCTAAAGCTAGCAATGGATGCCAGCAGCACGTTACATACATCAGGTCCGCCTGCTTGGTTCCCCACCAAAGTGCAAAAGTTCGCAGAAACAATTCAAACCTCCATTACGACCCGACTACACCAAGTGGACGCCACTCTGGAAAAGATAAAAGTAAAACCATTCACACGACAAACACAAGAGTCACCGCATTGGAAGCCAAGAGCTCTGAATACGAAGCCACCATTGTAGACCTGCACCAGGGGTTGACAGAGCTGGAGCGACAGCAGCAAAAAGAAGTGATGGAGCTCAAAGACAAACTCGACGACTATGAAAACAGACAATGGCGCAAAAATCTGAGAGCTGTGGGATTCCCACTGGGAGTAGAAGGGACTAACGCTGTGGACTTTTTGGAAAAATGGCTACTGGAGATTCTGGGACTCTCTGGCCCGATAGAGACATGCATCACAGAGCCTAACTGTAACAGATTGAAGTGAATTAAGGCAGTTAGTTGCTGGGTTAGGTTTTGGTTGACCAACACCTTTTTGAATGTGTTTACTGAGCCAAGCGGCACCTGACGTGTGTGTGTCTGTTACCCGAAGTAAAGTGTGTTCTGAAGCCATGCTCGGCCTGATTCTTTTCTCTCGCACAAAATACTACAAATGGCGGAGAGGATTTTAAATGAAACCACTGCTTGAATGGACTGAAAAAGTCACCGTACACTGGTCGTAGTCGAGGAAACTGAGTTATTTTCTCTCTCTTTTTTTTCTTTGCTGAGGCACCAGGCACGAGTCGGACTAGCAGTAAGCAGCGGAAAGATCTGCCATGGCTGTGCAAATCGGACGTGTGGATGAATACAATGACGCAAAGGAGGATTTCGAGTCTCTGGAACGTTTGGAGCAATGGATGCTGGCAAATTAAGCCAAGGGTGAAAAGAAGGTGTGCGTGTTTCTCTCAGTGATTGGGGCTGATGCTTATAAGCTGCCAAAGAATCTGGTGTCGCCGACAGTACCGAGTACTATGCAGTATCCTGATCTGGTGAGAGTACTGAGCATGCATCACAAGTCAGCACCGATCGTAATCGTGGAACGATTTCGTTTCCAGAAGCGTAACCAGGAAATGATGAAACTGTCTCTGAGTATGTAGAGATTGGCCACGATCGGTGACACTGGGGACCCCATCGCACAGCTGTGTTTTTGCCTATAGAAACCTCCATTAAACTGAAAATAGGTGGTGGTCAGGCACAGGTCGAGTAATACACAGACTTGTTCTGGGGAGAGGTTGGTTCTTGAGGTCAAGGTGTTGTCCTTTTGTATTCTTTTCCTTACTACATCCCTGGCTTCTCTCGTGGGAATGCAGGTGAACAGTGAGGTGACATCATAGGACCTGATGGTTTCTTCTGGATCACAAAGGTTTTAGTCGCTCCACATGCACGTCTCTCGTCTGCAGCACGGTACAATGAGGCAGCAGCAGCATTACCTCAACAACCCAAAGGCACTTTTAAGAGCCACATCTCTAGGACAACGCCGTGCCACTTTTGTGGCCTGTTTCATGTGTTTGTGTAATGTGCTCAGAGCGTTGATAATCATTCTGATTATGTGTGTTGGTTAAATGAAAATAAAGTGAACTAAATGCATTCCTTTTGTCTTTGCTGTCCAGGCTCTCATTTCATTGTCGCTAGAAATGTCCGCATTTATTGAATGCCGTCAGATATTATTTTGATATCGTTTTTATTTATATTATTATTATTGTAGAAATGTCAGTCTTTAGTCCATGACCCCTGACCTCAGACCCCACCCACCTCCGTCCCCAGCTCCTCCCACTGTCGTAAAGCATTGACTGTATGTACTAGTCGTAAAGCGGCTTTTCTTTCCTTTCTCCTCTGAGTCCTCTCCAGGTCAGGTATGTTGTCTCTCTGTCCTGCTAGTGTTTTGTGAGCTAATGTCTTACTTTGCTTACATGAAGCACATCGTTTATATATTAATGCAATGGTTTTGAATGGTTTCAATCATTAAACGCAAGAATATGAAAACGATCTAATTTGTGAGTTAAAACTAGCCGTGTCTGGTAACTTTCGTGTAAGTAGTTTAAGCCACCTACGGGTAATCTGCGGTGCCTGCACGACATGCGGTAACACAATGTCTCATTACGCTGCTTTAAACAAAAAAACGTGATCTGCTTGTGTTTTTTCAATCAAACCTTTCTGCATAAAAACAAACCCAGCTAGAGCACTAAAGATTTGCCTCTGTTCTTCTTGTAGTTGCTGTCAAACCATCTCCTGACCTCTGACCCTGAATCACCTCACCAACCCAAAGGCACTTTTAAGAGCCACATCTCTAGGACCACGCCGTGCCACTTTTGTGGCCTGTTTCATGTGTTTCATGTGATTGTGTAATGTGCTCAGAACATTGATAATCATTCTGATTATGTGTGTTGGTTTAAATGAAAATAAAGTGAACTAAATGCATTTCTTTTGTCTTTACTGTCCAGGCTCTCATTTCATTGTGCCTCATATTTGTTTATAATAGTCTTATATCCACAACACCTCATTTGCACTAATTTACCTAAAGCTGACAAATAACACCTATGATATTAGTATTGTGCATATGGGGTAAAGATGCCAGACTCAGGACTTAGTTCATTGCACCTTTTAATTACTCATAGTAACTTATATCTGTTAATAATAGTGTCATATTCTTGGCACTTTACTTAGCGCTGACAAATAGCACTTATGATATTGCATAGCTGTTTATAACAGTGTGCTGTAGGGAGATGTATACATTATTATAACTTTATTATATATACTTATAACTACAGATATAAAGCACTATAGGCGAAGTCAAAACTCATTATGCATCACTATACACATTTAGCAAAGCAAAGTAGTTATGATGCATCATAACATTAACAAGTAACTAGGCAGATATTGACATATTTATAATGCACTATTCAGATTAAAATTATAATCATACATAACCAGTTGTCATAATGCATCATGAAGTTGGTTATGACGACTTGTGAATATGTATAGATGGTAATAATGACCATTACAATGCTTTATAGACACCTTATAAAATATTATGAGTGCATTCATAGGGCATTATAAATACAACCTTCATAGAAAGTGTTACCAAACTCTGTAGTGGGGACATTGAGCTGTTAGCCATTAGCATGAGGCCATACTACCTACCGAGGGAATTCTCGCATGTTATCACGATAGCAGCGTACATCCCCCCACAGTACATCACCTGCCACACCAGAGGAAGCAAGACCCTCGACCTCTTTTATGCCAACATTAAGGAGACATACACCTCATTAGGGATCGACCAATTATCGGCCAGGCCGCTTATCGGCATCGACCTTTTTTTTTTTATATGATGGCCGATAAGAGATCAGTTTAAAACTGGGTTATTTTGGCTCTGATGCAGCTGCGCCTCTCTGTCTGCTGTCTCTACGCTGTCTCCAGCATTGTCCCGCCCACAGCACCATGTGATTGGTTACACGCAGAGCCATGGCGCGGGTAACAGCCGATCAGCAGCGAAAGCTGTACATGCACATTGCACACGGACACACGGCGGAGAGGAGAAATAATTGTTCCTGCGGGCTTGATTTCGAGGTAAGTTAAGGCAGCAGAGTCTCCCGCAATTGTAATAAACATCCCAGTCCTCTACAACTCATAACTACTAGTAACATTACTGTGAGCCTATTAACGTTATAAACACATAAGCGGCAGCTCTGCTTGCTCGCAGTCCCTCCAGACGTGCCTGTTAATCACTTGTAAAAAGGTTGCTGATAATACCGATATGGATATGTTCTGAGAATCTTTTTTAAACATATGCTTAAAGGCATTTAAATGAAGTTAAGTGTTGGAGTTTGTATTATTCCAAATTTTGACGCCAATATTTTCCCTTTTTCTGTAAATGAATATTGGCTCCAAATATCTGTTATCGGCCTCCTTGGTATCAATCAGTATCGGCCCTGAAAAAATGAATGAAGACTGTGCAAAAAGAACTGAACTGAATCTCATCCCAGCGACTTCAGAGTCTACTGACCAGTGGCTCTAACAGTCCACCTGGCAAAGACCCCTTGGTCCTCCAACAACTGCGCCCCCTGGTGAGCCAATCCGCGGACCGACTGCAGTTCACCTACCAGCCTGGCATCGGACCTGAGGACGCTGTCATCTTCCTCATGCAGAGATCCCTGTCCCACAAGTCTGGAAGCACTGTGAGAATCGTGTTCCATGATTTCTCCAGTGCCTTTAACACCATTCAGCCAGAACTCCTGAGGGACAAGCTGGCCCATGTGGGGGTGCACCAACAGCTGTCAGCCTGGCTCCTGGACTTCCTGTCCAACAGACCACAGTTTGTGAGGACAAAGGACTGCGTGTTGGACACAGTGATCTGCAGCACAGGGGCGCCACTGGGGATGGTCCTGGTCCCTCTCCTCTTCGCCATCTACACAGCCGACTTCACCTACCACTCAACCGACTGTCACCTACAGAAGTTCTCGGACGACCATCGTCGGTCTCATCAACAACAACGGAGACGAAAGGGAGTACCGAGAACTGAACCGGAACTTTGTGGCTTGGTGCCAGCTGAACCACCACCGGATTAATGCGGGAAAAACCAAAGAGCTGGTTGTGGACTACTGACGGAGCAAAGCCACTCCCCAGCCACCGATGAGCATCCAGGGAACGGACATTGAAATAGTGGACTCTTACAGGTACCTGGGTGTTCACCTAAACAAGAACCTGGACTGGACTAACAACACTCAGGCACTATACAGGAAGGGCCAAAGCAGACTCCATCTGCTGAGGAGACTGAGGTCCTTCAGAGTGCAGGGTGTCGTCCTGAGGACCTTCTACAACTCTGTGGTTGCGTCTGCCATCTTTTATGGTGTGGTCTGCTGGAGCAGCAGCATCACGGCAGCAGAGGGAAAAAGACTGAACAAACTGGTAAAGAAAGCCGGCTCAGTCCTGGGCTGAAGTCTTGAGCCTGTGGAGGTGGTGGGGGACAGGAGGATATTGGCGAAGCTGTCGTCAATCATGGACAACACCTCCCACCCCCTGCATGAGACTGTCAGAGCCCTGGAAAGCTCCATCAGCGCCAGGCTTCTCCACCCACGATGCACAAAGGAGCGGTACCACAGGTCCTTCCTCCCCTCTGCTGTCAGACTCTACAACCAGATCTGCTCCCAGTAGACCCACAACTACACAATGTGAAATTATGTGCAATACTCCTGCCAATCTTAACTACATGTACATATACCGTTTGTATTTCATTTTTATACCTGTCGTTCTTTTTTTTTTTTTTTTGGCACTGTCTGCATCTCCCTGTCACTGGAGATATGTGAACATATATGCACATTTATATTTATAAACATACCCACTTCTTTAGGTTGCTTGTTGTAATATAACTTTCTTATATATTTTTTGATATTTTTTTATATTCTATTCGTTTTTTTAGTCCACCCATATGTGCACTGTGTGCACTGCTTGTGAAGTTGAATGTTGAATGTCTGTTGCTGTTAACAACCAGAATTTCCCCACTGTGGAATGAATAAAGGCAGATCTTATCTTATCTTAGTTCACTTTGTGGCAGGTTTCTTTATTTCTTTATTTTTTCTGTTAGTGCTTCATCAGGAGCTCCTTCAGTTGTTGGAGGATGGAGAAGAGGATGCAGCAGTGACTTGTGAGACATCGTATGAGTTGGCTGCTACCTACTGGGACATCAGAAACACGGAGTGGAAAGAGGCCAGGCCTTCTCTTATTGAAAATATGTGGGCTACTCTGGATCCACAGAGTCTGTGATATTACACTTCACACACACTTTGTCCTGCACAGCAGAGAGGCAGTAACAGGAGTCACACTATTTTGATAGTGTGACTAATCTTTGGAATGAGCCACTTATGTACATGTCACTACATCAAATGCTTTCCAAAAAATGCATTTGATTAATAACAATAAGTGAGTCTTGATTGTAGTGTTTGCAGTCATTACTTTACTAACTATAGGAAGTCGTTTGTCATAGCATTTACATCAGGTATAAAAATGGCTGTAACAAGAAGCACAACGTGGCATCCATCAGGGTTGAAGCCATTATGATGGTTTGTACAGATTTCTATATAATGTTAAACTGTTAAACAAAAATGCCAGCCTCACTACAACAGTGTGAAGTTCATTCAACAGACTACAAACATACTACTATAACATAACCATCTATAAATGCATGGGCAGCATGCAGAGGCTGTTCAGTCATAGAACCACAAAGTATTGTCTATATTTTGAATATATTCAGAAATTGTCATTTTTGATGCTCCAGTTTCTAGTTATCTATCATTGTTTGTATGGCTGCATATTGTGGTTTTCCATCTGTTTGATCAAATAAAATAATTGTGAACAAGGAAAGCGTGTGACCTTCATTGCCTTCATGAACCTGAGCCAGTGGCTAAGAGACATTTTGTCTTTCTGCTGTGGTCTCACTCAAGACAAAATGCCACCCGATTTGACTGTTGTCATGCCACTGGAAGGGCATAATCCTGATACAGTTATTCCTTATATTCTTGATCATCAAAGATAATCCTTTAAGACAAGGGAAGGGGATAAAGAGTTTTTGAATGGCCATATTATGTAAATGGTAAATACGACCTGTGAAACATTAATTGGTTTATGGGGCAAATTAGCTGTGAAATGGTCCTAATTTATAGGTATGACTATGTATAAGACGAAAATTAATATCTTGAATAAATTTGATCACTAAATATCCCCTAAAATATGTTTGACTGATTTCCAGCTTGGCCCAGAAAGAGGTCTTTGGATGTTCACCTGAGACAGCCATGGCTGAGAGCCAGTGAAAATTAAACTTTGTCGTAGGACAACAGTGATGACATCGTTTGAAAGGTCTTGACCTGGGGAGTAACATATGTCAGTATGAGAGTTGTGGGCGGGTCCTGCTCCTCAGGTGTGCCCTTTGAACCTTGTACCTGAGACACATTTGAAGGCTTACTGTTCAACAACAAAACATGCTACCGACACAGGGTCAACGGTTTTGGAAAATTATTGACCTCTACTATGATACCTGAGGGCAAACTAATAGGTGGCGCTATTGACTAGTGTTGAAACCTTGAAAAAACCTGATTTCACCCTCTTACCAATGACTGTCTGATTGTGTAATTGTACATTCATTGATCTATGTGATAATCGGAAACATTATATAAGGAGGATGTGTCGTGGTGGAAAGGGGGAGAAGAGGGAGATGAGAATAGGAAGTGTGGACCTATACCTTATACCTTAGTTTTTCTTTAGATGGTGATTTTTTCCTGAATATACTTAATATAAAACGAGACCTTATTTCTGTTAATAAATGAGGGATCCCATATATCCATGACGGATTTTGTTTTGTTTTTTTCTTTACGGACAAAATGTGGGTTAGACTTTCTGTGTAGTATTCATTTCACTTAAAGGGAAATAATTATCCCGAAAAGATCCCCCTTGAGTGTAAGTAACGTCAACCCGAAAAGGTGAATTTTTACAATCAGTGTAGTGTGAACAGAAATACACTTTGACAGGAAGCAGGAAGCTAGAGCGTTCTGAGAGAGGTAACAACGGTTAACAGTTGTGATACACCCTGAAACACTGATGAAGAGATGATGTAGAACAGACTAATGGAGCTGGATCACAAGTGTCTCAGAGACAGACATGACGTCAACAGCATGAGGACATGACCATGACTAGATGTAATCATTAAAATACAGACATGATGATAAAGAAGAGAAGAGGCCCCTCCAGCCACAGACATTAGCTGAGTTATGAAAAGTAGTAAAAACATAATCTGTCACTTACTTCATATGTCTTCTGCAGATGGACACATTACTGTGGGAGTGAAGGGTCCAGTGTGATGTCCACTGATGTCTTCTGTGTTAACAACAAACACCAGGAATCATGTTGACAGTAGAATTTACTCGGTGTCACAGTTCAGTCAGCCCTCTTAGTATGTTTTCATTGACCACGCCTCGGCTCTACTCAGTCTTGCCTTGTCGGTCAGTTCATCTCACCTGTGTGGACCACCACTCCTCATCCATCCAGACCAGCGTATACTCTTTAAATCACACTCACTCTACCAGATTTATGTTTTTTACTGAGATTTTCCAGCATTCGTCTGCCTGACTTCCTGGTAAAGTATCTCAGCCTTCTGTTCCCAATCAAGAGTTTTCTGTTTGTCTGTACCTCCCTGATTAAACAAACTCCACAGATAATGTCCCTCTTCATGCTGCATCTGTGCGGTACATGTATCACACAGCTGAATTTAATTGTCTCTAGTTACTCTCCCAGTTTATTATAACGAGGACTCTAGTTACTGACACTGGTTAGTTGGACAGTAAAGATGTTGATGGTCCTAAGCTGCAGATTCACTGACAACATTTACAGAGTCTGTGACATTTAACACACATGTAATAAACACATGAACAGCTCAGGATGTTCAGGCTCTTACCTGCTCAGTTTGACTCTGATCATGAAAGAGGAGAGAGGAGATCTGGTTCACTTCCTCTGAGTGGCTTTCATTTATATAGAGAAGACACACACACACACACACACACATTTATTGGCTTTATATAATAATCCAGACAATTTCCCCAAAACCCTTACCTGCAAACCTGAAAGTAAAAGTGAGTCCAGTCTTACACACACTTTTCTTTATCTACAGTTCATAGGTCTTTGAACAGTGTAATATGATACAGCAGCCAGTTAATTAATCATCTCAGGGTCATTCATAACTTCAGGTGTATACAGCCACATCAGGCACCACATACATGGTTAAACCACATAGTTCTCTTAATGATTAATTAAATGAACTGCTCAGAACCTGCTCAGTGTAAATGATCTACTTGAGAAACAGAAACCAGTTCAATTACTTTTATGTTTTTACTTTTGGCAAATCAGATTTAATATCTTTACAGTTGTTGAGGCCATTTCCCTGAAACCTTCCCCTGTTAACCTGAAAGTCTTATCTCTTCTTCCCTCTGACCAACAATAAATACCTGGAGGTGTGTCTTTCTCAGGGAGGATATAACATCTAAAACAACAACACTCGCCCAAAGGATCGCACATATTTTCAGTTCAATTCAGTTTTATTTATATAGCATCAATAACTATACAAATCATCTCAAGACGCTTCACAAAAACCAGCCTGCAACCTCCAGAGCAGCCTGAGGGAAAAACTCCCTTTAACAGGAAGAAACCTGGAGCAGAACCAGCTCATATGGAGGAACCATCTGCTGAAGACCTGTAGAAACAGAGAAGATGGAGAGAAAAGAAGAGAAACAAGATAGCAGTGGCAGGATTTTCCTTTATCTTACGAACTCTAAATGTTGTGTGATTTATTTTGTTTTTTTATTTCCACCAGTTAATGTGATTGGAACAGTTTACCAATCAGTAAAGCTTATTATAAACTCATCAACACTTTTTTATCTCTCCACTCATCCTCCAAATAATATATATCAGTTATAAACTGATAATCACATTCTTTAAAAGGATCTGAACTCTTATTTTTCAGTCACACACCAATCACCTGTTATTGATGAATAATGTGCTGTTCTTGCCTCACTGCAGTAATTAGATAGTTAACTAGTTAAACTCTTTCCAGGCAGGCTGGACTTCATCTAAAGCCATTTCATTTCAAGCTTTCGTATTATTTGCTTCAAAGTGCATCATTGTAAGTTATGTTGAGGGGGACCTCCTCTTTTTCATGACCAGCTCATCCAAAGGTGCCAGAGTTTAATGTCATATTAAGAGACTTGCAGATGCTCACCTGTCTTTATTTGAAATAGATTACTCACATACTTTAAGGTGTGGTGGGGATGACTTAGTATTTAATTAGTTGATAGAATGCAATGTACATATTTCAGTAAAGAGAGATTTATTTAGAAAACAAAATGGTTGAGTTTTTCTTCACATTTGAGTCAGATCAACTCAGACCAACATGTATTTCAACATTTCAGTCTCAGAGAACTCTTCCTCATAACATTATTAACATGAATGTTGCTCAGTGCAGCCTTGATTTACTCCTACGTACAAACTCCACTCCATCCAGTGAAACTATTTTTAAATTTTTTCCTAAAGTCATCTCATGTTCTGCTTTTCATACTTTTCTTATCCTCACTAGGGTCGTGGGGGTTTCTGGAGTCTATCCCAGCTGTCATCAGGTGAAAGGCCGGGTCCTCCCTGGACAGGTCACCAATCCACTGCATTCACCCACAGTCAGATGGGATGAAACCTGAGTAGCCAGAGAGAACCCATGCAGACATAGAACATGCAAACTCCAGCCAGAAAGGTCCTAGTTGGAACTGAACCCGAACCGTCTCGCTGGGGACATCAGTGCTAACCACATTTAAACGTCATACATAAAATTATTACATAATATAATATTCATGCACTTTGACACATTTACACAACAAAGATACAAGACGGACACACCTCCAGATCTTTATTTGATCTTTATTTATTAACAGTCAACCTCATTTCTCAGAAATCACTTGACTTTTGAGGGTTTAAGGAAACGTTCTCAGACATTCAGTTTGATTTGCCATAAGTAAAAATAGTAAAGTCAGTAAACTGCAGGTTTCTGTGTCTCAAGTAGAGAAACAGGAATCATCTTGTGTCGTACGTCATCATAATGAGACAGCAGCACTGACACATTAAAAGTTTCTTATATTATTTAAAATTCACACACTTTTAGACACGAAGAAGAACTGAACTGAAAACAGAGAAGACTACTGTATTATCTTTTTTATTGTCTACTACGGACGTTTCAGTGTCTTCAGCTCCTGTTTCTCAAATACATCATGTGTGTGTGTGTGTGTGTGTGTGTGTGTGTGTGTGTGTGTGCGTGTGTGTGTGTGTGTGTGTGTGTGTGTGTCCATCTGACACTGAGGATGTACCTCAGCTCAGTTTTTACATTATGTCTCCACCATTCACTTCTAATGGTCATTTTTGAAGCGGAACACTACGTTTCAGAGTGTACAAAAGCTGAATGCATAAAATGTTAATATTAATACCTTTGGAGTGGGGATGAGCGAGTACAGCATTATCTGTGGCGTTAGGAGCACTGAGAGGCCTTTACAGCAGAATCCAACTGGAGCTTTTCTGTGTGATATATTCAGATACAGAGATTGAATAATAGATGTATTATGTTGCATGTTTTTCCATTTATCTTTATAGCTTCTCTCTGAAATTATAACTGCAGGTGATGTTAATAATACTTGCTGTGTTTTTGAAAATAGCTGAAATGATAACTTGATTACAATGTCATCGTCAAGAAACAGTGCAAGTACTTACATTCTCTGGGACGCACATACAAGCAGAAGAACAAGTATGAAAGTACCAAACTCTGCTACTAATCCAAGACTGAGACGCTGTCTCCACCGCTGTCCTCCAGAAGCCTGACTGGTGCAGAGCACCGCGTCACGCTACATGAACAGTGATGCTGGTCATCGATGGGCTGGTTGACCTTCTGCACAGCCTCCATCAACACTTTACTGCAGCTTCAAACTTCAGTGTGGATCTGTTCATCTTACACAGCTTTAACGTTGAATTCGATGCTCAAGAATGGAAAATTAAACTTTTAATATACGTTTTGCTTTTATATGTGCAAGGATAAGGCTTCTCACCTGCGTGATCTCTTACATGGACGGAGGCAAGAAAACAGCCTCACATCCACAGATCGTCATGTCTTGTTATTGATATTCATCAGTATTTGATGAATGTTGGAATATTACCCGTCACATGTTTCTCAGCTGTGTGGTTTCTCATGCGCCTTTTTGTGTTGAACGTTAGTAAATTGTTTCCCACAGACGATCAAAGGTGCAGCTTCTCAGTTGTGTGGATTCTTCTGTGATATTTGATGAACATTATCGTTTATTGTAGTTTAGTCTCTTACATACATTCAGTTTGAACACTGACGTTCTTTTTTGTTCTGGTTCAGAGTCGTTCCTCTAAAAGATAAATGGACCTGCAGGAATGAGGTTTCTCGTCTGTGTGGGATTTTACGTGGAAATAGAAATTACTTTGACTAAAACTTTTCCCACATCTTTCTTCAGAGTACAGTCTCTCACTTTTGTGTGTTGTCATGTTGTTTTAGTTCTGCTGAATATTTAAATGTTTTGCTCACATTGAAGAGTCTGTCAGTCTTTACCACAGATGTTACAAAGGTAGAGCTTCTCAACTCGATTCTGTTCGACACTTTTCCTACGAGCACCACAGAAATATGTTTTCTCACGTGTTTGCTGTCTCTTAAATATCTGAAAAATCTGAATACGTGAATACTGAAGGGTAACATTTCTGTTTTGTGTGTCTGATTGAATTCTCTTTATCTACTTCCAGAAGTTGTGTGAAAATCTGCGCTTTGAATATTTTCATGTAGAAACCTCAGAAGGACCCGTAACCTTAAATGATGTGAATCAGAAGAGAACGAGTCAGTTTAAGGTTTGATGTGAAAGAAGACAGAAACTTAAGACATTTTATGGTGAAGCTTTTAATTCCCTTCATTGACAGATGCCTTTTAAACTCCTGTGAACATGAAAGAAACAAACTCTCTCCCTTTTGCTCTTCTACACAGTTTTACACATTTTCCCACTCTGACAGTTTTTGAACATGAAAGCTGAGGCGATCTTCACAACAAACGCACACAAATGAAACAGCGTAGTACACACAAGTACACACAGTGTAACACTGTACATGAAGGACACACAGTGAGCGACAACCTGTGAGGCAAACCTTGTTATTTGACCTAAACGTCAGAGCGACTGTAACAAAGACCAACACACTCTTTAAATACGTTTCCTGTTGAGCTGCCACAGTAATAATCAAATAATGAAAAATAAAAAATATTAAAAACAAAAGCTGCTGCAGTTTCTTTTTTTTTTTCGTTTCACATGTAACAGAGGTCGGAGGTAGTGGTGCTGCTGAGGGCCCACGTTAGACTTCAGCTCCATGGACTGTCAGACAGAGCAGAATGAAGCCTCTCACTGGGAGCTGTGGCTTGTTTGTAGTCGTGGAAAAAGCAAGGAGTTTGACTTCACTGGAAACCGGAGCAGCCACAGTCTCACTTTGATGATGAACTATTTATTTTTTCCTGTGGCGTGTTTCACCCCATATATCGGGTGAAAAATAAACAGTTCATTTATCAAACAGAAAAACAAAACGGACATCTCTGAAGTCTCTGACCAATAATATTAATGATATAATATTGTTTTAATTGTGTAAACTGTCACTAGCTAGCTTGCTGGTACCAAGGGGATGGCCGTGGTTTTCTTTTTCTTTTTCAGATTGATCCTGTTTGTCATTAGCTAAGACATTCTTGTGTGTCAGTAACAAACTCTAATCTCTGAACTTCCAGTAATAATTGTTCTCAGGTCCAACATCTGCGTTACATCATTACAGCCAATGCTGTGCTGCCACCCTGTGGACCAAGAACAAACTGCTGTATTCTGTCACATGGCTGATTCATGTGTTTGTAGTTACATGGCCTGAATTAAAGACCAGAGATCAACAGTTTGGATTCATTAAACATGAGACACCTGAGTGTCGATTCATTCATGATGATCAGTTTATTGATTACTTCACATTCACAGACTTCACACACTGAAACACATTCAACAGCTTCAGTTACTGTGATATATTAATGATACTTTTCTTTGGTTCTCTCCAGAATATTTCCACTCTTTGCTTCTCTTTGTCCATTCAGCATCATTGTCTCTCATATTCTACAGCGACATGTTCTCTTAACACCTACATGACAGTCTTAACTAGAGGATTTACAAAGAAACTTCACAATTTCAATTTTCACAATTTTCCCTTTAAAACAAAAAGTCAAGAGATAAAATAAAAGAAAGAATTAAAACATTTATTCCTCAGAGTTCAGTTGAAGCCAGTTTATTAAACACAGGTTAATCTCATTTGATTTAATTCACACCAGTAGAATTTCTGTCATCAGTCATGATTTACTCTCTTCCTGTTGCTCAGTAAGAAACAACTTTAACACAATCACAAAAGCAAACTGTGATATCTCTGTATTAAAGACACTTAGTAATTGAGATCATAGAACATCTGTTTATCAGAGAGAAAACTGTCAATCACAAAGAAAAAAATACATAATAATCAATATATGGTTTCTGTATCTCCAACACACAGTCATGATTAAAATTAAACAACAGCAACATCATAAAGTGTTTCAAGAAACTTAAAGTTGTCATTCTGTTTCAAATCTGTTTTTGACTTGATGTTTTTATTATTATTATTACTGAGGTTGGAAAAATGTGTTTTTAAAGCCACAGGACATCATGTAATCGACTACTTGAATAAAACTCATCTTGAACTAAATCAGAACTGAGCTCAGTCTCTGAATCAGTCTGTTCCTTGTCTTGGTCTCTGTTGGTCTTTTCCTCTTGGTTTCTATCAGTCTCTAACTTGTCTTGGTCTTTAATGTCACTGCAGTTATCATCCTTGTCTTGGTCTTTGTTGGTTTGAGTCTCAGTGTCATGTTTGTCCTGTTGACCTTGATTAAAACTGAGAACTGAGAGGATTCTCTCCTTTCTCTACTTTAGCCATGAACTCTGCTTTTTGTTTCATCTTCATCAAGAGACTCAACTCGTTTCTTCCAGCCTGGTTTGGCCTCAGCTTTCTCTCCTTCAATCAACATGTCAATGTACTCTGGAGTGGACAGAGGGTTTGGTTTCAGTGCTATCTCTTTCAGTCTGTCCAGACATCTGGCAGATTCCTTTATCAGATTCACCACCTCACCCTGGATACGATCATATTCATCCTTCAGTTTATCAACCAATGTCTGAACAGGTTTCTTAGCTTCTGTGGCTTTAAGATATTTTTCCTTCAGCTCTTTCACAGTTAGTTTTTCTTTAACTTCTTTATACTCCCATTTGTACTTCTGATTAAAATGTACATTCCAGTAACATTTGCCTGGACACTGTTTACAGTATCCATCTTGTCCCATTGCTACACAGCGAACTTTATCACTATCATTTGGTATAGGACAAGGGTAGTGACAGGTGACATGACATGTCTGACAGTTGGTGATGTAGTTTCCAGAACCAGAAATGTCCTCTTTAAAAGGCTTTGTGACAGTCACGTCAAACTCAAACTTCTCATTTCTGTTGATCTCTGCCTCAAACTCTTTCAGTTTTTCTTTTGTCTCTTTCATTTCCTCCATCTTGGCTAAACCAACTTTAACCTTCACCTGCAGATTTTCGACTGAAATCTCAAGCCGTTGTCTCTCTCTGAGGACCTCCTTTGTCAGTGTCAAACTTTTAGTTTCTACTTGATTCAAAGCACCAAAAAACTTCTTCATGCTTTTTATCCCCATGTTCCAAAACATCTGATCAAATCCTCCATCATCATCATCATCATCACCTCCACTCATGCTGTGAGCTGCAGATTTGTTGTCTGCAAACAAGGCTGAATTATTGAATTTGAAGTGAAGTGGCAGCCCGTTCTTAGTTTTAGGACATGGGACACCTGCAGCATTGATCGCCTCTAGAACTGGAGGCTGTTTGCCATCTGCAAATGTGACCAGAACTCTGATGTTTTCTGCCACATCTTTGCCAAAGATTGAGAGCACTGAGTCAAACACATATTTCTGTGTTGGTGTGAGTCGTGCTAAAGCAGCCTGAACTACAACACACACTGCATCAATTTCAGTGACACCATGTCCAGAAGAGAATAGATTACGTATCTGCTGTGTGATCTCTCTGTCTCTTTCTATTCCTCTGGTGTCTCCAAAACCTGGAGTGTCCACAATGGTCAGAGAGTAGGGGATGTTAAACCCCTCCTGGTGGTTGATTTTGTATGCAGTGACTTCAGAGGTCTGACTGTGAACCTGAGATAGTGACTGATCCTCATGAACTAACTTAAACCTAAACGAGTCCTTCCATTTAACACCTAGAATGTAGTTGATCATCCCACTGATGAGAGTTGACTTCCCAGCACCAGTTGCTCCAAGAACCATTATGGTACGACTGTGTTTTGTGACGTCTTCCCCAAAACTGAACCATCTGCAACCACATACACTGGTTCGTTGTTCTTTCAGGGGAATCTTATAAACAGAGAGAGGTCCTTCCTCAGATTTCAACAGAGTGCTTTTTACTTTAACAGCATCAACAAGTCTTTTACTGAGCTTTGTCTTCTCTGGATGAAAATCTCTGATGTAAGGTAACGTTTTAATGAAATCACTGACTGCACTGGTGTTCTCGGCTCCATATCTGGGAGGAGAAATCTTCAGGGTCACACTGTTGTGGTTGGTGTCTCCTGCTGTCACAGTTTCAAGATTTAAAGGTGGCTCACAGTTCTCATTGACAAGAAAGCCTTCTTTATAAAGGTAGATGCTTGAACCTTTATATCTCTCATTGGTTAAACCCACTGTCACGAACTTCACCTTCTCATTCTCCTTGTACTTCTCTGCAGAATCATTGAAGAGTTTTACCCCTTCATACACGCATTTCATATCTGTACTACTAGATCCTTGATATGGAAACCCATGTTCCTGTCTTAGAATAAATGTGGTGTTCGGTTGATCTGTTTAAGATCGATTTTGATAACTGAGATACTGGTTCAGGTCTTCATGGTGAAGGTGAAGCAAATCTTCACACTATCGCTCACTCTTGAAGTTCCTCCTTAGATCCGATTAGAAGCGTCTTGGGTGTTGTTTGAATTTGGTTGAATAAGATTTTTAAATGGTTTTCTTTTTACAGCCCTTTGTTGGTCTCTGTTGAAGGTGAAGCAAGTTTCTTCTTCAGCACGTCTACCAGCTCAGACTCCTTTTCTCCTCCTCCTCGGATCGATGGAAGCTTCTTGGCCAAAGTTTGTTGGAACTCCAGCTTGAACTCACAGCACATTTCTTTAAATGTTTTAATCTTTTTACAGACTTGTGGGAACTGCTGTGCGGTGGTGGTACTCAGTGCATCATTGCACCTGATTTCCAGCTCCATGAAGTCCTCCAGGAGTTTCTGTGCTTGGTGAACTGATCTGATACTTATCTGATGGACCAGTTTAGCTGCACTAGAATCTAAAGTTGTCAGTGGTAACAGCCAGACCTTCATTGGTACGACATTTTCTCCGTTGGTTCCCAGTAGTTTTGGCAGGCTTTGGTAGACCTCAACAGCATCCGAATAGGACACTGGATTTTTTGTTAGAGAAAAGTCTCCAAGAAATTTGCACGAGAATTTCTCAACCTTCGCTTTGTCCTCATCTTCCATTTTCAGGGAACCTTCACCATCTATAGGAATGGTTGGTATCTTGTTGATCATCATTTTCAAGTTGCCCTGAATGTCTTGATGATTTTCTGTCTCTGAAACTTCGCAGTCAAACACAAAGAAGGCTTGTGCCCCATAAAGAATACCTGTGACTACATGAGTTGCTAAACCTTGTTCAAAAACGTATGGATGTTTCACATCTCCTTTTCCAAGATGATTCATTGACAGTTCCTGGAACTTTGTGGTAGTTTTGTACTTCAGTGTCATTCTGGCCTGTTTTTTAGAGGTCTTCTGATCATTCAGATATTTGGCTGATCCTTCAACTTTTACCAAACCACCACAGAAACTTGCTTTAAGAGACGCTTCAACATTTAGTGCTGATAATTTATCCTCAATTGACTCAGATGCAACTATCTCAAAGTCACTGTTAGGGCTGGGTTGTTCCCTTGTATATTTCTGCAGGTCATTCTGGTCCCACAGAGTCATTCCTGTCAAATCACATCAAGGTTAAATGATCTGTTATTGCCTCCATAATTTTCAGACAAAAAATTAAAATCCTCAAATATATGAATGTATAAATGTAAAATAAATCTTTCGTTTGTTTATAAGAATGGTTCCACGATTTATGGTTTCAAAAAGTGAATCAGAGGTGACATTACCAGGGATGAGTGAGTCTCTGCGGCAGTCATACAGCATCCCGAGGCCGAATGGTCGGCCCAGTGCCACCACCTCCATAGTTCTGTTGGCTTCAGGGTCCATCTGTTGGTCTGGTGAATGCAGATGATATCAGGTCTGTGACTCTACTCGTATTCAACATCCATTCATTTATCTGTAGACGCAATGTAGAAGGGACAGTTCGTATAGAGAGCTCCATAACAAATAAATGTTTTCTGGTGTTGATGAGCATGGGACTCATATTTGTCAAGGTTCTATGTCTGTCTTTTATTTTGTGTCTTGTTGTGTATCCTGATTTATTTTGTTAAGTTGCGGGGTTCCTGTCTTGTGCCTCCTTGTCTCTTGATTGGTTATTGGTCTCACCTGTGTTGATTGTCCTCATGTGTCTCACCTGTGTCTCGTCATCCCTCAGTCCTCATGTGTATATATAGCCCTGCCTTTCCCTTTGTTCCTTGTTGCATCGTTAATGTTAGCTTAATTTCTTCATACCATGTTCCATGGTTCCATGTCATGTTGGTGATTTCTTTTGATTCTTGGATTTTGTATTTTCCTGCCATGCTTGCAGCGCCTTTTGTTTGTTATTAAATACTTTTTGATTGAACTTCGTGCCTCATCTATAGTCCTGCATCTGCGTCCTCCCCTCAACACCCATCCCACTTGACAATATTCATATGTGAGGATTTCTGCAATAAATAAATAGGAAAGACTTTTGCTGTTGGGAATTTGGTTGAAGACAGAAATATCAACAAAAATACTTTGACAAAGACACACAAGCAGTGGACATTAGATCAGAGGAAATGTGACTTTTAAGATGGTACGTTTTTGACTTTCTGAGACACAATGACTGCATGCGCGGTATGATAAACCATGGAAGAGGAACCATGATGGTGTGTTGCTGATTTAGTTTTTAATAATCTGTGTTTACACTCTTCCATTAAGTGATTTCTTTTTTGATTCTTTTTTTTACTTTCCAACACCCAAGTACGCTCTTCCAGCTGATCACACATAGAAAGGTATGAATAGCACGTAGTTGCTTTTAGGACATTTTTAGTGTTTTATGTGTCTCACAAACAGCATCAGTGCATCAAGGAAAATCTTGAATAAGAAGGTGTGCAATAAAAATACTAATGATCATATCCTGGCAAAAAAGCAAAACTTTACAACAATAAATGTGATACATCATTTATTTCAGTGTGGATATGGAAGGATATGGAGGAGGAAATAAAAATGTGCAATAACATGACAAATTTTAAAAATGAATATAGGCCTGTCTAATAAATAAGTATTTGGACATAGATAATTTTAGACTTACACAGAAATGATGTTAATAATATTTAATGTTCCAAAAATAATGAATGATTTTTGTTTTGTTTTTGTGTGTAATAACATGATATGGAGGAAGAAGAACAAGAAAGACTTCATCCTGTCCCTCCAACTAGATTTGTTTTTGGTCTTTTCTGGACTGTTATATTATACTAATTATATTTTTGGTGGATACTGATGCAACTTGTACTTGCTAATATGTGTTGATGGTTCGAGAAAAATAAATCGGTATCAGATAAAACCTTAACGATACCCATCCCAAGCCACGTACAAAGTTCTGTACAGGAAAGAATCCAAACATTTGTATTTACTCATTTCATTTATTTTGTGTTTTATAGAATGATCATACCATTTATGATTATCGTATGTATACCAGGTTTTAGCCTGTCAATATGACCCTGTGGGAAACATCATACCGTTGTGACCATGTCCACCAACACGGCCACTGCAACTCTGACGCACTAAAAGAAACCAAATAAAGAGTATTCAAACGTGTGCGGTGTCCCTGGGGGTGCACACTCAGAGTTCATAAAACTTTGACAAATCCCCTCTGGTCAACATCCACACACAACACAACATTCTCACTAAGACCTGTGTTACTTCCTGGATTGCTAAAGGGCTGTGGCCCAGATTTTCATTGCTTAAATAGGGAACTGATTGCTCATTGAGAACTGATGGCACTGACTGACTGCACCTGCACCATGTAGGTGTGTAGGTGGACAAACAAAAGTTGATGGGGTGAATGAAAAAATAACACTAATATGGACATAATGGACAATAATGATTATTCATGTCAAAATTGGTCTTTGTGTAAAAAGAATAAAAAAATATAAAACAACAATAAATGTCTAACAGAAGATGAACTCCAGTACAGGCACATGAAATGCAATGTTCAAATGGATTGTGCCATGTGGCCGGGGTTAACATTCAGGCCTTTTTGTAGGTGGCGATATGTGTCTTTTCAGCAGGTTAATACCACGTTAGTATGGCCCAGTTTCCGGTTGGCCTTTTACGTCATATAATTAACAAGAGTCGTTCATGTGGCAGACCGGTATTTCAAACAACAACCATAGGGATAATAGTACACTTTTTAATCTTGTACGTAATGTTCACGCTGCTTCCGGAGCAGATAGATGGCACAATCTCTTAGACTGTTCTTCTACCGGCTCTGTTTACCTCGACGGATCTTTTATCGGCTCCGTTTAGCTTGTTCTTCTTCTGCGACCAGCTTTCTTGGATGTTTTGGATAATGAGAACTCCGATTCTAATCGGAGTAACGTGTTTACATGCTCTTAAGTTCTCCTGTTATAGTCCCATTGATTAAGGACTATAACAGTTTTTTTCACATGCATGTAAATGCACTGAACGTTTCACTTACTTCCAGTTCAAATTGCACACACAACTGACCAAAACTATTTTTTGGTAACTCTTTTTGTATAACCAGGAATTTCCAAACTGCCATTTGGACACTTTGTGAATGAAAAGGCCATAACTTTTAAACGCCCCAACATACAATCATAATCATGGGATCCACTGAAAAGGTGACACTCAGAGGAATTATATTTTGTAACAGTTATTAGAGCAACTGATATAGAATTAATGAAGTAAAATCACATTTTTTTGCATGCTTTCTCCAAGGAAACCACACTTCATTAGGCATGTCACATATCGTTGCTTAGAGCAGCTCACTGGCTACATGAAAGGCCAATCATCCGCTAGGCTGGCTGCAATTGGCTCAGTCTGCAAGGTGCAAGTTCTTAGGGGTGCACCTCGACAACAAACTGGACTGGTCTGCAATCACAGACACCATGTACAGGAAGGGACAGAGTCCACTCTTCTTCCTTCAGTGACTCAGACCATACGATGTATGCAGTGAGATGCTACTCATGTTCTACCAGTCTGTGACTGACAGTTCTCTGAATGCAGCAAAGGAAGTGAAGCATAGGACACTGGACCTTGTGGAGTGGTCCCAGGCAAAACACCTACTCCTGAACATGGACAAGACCAGGGTAGAAGTAATGGACCGCTACAAGTACCTGGGAGTCCACATGAAGAACAGACTGGACTGGAGGGACAACAATGATGCTGTGGACTAGAAGGACCTGAGTGGACTCTAGTTTCTCAGAAAGCTCAGGTCTTTCAATGTGAGCAGAGAGTTACTAGAGTCTTTCTACCAGTCTGTTGTAGTAAGGGCCCTGTTCTTTGCTGTGGTTTGTTGGGGGAGTGGTACCAGCAAAAAAAGACAATTGGGATCAACAAATTGGTCCAAAATGCTGGACATGTGATTGGTAGGGAGTTGGAGACGTGAGGGACAGGAGGACACTGGACAAACTGCTCTCCATCATGGAAAATCCGTCCCATCCACTGCACCAAACACTAGAGGGACAGAGGAGCTCATTCTCCAGCAGAATGATTCAGTTCCTATAGTGAACACTACAGAAATGATTTTAGTCTTTATTCTATCCAGTTGTATAACAGCTCATCTTTATCTTTTTTCAAGGTATTATGACCAATTCATTTCCCTGATGGATCATCAAAGTCTGTCTCCGTCTACAGCTATGTGTTTAATTTGTTAACTGCTATCAAGAAGTACAACTCTCCTTTGTAATATACCTGAGAGAAGATGAAAGATTCGTGAAATTCTCGTCAAGTCAAGTCAATGTCAATTCTGACATGTGCAACACAAAACAGGATTGAAATTTCCATCCTCAAAGGCTATGATGCAGAAACTAAACAAAATATGAGAAACAAGAAATCTGCAAACGTTGAGAAAATATATAAATATATATAAAATATATCCTGTATATCGACACACTGATAATGTAGTGGGTTGGCCTGGAAAGAAAATGCTGAATTTTTGCCCAGTCCACCTCTGCTCTACATATTACCGACATGGCAGATTCACACAGATTAAGATCACAGATGACCTCCATGATTATTACAAATTACTGGAGCTCCCCTGATAAAACTAGTCCACTCCTTGATCAGAGTTAGAATAAGAATGTCCTGGAATCAGTCCTGAGATAAGCCACCTTGCTGAGGAATTTTAGGCTAATGTAGGAGCTAAGTGAGAGCATACTCAGAATATTTAATAATATGGACCGTCTCTCTAAGACCTTCTCACTTCTTTCTTTTAACTTCACTAGTGTGAACAGAAATACACTTTGACAGGAAGCAGGAAGCTAAAGCGTTCTGAGAGAGGTAACAACGGTTAACAGTTGTGATACATCCTGAAACACTGATGAAGAGATGATGTAGAACAGACTAATGGAGCTGGATCAGAAGTGTCTCAGAGACAGACATGACGTCAACAGCATGAGGACGTGACCCTGACTAGATCTAATCATTAAAATACAGACATGATGATAAAGAAGAGAAGAGGCCCCTCCAGCCACCGAGACATTAGCTGAGTTATGAAAAGTAGTGAAAACATAATCTGTCACTTACTTCATATGTCTTCTGCAGATGGACACATTACTGTGGGAGTGAAGGGTCCAGTGTGACGTCCACTGATGTCTTCTGTGTTAACAACAAACACCAGGAATCACATTGACAGTAGAATTTACTCGGTGTCACAGTTCAGTCAACCCTCTTAGTATGTTTTCATTGACCACGCCTCGGCTCTACTCAGTCTTGCCTTGTCGGTCAGTTCATCTCACCTGTGTGCACCACCACTCCTCATCCATCCAGATCAGCGTATACTCTTTAAATCACACTCACTCTACCAGATTTATGTATTTTCCTGAGATTTTCCAGCCTTCATCTGCCTGACTGGTTCACTTCCCTCTCTTCCTCACTTCACACTCACTCACTCCTCCTTTCTTTATCTACAGTTCATAGGTCTTTGAACAGTGTAATATCATCCAACAGCCAGTTGATTAATCATCTCAGGGTCAGTCATAACTTCAGGTGTATACAGCCACATCAGGCACCACATACATGGTTAAACCACATAGTTCTCTTAATGATTAGTTAAATTAACTGTTCAGAACTTGCTCAGTATAAATGATCTACTTGAGAAACAGAAACTGAAGACACAGACTTTTATGTTTTTACTTATGGCAAATCAGATTGAATGTCTTTACAGTTATTGAGGCCATTTCCCCGAAACCTTCCCCTGTTAACCTGAAAGTCTTATCTCTTCTTCCCTCTGACCAACAGTAAATACCTGGAGGTGTGTCTATCTCAGGGAGGATATAACATCTGAAACAACAGCACTCGCCCAGAGGATCGCACATATTTATAATGTAAGTGCACACAGTTTTTGTTCCAGCTGTATACACCACTTCTTTTCAATTCAATTCAATTCAGTTTCACAAAAACGACGAAACCTCCAGAGCAGCCTGAGGGCGACTCCCTTTAACAGGCAGAAACCTTGAGCAGAACCAGCTCATATGGAGGAACCATCTGCTGAAGACCAGCCGGGTAGAAACAGAGAGGGGGGACACAGCGGTTAGTAGTGAAAAGTTAATTATAAGACATCAGAGGACAGGAGCTTGGTGCCAGAGAAGAGAGAGTAGAGGACATGTCCTCAGTGCGACAAAGGACCCTGAACAAAGTATTAGATATTTAATGATGTAATAATAACATTTTATTGAAGATTGGGTTCATTTGTCCTGTTAGATCTCAGCCAAAATAAATTAACCCAAGTGAGAAAGGTTTATTTTACATAGATGGAGTAGCTGTGATCATGACATGATGAGGTCAGAGCTAATCTAATCAGTAAAGAAGGTTTGATGCTGCCAGATGCCTGAAGAGAAATAATGATGAAGGCTTGATGCTGCCAGAGGCCAGAGGAGACATAATGGTGAAAGCTTGAGGCAGAGGCCTGATGTAAGATAATGATGAAGGCTTAAAAGTTTGTCAGAGGGCAGAAGAGACATAACAGTGAAGGCTTGAGGCCGTCAGAGGCTACAGGAGCGATAACATGAAGGTCTGAGGGTGTCTGAGGCCAGAGGAGAGACAGTGATGAAGGCTTTGGGCTGTTTAGCCAGAAAAACAATAATAAAGAACTTGAAGCTCTCAGAGCCCAGAAGGGAGAGAATGATTGACACTGTAATAGTCAAACAAGTTGTCCTGAATATCTCTGAACTGAGGAGGATAAATGGAAAGGATGAGGCAGTGAACTCACCACACCTTCAAAGCTACAGAGGGACAGAAACAATGTTCAACACATTCATGTAAAGGATCCAAACAAATTTAATATATATGATGTGTGTGATATGTGATATATGTGATAATGAATGGATTGTGTGTGATACTGTCTCTGTCTCCTAACAACAATAGGTTTGACTCATTGATTCATGTTTTCCACAGGATTCATTCTCTAAAGTGGAGATTTATCTTTTTAATCCTTGAATGAGTCCAAACATCTCTCTATGTTACAGTATAATATTTTAACTAAGTTACAGCTTGTGATTCCAATGACACAAAGAAATTCTGAAAGTGAAAGGAAGATTTATTCTTAATAAAAGAGCAGAATCCATAAAACTGTCCTACATTTTTTAAAATTCATATCATTTTATTTAAGTTGATATGTATTAATTGAACAGAAAAACAAAACGGACAATTCTTAAGTCTCTGACCAATAATATTAATGATGTAATATTGTTTTAATTGTGTAACCTGTCACTAGCTAGCATGCTGGTACCAAGGGGATGGCCGTGGTTTTCTTTTTCTTTTTCAGATTGTTCCTGTTTTTCATTAGCTAAGTCATTCTTGTGTGTCAGTAAAAACTCTAATCTCTGAACTTCCAGTAATAATTGTTCTCAGGTCCAACATCTGCGTTACACCATTACAGCCGATGCTGTGCTGCCACCCTGTGGACCAAGAACAAACTGCTGTATTCTGTCACATGGCTGATTCATGTGTTTGTAGTTACCAGATATCAACAGTTTGGATTCATTAAACATGAGACACCTGAGTGTTGATTCATTCATGATGATCAGTTTATTGATTACTTCACTTCACACACTGAAACACATTCAACAGCTTCAGTTACTATGATATATTAATGCTGCTTTTCTTTGGTTCACTCCAGAATATTTCCACTCTTTGTTCTCTTTGTCCATTCAGCATCATTGTCTCTCATATTCTACAGCGACATGTTCTCTTAACACCTACATGACAGTCTTAACTAGAGGATTTACAAAGAAACTTCACAATTTCAATCTTCACAATTTTCCCTTTAAAACAAAAAGACAAGAGATAAAATAAAAGAATTAAAACCTTTAATCCTCAGAGTTTAGTTGAAGCCAGTTTATTAAACACAGGTTAATCTCATTTGATTTAATTCACACCAGTAGAATTTCTGTCATCAGTCATGATTTACTCTCTTCCTGTTGTTTAGATAGAAACAACTTTAACACAACCACAAAAGCAAACTCTGATATCTCTGTAATAAAGACACTTAGTAATTGAGATCATAAAATATCTGTTTATCAGAAAGAAAACTGTCAATCACAAAGAAAATAATACATAATAATCAATATATGGTCTCTGTATCTCCAAAACACAGTCATGATTAAACTACTACAAAGTAAAAACTAGAGAAATGACTACGTTGGTGTAGCTACTATGTTAGTCATCATCTACCTACTAAACACTATTAATCCCACAGAGCAGCATTAACCAACACAAGAAGAGTCCAGAGAAGAGAAGAGCAGAGCTAAGAGATCATCATCATCATCATCATCACCACCATCATCATCATCATCATCACCATCATCATCATCATCCTTATCATCATCATCATCATCATCATGAAAAAATCATCATCATTAAAGAAAATTAAAGCTGAAAATATTCTCACAGAAAAAAAAAGTACTAATGAATTATGTTTCACATCTTTTCTTGTGTTTTTAAAGCCACAGGACATCATGTAATCGACTACTTGAATAAAACTCCAGTCACATCTTGAACTAAATCAGAACTGAGCTCAGTCTCTGAATCAGTCTGTTCCTTGTCTTGGTCTCTGTTGGTCTTTTCCTCTTGGTTTCTATCATCTCTACTGTCTTGGTCTTTAATGTCACTGCAGTTATCGTCCTTGTCTTGGTCTCTGTTGGTTTTAGTCTCAGTGTCATGTTTGTCCTGTTGACCTTAATTAAAACTGAGAACTGAGAAGATTCTCTCCTTTCTCTACTTTAGCCATGAACTCTGCTTTTTGTTTCATCTTCATCAGAGACTCAACTCGTTTCTTCCAGCCTGGTTTGGCCTCAGCTTTCTCTCCTTCAATCAACATGTCAATGTACTCTGGAGTGGACAGAGGGTTTGGTTTCAGTGCTATCACTTTCAGTCTGTCCAGACATCTACCAGATTCCTTTATCAGATTCACCACCTCATCCTGGATACGATCATATACAGCCTTCAGTTTATCAATCAATGTCTGAACAGGTTTCTTAGCGTCTGTGGCTTTAAGATATTTTTCCTTCAGCTCTTTCACAGTTTGTTTTTCTTTAACTTCTTTATACTCCCATCTGTACTTCTGATTAAAATGTACATTCCAGTGACATTTGCCTGGACACTGTTTACAGTATCCATCTGGTCCCATTGCAGCACAGCCTGCTTTATCTCTATCATTTGGTATAGCACAAGGTAGTGACAGGTGACATGACATGTCTGACAGTTGGTGATGTGGTTTCCAGAGCCAGAAATGTCCTCTTGAAAAGGCTTTGTGACAGTCACTTCAAACTCAAACTTCTCATTTCTGTTGATCTCTGCCTCAAACTCTTTCAGTTTTTCTTTTGTCTCTTTCATTTCCTCCATCTTGGCTAAACCAACTTTAACCTTCACCTGCAGATTTTCGACTGAAACCTCGAGCTGTTGTCTTTCTCTGAGGACCTCCTTTGTCAGTGTCAAACTTTTAGTTTCTACTTGATTCAAAGCACCAAAAAACTTCTTCATGCTTTTTATCCCCATGTTCCAAAACATCTGATCAAATCCTCCATCTTATTCATCATCATCATCATCATCATCATCATCATCATCATCATCTTCATCATCTCCACTCACAGCACATTTGTTGTCTGCAAACAAGGCTGAATTATTGAATTTGAAGTGAAGTGGCAGCCCGTTCTTAGTTTTAGGACATGGGACACCTGCAGCATTGATTGCCTCTAGAACTGGAGGCTTTTGACCGTCTGCAAATGTGACCAGAACTCTGATGTTTTCTGCCACATCTTTGCCAAAGATTGAGAGCACTGAGTCAAAGATATATTTCTGTGTTGGTGTGAGTCGTGGTAAAGAAGCCTGAGCTACAACACACACTGCATCAATTTCAGTGACACCATGTCCAGAAGAGAATAAATTACGTATCTGCTCTGTGATCTCTCTGTCTCTGTCTATTCCTGTGGTGTCTCCAAAACCTGGAGTGTCCACAATGGTCAGAGAGTAGGGGATGTTAAACCCCTCCTGGTGGTTGATTTTGTACACAGTGACTTCAGAGGTCTGACTGTGAACCTGAGATAGTGACTGATCCTCAACAACTAACTTAAACCTAAATGAGTCCTCCCATTTAACACCTAGAATGTAGTTGATCATCCCATTGATGAGAGCTGACTTCCCAGCACCAGTTGCTCCAACAACCATTATGGTACGACTGTGTTTTGTGACGTCTTTCCCAAAACTGAACCATCTGCAGACACTACATACACTGGTTTGTTGTTCTTTCAGGGGAATCTTATAAACAGAGAGAGGTCCTTTCTCAGATTCCAACAGAGTGCTTTTTCCTTTAACAGCATCTGCAAGTCTTTTATTGGACTTATCTGAAAAGCCTGGACGTTGTGAAACTGCAGAAGCCATTGTGATACAATTAAGAATTCCACCAACACTATGGAGAGTTATTTGTAATGAGACAACAAACTCTTCATGGTCAGAGAAGATCGTCCATCCTCATGATGAGTGTTGACTCTATGACTGTGAACTTCTTTTCTGAATCTGTGTAAAGAAAAATCAGAAAAAAAGAAATCATAACCACAACTCCAGTCACCATGACACTACACAGCTGTTACTAGTCAGTGGTTTGTCCACAAATAAGAAACACACCAAGCAGAACGATTCCCCATTCATTTTATAATATTAACTGCTGGTAGTTGATTTCTCTGATGATATAATCATGTTTTGTTTGTGTCACACCAAGCATTACAAGAATAAATGTGTTCCTGATGTCCGAATACGTATACAGTCTAATAAAACAATTTAAGTGATTCAGAAAACAACACAAATTATGACAAACCTTTGCTGACTGTTCTTTGTCGTCTGGTTTATGATCCCAGAGATGTTGAGATTTCAAAACATCTTGATTCAGTCACTGTCTGCAAAACTCCTAAAACCAAAAACAACACAGTGCCCTTAGAAAACATGGAGTCATTGCTTCACACTGATGCTACAGTTGTTGGTGTGTTGGTGGTTTTCTCTTTAAATGCACATTTGACTCCAAGAGAACTATTGAGGAAGCCTCCCTGTTCAGGAAGGGGAAGATACAAAGGTGAATACAGCAGCCTATGTACAGTAGTGAATGTTGGACTAAGCTTTGCTACACTGCACTAAATACATAGTGTGAGATATGAGGAATCACTTCTGTACAGTAAATGTTTGTGTAAATGCTGCAGCAGCTTAGTCACATATGGTCTCAGCTCTTTCATTACAATGTCTTTCCTGTAGCGACTGTCGTCCAGATGTTGTTCTCATCCCTGACTGTGCATCTGTCCCCTGCACATACTCTCATCTCAGCTGAGTAATAGTCAGTGATGTACAAAGGATTTTTTGTGTTAATGTCAATGTCAAGAAAGATTACTCCCTGATCAGCCACAACATTATGACCACTGACAGGAGACATAAATGGACTTTAAACCATCTAGTGACAATTCAGTGTTCTGCTGGGAAACTTGGAATTCATTCATGAGGATGTTATTAAGACATGTAGCCCCCACCTACACCAGACCAGTCCCCCCATCCCCACCCCATTGCAATGACACAGCTTGATAGCCATCCCCAGCAGGATGCAGCCTGACGCAGACACACACACACACACACACACACACAACTCAGAAGACATGAAGAACATCTCAAGGTGTTGACCTGGCCTCCAAATTCACTAGATCCCAAACTGATCAAGTATCTGTGGGCTGATCCACAGAGGCCCCTCCCTCAAAGACCACAACTTAATAGAGACATTCCTGTTCACAACTTAATAGTAAAAACAGATTTTACAATGAATCCTCTGAACTATTTAATGCCTTAAACGAAAGGAAACATTTCATAGCCTCTGGGATACAAGGACGACTGAGCTGATACAGTAAACTCCATAACACACAACTGAGAAACACAGATAGATGAACAATCCTGCCTCTGTAGCTTCTTAGACCACAGTTGTCTAACAAAGTTCACCCAGGGTCAGACAGACACAGCCAGTCTCTGGCTCTTCTTTCAATTCAACTCTGAGTCGAGTTCATAAACAACTGTTTTTAGAGGACGTCACATTAAAAGTCTTCAGGACAAAACAGGAAGAACTCTGCCCACAATTTCCTCTGTGAGAAAGACACATCTCCAATGCAGCATAACTAAAGGCCAAAATAGGTATAATGTTTAAATTTAACTGGGAACCAGACAGACAGTTAAATCTATCTATTAATCTCAGGGTAAAAACATATTTAAGGACTAAAGGAAATAACACCAGCACTACTAAAGAAATCAGTTATGTGCCTTTTGTCTTTTCATGAAGTAAAATTTCATGGTAACTCAAAGTGAAATACAACAACAACAAAAACACATTTCAAATATTTCCCCCCAGTCATCAATCAATAACATGAATTTATTCCCACAGATAAAGACCTCAACTGTCCCAACAGTTAATGTCCAATGCCCCACAGGACAAACAAATCAGTTCCCCAGTCCACCAGTCTAAATTCCCCCCAATGTTCAGGTGAAATCAGAGTAAACGTTCTTCAAGTGCAATCATTCCTCAAATGAAACGTCCTTTCCCCAAAGTTCTGGTGAAATCAAATTAAATATCCCAGTCCAAACAAAACTAACTAACTTCTTTTGTTATCATTGTGCTAGTAAGAAGAACGTATGTAGTGTTAAATTAAGATTAAATGAGCCATCACAGAAGAAGAGATTTATAGCAACAGAAAGCTGGCGTCTGTTGTGGGGCGGTATGTTAATGTAGTTGTGTGATGTTGCTGATCTATAATATGAACAGGGCATTATACATTTTGGAAGAATTAATATGGATCGAAGGCAAGACTCTATTTGCTGGATTTAGCTTAGCATTACAGCTTCGCATTGCGAAAATAAGTACAATGGACTGTTAAGTTTAGACACAAGAAAAATATTGGAGGGTAGCGCTGGAAGAAAATTGATTCGTTCCCCGAGTCAGTACCTCCAGAGGCTGAGATGATCCGTTCGCGAACTGAGTGGAGTCAGTGACGCAACGCTAATCAGTAGATCAGTAACATTCACTGACCGGATCACTGTCCTCAATCATTGACTAAATTCCTCCATTTGGTGCAATATAGGCTGAAGACCCAACACAAAGAGATGCGTTTCCAACCTATCAATTAAAAAAGTGTAGCCTATGTGACTGTCTGGTTGTGGACTATTTTTTATTGCACTGAAATGAAAACAAGAAATTATTATGGTGGAAAATAAATAAAAAGCAAAATGACAAATGCTATTTTAAACTCTGTACATTTTAAGATATGAATTAAATATAAACTTAAATGCAAACAAAACTAAAAATAGGCCTCGTTTAGTTTACTGCAAAAACATAATATCAAAACATCTACCCAATTCAATCAATACAATTATTAATATTATTTTAAATCTCCTTGATACCTCCACCCCCTGCACTTACTCGCTCTACAGATAAACAGTACATTAAAGAAGTTTCTGAATACATTTTAGTTACAGAATACTGTTTCCTATCTGATTAGCGGTGTTTAGTTTGATAGGTGAAGCTTTGTGAGCCAGCCGCCGAAAAACTGGAAAAAACGGCCATTTAACATGAAAATGTGACTGATGAACAGATTGTTAGCTAACGTTAGTCATTTAACCCTCTGAATCCCAAGCCCGCCCGTATTTACTCGTATTTACAAACCCTTTGTCCGATCTGAAAGCTGTAAAGACTGGCACAATCGCGAGATTCTGAAGTTTCCGAGGGTGCCTGAATGCCTCAGAGGCGACGTCATTAAAATATCGAAACTTTACAGAGGAAAAGGGACCAATTTTACGAAATTTCATCAACATCGCTTCGGTCTAACGTCATCTTTAAAAATCCGCAGAAAATTAACACTTTGCTCCAGATTAATTCTGTAAAAAGGCATAAACTCTACGGTCTTTCCTGCTTCCAGCGAGCCCTGAATGATTTGCATACAGCCTGTGATCGCTCTTCAACAATTGGCTGAACCTTTCTCTCCTGGGTGGTGCCTTACAGACGCGTCATCCGGGTCAGAACCGCTCAGAACCAATGATCAGGCTCCTTTGCCTGCTCCCAGTGCCTTATAGGGCAAGTTAAAGGGAATAAACAACCCCCTGGAGTGTGAAAGAAAGGAGGGGAGGAGGTGTGAGCGCCTGTGTGTAAGTGCGAAGGAGCGTCTGTGTGTATGTGGCCGGCGGAAAGTAAACAATCCTGTTCTTTTTACAATGTTTTCTTACATTCGGATTGTTTTATACTTCTTCGGAGACATTATTGAGTTATATCAGCGTGTAGCCGGGTTTGTTCTGACCTATAGATGCGCAGGACTTTATATTAAAATAAAAAATGAGATCACAGTAAGTTAAAATGTAACGGATTAAAAAACGGCCAAAAGTTACTAAAATCAAGAGAAGTCTCAGAATTTTTATATTCTCTGAATGTAGTGCAACCACTAATATTTTTCCTATCTTCCTTATGCTTCAGGATATCTGAAAATGTGTTGTATATGATAATTCATAATTTTTTGAATATTTTACAAGAAAAAAATCTGACCAATTCAATTTCCGTTTTTCTTTTTTTCTAATTATTTACAGGTTTTAAAAGTTTTTTACACTGCATTTAGACATAATTGAGTTACATCAGTCTATAGCCCTGTGTGTCCTGAATCTATAGAGGTGTAGGACTTCATATTACAGTGAAAAATGACACCACAGTGAGTAAAAATGAAACAGAAAAAATAACTGCCGAAAGTTACTAAAATCTAAAGAGGTCTCAGAATTTTTACATTATCTGAATGTTGTGCAACCACCAATATTTTTCCTGTGTTCCTGAGAAATTGAATTTCCGTTTTTCTTTTCTTCTAATGATTTCAAGCTTTTAAATTTTGTCATTTTGCATGGAGACAAAATGGGTGGATAACAGCAGGTTTTCTGTGGTTTCTGTGTTATTGTTGCTTTCAGTCATACAGACGCAGACGGACAAGAACACCTGTAAAATGAGTCCATGAACATTGTTAGTTTTAGAGTTGCAATTTCATTTTATATTGGCGTTAGTGTTTATTTTGGTGTTGAAAATTTTGTGGATTGGTGTGGAAGTTTCAATTATGTCATTAAAATGCTTTAAATTACGTCACGTCTAAAACCTTGTGTTTTTCCTTTCCCTATTTTTATTTATTATTTTTTTAAATAATAATTTAAAGGATGTTTGAGATTGGAAATTTGGTACCTTGTCTCAAATGGGTTTGCCCTCATCTGTGACCTCTGTTTTTGTTTTTTGTAGTATCTTTTTTTTTTTTTTAACAGCTTCAGTGCTCCTTGTGAAAGATTCTCAAAATCTCTAGACTCAATCAGAGGGATGAACACAGAGACAAATGTCAAAATAGAGAATATAAAAAAACTAGAAAATTCCCTCTGGGAAATTTTGAAATGCCGGAGGTACCGTCTCTGTCAACATGGGAGTTAGCACAGTTAGCCTGCATTTAGCACAATTACCTTATGGTTAGCACAGTTAGCTTACAGTTAGCACACTTAACTCACATTTAGCACAGGTAGCTTATGGTTAGCATAGTTAGCCTACATTTAGCACAGTTAGCCTATATTTAGCACAGCTAGCATACAGTTAGCACAGGTAGCTTACTGTATGCACAGTTAGCCTGTGTGTGAGAGATTCCTTCCTGTGTGTATCTGTAACTGTAATAACATAAAGTTACTTGTGTGTTTGTGTGTGCATGTGTCTATGTGTGTTTATGTGTGTGTATATGTGTGGCATGCCTACGCGCGCATGTGTGTGTGTAACTGTAAGAACATAAAGGTACCTGTGTGTTTGCGCGTGCCTGTGTGTATATCTGTAATTACAAAGTTACCTGTGTGGGTGGGCAGGTGTGTGTGTTACACACCATACACCAATACACAAGGCTTGTGTCTACATTTTAAAGTTTAAATGAAGTCTCTAGGTGAAAGTTTGCCTGAGCAGTCGTCCGATTCATTTTCAATAGGAAATGTGTCGTAGTTTTTCGCGACTTACATCATATTTCGGAAAGAAAAGTAATAGCACACCAGTTAAGGGACCAAAAAAGGAGGAAGATGAAAAAAAAACACACAGGATAACAACAGGGCATCAGGCATTGCCCCGTAGCCCTAATAAAGAGCAATTTGAGACCAAGGCCCACAAGAAAATAATATGTAATAAAATCGATTTAAAAACTATGAAAACGATTATGAATGGTTGGTCTGGTAATGTGATATGCTTGCAATATGTCTTTCTCAGTTTTATACTAAGACACCTTTTAATTTCATGTTAAAGGACCCTGAAAACTTGGAGGAACAAACAAAGTCTAGTCCCTCTAGAGCAAACGTCTGACTTGAAATGAGACTGTAGTTGAACTGCAACCTTTTGTGCTATGCTATGTTCAGCTTGTACAAAGCTTGTGAATTGCACATTTGAAAGTACAATATTTGCAATTTTGCAATTTGACTCTGCCTCACATGTCAGTGGCATTTCGATTGTCATTGGTTCCAAGTAGAAATGTTTTTTACTGTCCTGTTTTTTTTGTACAAATTAAAAATGAATGTTTATGTTTAATTCATGTTTTGGCACATGCACTTCTGAAGGATCTGCACAGATTAATATAAATTTACTTATTCAATTATATATCATACATTAAATTAATTTTTAAAGGTACTATTTGCACATTAGGAAGATCATCTTTTTCAAATCAACTCAATATTTTTGTTTAGGTGTTAATAAATTCCGTACTAATTTCTATACAAATGTACTCATATTAAATGGATAACTATTAAGGGCCTCATTTAACTAATATTTAAACAATATCATTGTGAAATATTAATAATATTGCTTGTAATCTGTTGCCTCATCGTTATTGAATAGCCTCTACAGATAACACCGTCTGTTGTACTTTCTGTTGGTGAATGACTAATGTGCTCTGCTGGAGCAGTTGGCCTTATGTGATGAAGGGGCCTGGGGCTGGAGGGTCACCACTGTTCACTACCATGGGTGTAGAAAGTCGTGATACACCCTGAAACACTGACGAACAGATGATGTAGAACAGACTATTGGAGCTGGATCAGAAGTGTCTCAGAGACAGACATGACGTCAACAGCATGAGGACGTGACCCTGACTAGATGTAATCATTAAAATACAGACATGATGATAAAGAAGAGAAGAGGCCCCTCCAGCCACCGAGACATTAGCTGAGTTATGAAAAGTAGTAAAAACATAATCTGTCACTTACTTCATATGTCTTCTGCAGATGGACACATTAATGTGGGAGTGAAGGGTCCAGTGTGACGTCCACTGATGTCTTCTTTGTTAACAACAAACACCAGGAATCACATTGACAGTAGAATTTACTCGGTGTCACAGTTCAGTCAGCCCTCTTAGTATGTTTTCATTGACCACGCCTTGGCTCTACTCAGTCTTGCCTTGTCAGTCAGTTCATCTCACCTGTGTGCACCACCACTCCTCATCCATCCAGACCAGCGTATACTCTTTAAATCACACTCACTCTTCCAGTTTTATGTTTTTTCCTGAGATTTTCCAGCATTCGTCTGCCTGACTTCCTGGTACCGACTCTTCCTGGTAAAGTGTCTCAGCCTTCTGTTCCCCACTAAGAGTTTGTCTTTGTCCTCCTACTTCCTGCTTCTTGTACCTCCCTGATTAAACAAACAACCAAACTCCACTGATAATGTCCCTCTTCATGCTGCATCTGTGTGGTACATGTATCACACAGCTGAATTTAATTGTCTCTAGTTACTCTCCCAGTTTATTATAACCTGGACTCTAGTTACTGACACTGGTTAGTTGGACAGTAAAGATGTTGATGGTCCTAAGCTGCAGATTCACTGACAACATTTACAGAGTCTGTTACATTTAACACACATGTAATAAACACATGAACAGCTCAGGATGTTCAGGCTCTTACCTGCTCAGTTCGACTCTGATCATGAAGGAGGAGAGAGGAGGTCTGGTTCACTTGCCTTTGTATGGCATTCATTTATATAGAGAAGACACGCACAGACACACACACACACGCACACTCCTCCCACGCTACATGTTGCAGAAACTCAACCCTTCAAACTCGAAAGTGAAAGAAGTTTTTACTGCAAATTCCAAACTCACAAACATGAACTAACGTCTATAACCCCACAGGGTCATCAAATTAACCAAAGTGCCAGAGGCCTCTCACATGACACAATAACACTATAATAATCACTTTAATGACCAAACAGGAAACTGGGAGTAAGCATAGAAAGAAGTGAAAGAGGGAAGCAGCCCCAGCTGCCCGGCAGGTTGGAACCTAGAACCTCCTTGGTTTGAGGCATCAGTGCCTGATCTCAATGAACACAATATCAACCATATCACACTTCATTCAACTGGTATATCGATACACATCTTTGTACCAAATATTTCTTAGTTGCAATTCAGCTCTTACTATATAAAAATAAGATGGTTCTGTCTTTCTCTGTCTGATGTGGGTAGCAGGAGTGTGTATGTCACCAGATCTGCAGCCAGTAATCCTCTGTGCTGATTTGACCGTCAAAGCAGGAGTCTTATAATAGTGTACTGAAGATTTTGTAAATTACTGTGTAGGTATAGATTAGAAGTCATTACAGAAATGTATTTATGAAAAATCTGATCATCAGTAATTCTGTCAAGTCATATTTTTGTGTGCCATGAACTGAAGTGTTGTCTCACTGTCCATGTAAGCATGTAGTGAGTATTTATAACTTTTTAACAACCCTACAGTTCATTGACTGTTTCCCTGAAACTCAACCCTGCAAACTTGAAAAGTGAGTTCTACAGGTTTGTGCCGGCGTCAGTCTCAGTAGTCATCTGTGCTGCACCCTGTTATGTAAAAAAGGATGTGGGCGCATGCGTGTCAGAGAAGATGTGATTTCTGATAAGACAACATTCACCCAGAGGTTTGCACACATTTGTACTGTAAGTAATTGTTTTTGCTCATTTACTATTACCTATGATGTGTACCTTTGCTGTGTAATCTAAAACCTTCAGTTTATGCCCATTTCACCAAAGACTGATGGTGTAGTAAATGGTTTGAACAAAAATTCAACAGTACTGACTGTAAATGGACATCCAGCCAATCCTCATTTAAGCAGGTGTGAATCAGATGTAACCCCATAAGCCCTTATTCTCAGACTTCTAATCTCATATGAAGAATCCAGTTGAAGGTTTTATACAATCCAGACAGAGAATTTATTTTTCTGTCTCTGTGAGCTTTAAAGAAACAGAGCAGTAAACACAGTGAACGGGTGGTAGTCCTAAATGTGTCTGAAATTAAAGGAGGATCTCAGAGAAGCCTTACTACAGGCAAGGCTCCCACTCCCATTGGTTCTCTCCAGTCCAAAGACATTTTTTTATTTTAGGTTCCCCATACAAAGACATAGACAGCACACTGAGAGAATGTATGGCTACATTGTCAAATATATAGCATAATGTAATACTATTTTGTACATTATGTTACGGCTGTGCGTGTCTGTGTGTGTGTGTGTGTGTGTGTGTGTGCGTGTCTGTGTGTGTGTGTGTGTGTGTGTGTGTGTGACCCCGCCTCCACCAACTGGGAGGCGGGGTCACACACGTCAGTGGCACAGCATCAGGATGCACCTCCACGCACTGCCAATGAGAGGCCCCCAATTGCCAGCATCACTGGCATTTAAACCAGGGAGCCCGAAGCAGTGAGGCGGCTTATTGTGTTTTGTGTGAGCTCGCCCTGTTTGTTATCGAATCGTGCATGTTAACTGTGGTTAACTTGGTCTGTGAGTACGAAGGTTGTTTTCGCTTGTTTTGGGACCGGGGCGGGGTTTAGATGGTTCTACTGGTTACACACACAGGATGTGTTATGTTGATGTGTTTTTTGTTATCAACAAGTAAATAAGATAGTGAGGTTTTTGTTTCCCGTTTTGTTTTATATAAGATAGCATAGTCTTTGTTCAGAGTTCTCTTTTTGTTATACTTGTTTGTTCTTTTAAACAGCATCCGAGCGCCCTTTGTTCCCTTTTGCCTCATCTTCTTTTGTTAAAACAATTTTCATTTAATAAAAACCTTTGTTTAACAACCTTACCAACTTGGTTTTTATGTTGCGTCCTCATACTCCTTTTTATCTGGTCATAACAATTATTACTAGGGCAGCACAGCAACTCAGTGGTTAGCACTGAAGCCTCCCAGCAAGAAGGTCTCAGTATGAGTCCAGCTCTCTGGGTGGAGTTTGGGTGGAACGTGGGTTTTCTCCGGGTACTCCAGATATCTGTAACTGAATTACGACTAGTAGTAATTCCAGTTTGAAATATCTAGATATCTGTAATGACAAACCCCATACACTTGAATGGCTAAAGTGACATCATGTGTCCTAGGAAGAACGGAGTTGCCGATATCTGAAATGCTACAGATATGTGCAACATATATCCAGTCTGGCTTTTAAATGTTAATTTGGCTTGCCATAGAAAGGTGACCATAAACTGACTCTAGGTTTGAGTGTGAGTGTGAACGTTTGTCTATGTGTTGGTCCTGTGATAGGCTGGTGACCTGTCCAGGGTGGACCCCGCCTCTCATCCGATGACAGCTGGGATAGACTCCAGCAATCCCAACGATCCTAGTGACGATTAAGGGGTATGGAAGATGAGATGAGATGGGATGAGATGTTGCTGTGCTTAACAACATCTCCACAGTGGAGTGTCTCCCACTGTTAATCCATATTGTAGACAGCTCACGTAATATAATGTCGTTAAAGTAAATTAACCATTTCTTAGTGATGAGGTTATGCGGTGGTTGCCACCTTTGCACCAAGAGTTCTTTGGCAGCTATGACACCTTTCAACAGCTATCTGCGCCACTTGGACTTCAATTATTGGCACTTGCTTTGAGTGATTGACAACAACCCTTTCTAAAACTTTACAGATAAAAGGAAAGTTGGAAATTGGCCTATAGTTGGCTAAAACATCTGGGTCAAGAGTGGGTTTAATAATAAGTAATGGTTTAATTACAGCAGTTTTAAAAGACTGGGGCACATAACCTGTTAATAAAGATAAGTTTATCTGATTTAATATGGAGGTATTAATTAATGGAAAAACTTCCTGGAGCAACTAAGTTGGGATGGGGTCTAGAAGACAAGTTGATGGTTTTGATGCTGTAATAACTGAAGTGAGCTCAGGAAGATCAATTAAGGAGAAAGAATCCAAATACTGACTAGGTCCTACAGAGGTTTCTAATGCCACTGTACTTCCATCTTTGACAGATGGAAGGGTGCTATGAATTTTATCTCTAATGCAACAATTTTATCAGAGAAGAAGCTCATGGAGTCATTACTGCTGAGGGCTGAAGGAATAGATGCTCAACGGAGCTGTGACTCTTTGTCAGCCTGGCTACAGCTGAAAAGAAATCTGGGGTTGTTCTTGTTTTCTTCTATTAATGAAGAATAATAGGCTGTTCTACTCTTAGGGAGAGTTTTTTTTTTTTTTTTTGATAAGTTGTTAAACTATCTTTCCAGGCTATGTGAGCTTCTTCAGAACTAGTGGAATGCCAAATTCTTTCCAGCTTTGAACTGTTCTACTGTGAATTATACCATGGAGCTGCCCTCCTTCCATTTACCATCTTCTTTTTAAGAGGAGCAACTAGATTTAAAGTTGTACTAAGTGATGCTGTCGTGCTGTCAACAAAATAATCTATTTGTGATTGAGTTAGATTGTGGTTGCTGACATCCACATCACTAACATAAGGTACTGAGGTAAATACTGAAGGTATTAATTCCTTATATCTAGTTACAGCATCATCAGATAAGTGTCGACCATAACGAAATGTCTTTCCAATTTCTGTGTAATTACTTATAGTAAATTCAAATGTTAAAGAGAATGATCGGACAATAGAGGGTTGTGAGAATATACGGTTAAACCTTCAGTTTCTATGCCATAAGTTAGTACAAGATCTAAGGTGTGATTGAAACAGTGACTTGAACCATTTACATTCTGAGAAAAGCCAATTGAGTCTAATAATGACATAAATGAAGAGCTAAGACTGTCACTGCTAACATCAGTATGGATGTTAAAGTCACCTACTATAATGACTTTATCTGTTCTAAGCACTAAATCACAGAGAAACTCAGAGAATTCAGCTAAAAATTCAGAGTAAGGAGCAGGTGGGTGATACACCACAACAAAGAGAACTGTTTTTTGTGTTTTCCAGTCTGGATGCGCAAGACTAAGAGTGAGGCTTTCAAACGAATTAAAGCTTTGCTTAGGTCTAGGATTAATACATAAATCAGAGTGGAAGATTGCTGCCACTCCTCCTCCTTGGCCTGTGCCTCCAGGAATGTGATAGTTACTATGACTGGGTGGTCTGGACTCATTTAAACTGGCATACTCATCATCCTGCAGCCACGTTTCAGTCAAACTTAATAGATCAATCTGATGATCAGTTATCAAATCAGTCACTAAAAGAGATTTAGATGAGAGAGACCTGACATTCAAAAGACCACATTTAATTTTCTTATTGCTCTGTTGTACTAGTGAATTTGTGTTGATTTGGATAAGGTTCCTATGAATAACTCCTCTATTGTTATTTTTCCATTTAAAAAATCTGGGAGCAGACAGCACATCTATGGAGTTTGTGGAGTTATGGTGTGAGACAGCACTAGAGAAGCACTGTAGCCTGACTGGTGTAGAGCACCGCGTCACACTACAGGAACAGTGATGCTGGTCATCGATGGGCTGGTTGACCTTCTGCACAGACTCCATCAACAGTTTACTGCAGCTTCAAACTTCAGTGTGAATCAATTCATCTTACACAACTTTAACGTTGAATTCAATACTGAAGAATGGAAAATTAAACTTTTAATATACGTTTTGCTTTTATATATGCAAGGATAAGGCTTCTCACGTGTGTGATCTCTTACATGGACGGAGGCAAGAAAACAGCCTCACATCCACAGATTGTCATGTCTTGTTATTGATATTCATCAGTATTTGATGAATGTTGGAATATCACCCGTCACATGTTTCTCAGCTGTGTGGTTTCTCATGCGCCTTTTTGTGTTGAACGTTAGTAAATTGTTTCCCACAGACGATCAAAGGTGCAGCTTCTCAGTTGTGTGGATTCTTCTGTGATATTTGATGAACATTATCGTTTATTGTAGTTTTGTGTCTTACATACATTCAGTTTGAACACTGACGTTCTTTTTTGTTCTGGTTCAGAGTCGTTCCTCTAAAAGATAAATGGACCTGCAGGAATGAGGTTTCTCGTCTGTGTGGGATTTTACGTGGAAATAGAAATTACTTTGACTGAAACTTTTCCCACATCTTTCTCCAGAGTACAGTCTCTCACTTTTGTGTGTTGTCATGTTGTTTTAGTTCTGCTGAATATTTAAATGTTTTGCTCACATTGAAGAGTCTGTCAGTCTTTTCCCACAGATGTTACAAAGGTAGAGCTTCTCAACTCGATTCTGTTTGACACTTTTCCTACGAGCACAACAGAAATATGTTTTCTCACGTGTTTGCTGTCTCTTAAATATCTGAAAAATCTGAATAAGTGAATACTGAAGGTTAATATTTCTGTTTTGTGTGTCTGATTGAATTCTCTTTATCTACTTCCAGAAGTTGTGTGAAAATCTGCGCTTTGAATATTTTCATGTAGAAACCTCAGAAGGACCGTAACCTTAAATGATGTGAATCAGAAGAGAACGAGTCAGTTTAAGGTTTGATGTGAAAGAAGACAGAAACTTAAGACATTTTATGGTGAAGCTTTTAATTCCCTTCATTGACAGATGCCTTTTAAACTCCTGTGAACATGAAAGAAACAAACTCTCTCCCTTTTGCTCTTCTACACAGTTTTACACGTTTTCCCACTCGGACAGTTTTTGAACATGAAAGCTGAGGCGATCTTCACAACAAACGCACATAAATGACACAGCGTAGTACACACAAGTACACACAGTGTAACACTGTACATGAAGGACACACAGTGAGCGACAACCTGTGAGGCAAACCTTGTAATTTGACCTAAACGTCAGAGCCACAGTGACAAAGATCCGACTGTAACAAAGACCAACACACTCTTTAAATACGTTTCCCTCTTGAGCTGGTACAGTAATAATCAAATAATGAAAAATAAAAAATATTAAAAACAAAAGCTGCTGCAGTTTCTTTTTTTTTTCCGTTTCACATGTAACAGAGGTCGGAGGTAGTGGTGCTGCTGAGGGCCCACGTTAGACTTCAGCTCCATGGACTGTCAGACAGAGCAGAATGAAGCCTCTCACTGGGAGCTGTGGCTTGTTTGTAGTCGTGGAAAAAGCAAGAAGTTTGACTTCACTGGAAACCAGAGCAGCCAGAGTATCACGTTGATGATGAACTATTTATTTTTTCCTGTGGTGTTTCGCCCCATATCGGGTGATAAATAAACAGTTCATTTATCAAACAGAAAAACAAAACGGACATTTCTTAAGTCTCTGACCAATAATATTAATGATATAATATTGTTTTAATTTTGTAAACTGTCACTAGCTAGCATGCTGGTACCAAGGAAATGGCCGTGGTTTTCTTTTTCTTTTTCAGATTGTTCCTGTTTGTCATTAGCTCAGACATTCTTGTGTGTCAGTAACAAACTCTAATCTCTGAACTTCCAGTAATAATTGTTCTCAGGTCCAACATCTGTGTTACATCATTACAGCCGATGCTGTGCTGCCACCCTGTGGACCAAGAACAAACTGCTGTATTCTGTCACATGGCTGATTCATGTGTTTGTAGTTACATGGCCTGAATTAAAGACCAAAGATCAACAGTTTGGATTCATTAAACATGAGACACCTGAGTGTTGATTCATTCATGATGATCAGTTTATTGATTACTTCACATTCACAGACTTCACACACTCAAACACATTCAACTTCTTCAGTTACTATGATATATTAATGATACTTTTCTTTGGTTCTCTCCAGAATATTTCCACTCTTTGTTTCTCTTTGTCCATTCAGCATCATTGTCTCTCATATTCTACAGCGACACGTTCTCTTAACACCTACATGACAGACTTAACTAGAGGATTTACAAAGAAACTTCACAATTTTAATTTTCACAATTTTCCCTTTAAAACAAAAAGACAAGAGATAAAATAAAAGACAGAATTAAAACATTTATTCCTCAGAGTTCAGTTGAAGCCAATTTATTAAACACAGGTTAATCTCATTTGATTTAATTCACACCAGTAGAATTTCTGTCATCAGTCATGATTTACTCTCTTCCTGTTGTTCAGATAGAAACAACTTTAACACAATCACAAAAGCAAACTCTGATATCTCTGTATTAAACACACTTAGTAATTGAGATCATAAAACATCTGTTTATCAGAAAGAAAACTTAATGATCAATATATGGTCTCTGTATCCCCAAAACACAGTCATGATTAACATTAAACAACATCAACATCATAAAGTGTTAAAGTCAAGAAACTTAAAGCTGTCATTCTGTTTCAGATCTGTTCTTGACTTGATGTTTTTATTTTTTTTTTTATTATTATTCTTATTACTGAGGTTGGAAAAATGTGTTTTTAAAGCCACAGGACATCATGTAATCGACTACTTGAATAAAACTCATCTTGAACTAAATCAGAACTGAGCTCAGTCTCTGAATCAGTCTGTTCCTTTTCTTGGTCTCTGTTGGTCTTTTCCTCTTGGTTTCTATCAGTCTCTAACTTGTCTTGGTCTTTAATGTCACTGCAGTTATCATCCTTGTCTTGGTCTTTGTTGGTTTTAGTCTCAGTGTCATGTTTGTCCTGTTGACCTTGATTAAAACTGAGAACTGAGAGGATTCTCTCCTTTCTCTACTTTAGCCATGAACTCTGCTTTTTGTTTCATCTTCATCAGAGACTCAACTCGTTTCTTCCAGCCTGGTTTGGCCTCAGCTTTCTCTCCTTCAATCAACATGTCAATGTACCCTGGAGTGGACAGAGGGTTTGGTTTCAGTGCTATCTCTTTCAGTCTGTCCAGACATCTAGTAGATTTATTTATCAGATTCACCACCTCATCCTGGATACGATCATATACAGCCTTCAGTTTATCAATCAGTGTCTTAACAGGTTTCTTAGCTTCTGTGGCTTTAAGATATTTTTCCTTCAGTTCTTTCACAGTTCGTTTTTCTTTAACTTCTTCATACTCCCATCTGTACTTCTGACAAAAATGTACTTTCCAGTGACATTTGCCTGGACACTGTTTACAGTATCCATCTGGTCCCATTGCTACACAGCGAGCTTTATCACTATCATCTGATATAGGACAAGGGTAGTGACAGGTGAAATGACATTGTTGACAGTTGGTGATGTAGTTTCCAGAACCAGAAATGTCCTTTTTAAAAGGCTTTGTGACAGTCATTTCAAACTCAAAGTTCTCATTTCTGTTGCTCTCTGCCTCAAACTCATTCAGTTTTTCTTTTGTCTCTTTCATTTCCTCCAGCTTGGCTAAACCAACTTTAACCTTCACCTGCAAATTCTCGAGCTGTTTTCTTTCTCTGAGGACCTCCTTTGTTAGTGTCAAACTTTTAGTTTCTACTTGATTCAAAGCACCAAAAAACCTCTTCATGCTCTTTGTCCCCATGACCCAAAACATCTGATCAAATCCTCCATCTTCATCATCATCTTCATCATCTCCACTCACACTGTGAGCTGCAGGTTTGTTGTCTGCAAACAAGGCTGAATTATTGAAATTGAAGTGAAGTGGCAGCCCGTTCTTAGTTTTAGGACATGGGACACCTGCAGCATTGATTGCCTCTAGAACTGGAGGCTTTTGACCGTCTGCAAATGTGACCAGAACTCTGATGTTTTCTGCCACATCTTTGCCAAAGATTGAGAGCACTGAGTCAAAGATATATTTCTGTCTTGGTGTGAGTCGTGCTAAAGAAGCCTGAGTTACAACACACACTGCATCAATTTCAGTGACACCATGTCCAGAAGAGAATAGATTACGTATCTGCTGTGTGATCTCTCTGTCTCTTTCTATTCCTCTGGTGTCTCCAAAACCTGGAGTGTCCACAATGGTCAGAGAGTAGGGGATGTTAAACCCCTCCTGGTGGTTGATTTTGTAAACAGTGACTTCAGAGGTCTGACTGTGAGCCTGTGATAGTGACTGATCCTCAACAACTAACTTAAACCTGAAACTATCTTTCCATTCAACACCAGCAATGTAGTTGATCATTCCATTGATGAGAGTGGACTTTCCTGATCTGGTGGCTCCAAGAAGCATAATAGTGCGGTTCTGTCTCATGCTTTCTTTACCAAGCTTGTACCCCCGGCAGCCATCTATGTCCATATCATCGACTTCCAGAGGCAGTTTGTAAACTGAGGGGACGTTTGAGTTTATAGCCTTGCTGATGTGTTTGAGGTAAAGTTTATACTTTGTTGTCCTGACACTTACAGTGATACTTTCCTTGCTCCTACCAGCTACACCACAATCACATCTGACTCTGACTGAAGCCCTGAGAAGACAGCCTTTTCACGATTTGACTTTAACTGTTTCCACTAGACATCTTCCACTTTTGAGCTGTTATCTGTTTGTGTGTACTCCACAATGTAGCTCAATATCTGGACATCCTGTCCGAGCTCAGCAGGTCTCTCCCAGCTAACTGATATCTCAGAGGAGGTTGGTTCAAGCTGAGGTTTTCCAGGAGGACTGCAGGGTAACGTTTTAATGAAATCACCGACTCCACTGACTGGTCCAACACCTGCTGAGGTCACTGCTCTACATCTGAACTCATACTCTGTGTTTGGCTTCAGATCCCTCACTGTGACTTCTTCAGCTATTGATTGACTCTCCTGTTTCCATTCATCTTCTCCACGGACACAGAACTCAACAGAGTAGGAGGTGATGTTCTTGGCTCCATGTCTGGGAGGAGAAATCTTCAGGGTCACACTGTTGTGGTTAATGTCTCCTGCTGTCACAGTTTCAGGCTTTGAAGGCGGCTCAAAGTTCTCAGTGACAGGAAAGCCTTCTTCATAAAGGTAGATGCTTGAACCTTTCTGTCTCTCATTGGTTAAACCCACTGTCAAGAACTTCACATTCTCGTTCTCCTTGTTGGCCTCTGCAAAATCACTGAAGAGTTTTACCTTCATCCGCATTTCATCTGCTACTTCCTTTGTATGGAACCATTGTTCCTTCTCTATATCATAAATGTGTGGTTGGTTTGATCCCGTTAAGTAGTTTGATAAACTGAGAGGTACGGTTCAGGACTTCCCAGGGAGGTGAAGACAAAACACACAGCTTGTTCTACACCATAAACTTCCTCCTGTAGAACACCATTAGAAGGAACAATCTTTGTGTTTTTCATCTTGTTGGTGAAATATTTTAAGATGCTGATTTCTCTTTCTTTACAGTCCATCCACTCATTCAGGACTTCAATGTTGAAAGGTGAAGCAAGTTTCTTCTTCAGCACGTCTGCCAGCTCAGACTCCTCTTCTCCTCCTCCTCGGATCGATGGAAGCTTTTTTGCCAAAGTTTGTTGGAATTCCAGCTTGAACTCACAGCACATTTCTTTAAACCTTTTAATCTTTTTACAGACTTGTGGGAACTGCTGTGCAGTGGTGGTACTCAGTGCATCATTGCACCTGATTTCCAGCTCCATGAAGTCCTCCAGGAGTTTCTGTGCCTGTTGAACTAATCCGATACTTATCTGACGGACCAGTTTAGCTGCAGTAGAATCTAAAGTTGTCAGTGGCAACAGCCAGACCTTCATTGGTACGGCATTTTCTCCATTGGCTCCCAGTAGTTTTGGCAGGCTTTGGTAGACCTCAACAGCATCCAAATAGGACACTGGATTTTTTGTTAGAGAAAAGTCTCCAAGAAACTTGCATGAGAATTTCTCAACATTCGCTTTGTCCTTATCTTCCATTTTCAGGGAACCTTCGCCCTCTATAGAAATGGTGGGTATCTTGTTGATCATCACTTTCAAGCTGCCCTCAACGTCTTGATTATTTTCTTTTTCAGAAACCTCACGGTCAAACACAAAGAAGGCTTGTGCCCCATAAAGAATACCTGTGACTATATGAGTCGCTAAACCTTGTTCAAAAACGTATGGATGTTTCACATTTCCTCTTCCAAGATGATTCATTGACAGTTCCTGGAACTTTGTGGTAGTTTTGTACTTCAGTGTCACTCTGGCCTGTTTTTTAGAGGTCTTCTGATCATTCAGGTATTTGGCTGATCCTTCAACTTTTACCAAACCACTACAGAAACTTGCTTTCAGATACACTTCAACATTTAGTGCTGATAATTTATCCTCAATAGACTCAGATGCAACTATCTCAAAGTCACTGTTAGGGCTGGGTCTTTCCCTTGTGTCTTTCTCCAGGTCATTCTGGTCCCACAGAGTCATTCCTGTCAAATCACATGAAGGTTAAATGACCTGTTATTGCCTCCATAATTTAATATATATGAATGTATAAATGTAAAATAAATCTTTCGTTTGTTTATAAGAATGGTTCCATGGTTTATGGTTTCAAAAAGTGAATCAGAGGTGAGATTACCAGGGATGAGTGAGTCTCTGCGGCAGTCATAAAGCATCCCGAGGCCGAATGGTCGGCCCAGTGCCACCATCTCCATCGTTCTGTTGGCTTCAGGGTCCATCTGTTGGTCTGGTGAATGCTGATGATATCAGGTCTGTGACTCTACTCGTATTCAATATCCATTCATTTGTCTGTAGAAGCAATGCAGAAGGAACAGTTAGTATAGAGAGCTCCATAACAATAACAAGAGAAAAACAAGCTGCTTTCTGGTGTTATGATTTGAAGACATGAATACGTGTTGTTGGATTTTTATCTCAGTCTCATTGCATTACTCATTCATGTCTTTAGCATTGTACACATGTGTAGTGTAGCATTGTTGAAGCATCACAGAAACAAAGAAAACCCTTGAATAAGAATGTGTGTGCAAACTTCATGCAGATGTTGTACATGGAAATGCCACTTAGAGCCCAAAGACTAATCTCTCCACTGGGGTCTTTGAGGTAGCTGCTGATGTCAGAATGCTAACAAAAATGACCTCATGTTAACATGTTGATAAAGTCACACTGTGGCATGTTCAGAAATCCCACTCAAAAGGTGCAACTGTTGCTCTTCTATGTGTTGGTATTTAGTCATAAATGTACTGGACAAACCAGCTGTTACAATCCTTGTAAATCAGCATCAAAGCATTTTAAAACTATTTTTTAACTCTTTTTGTATAACCAGTAAGATTGCGACGTATCTCCTTCTTTGTCCAAGACGTTAAAACAGCACTTCCTGGATCTTTATGTAACTAAAAGTAGTTTTTAAACTGAAAATATGACTGAAATGGACAATTTGGACCCTTATCAATACAAAAGGGGCATTTTGACCTGGATAATACTGATTGTTGGATCGATACGAGGCTTTTCTGGTGAGTTTGTGCTTGTTTCTTGTTTTTATTGTTTTGAACAAAATGTACTTTTGATTTTAAAAACAGACATGGTTAAAATGTTTTTTTGTTTGTTTGTTTTTTTAGGGTTAGGGTTACTTTTTGTAAGTTCACTTGCATGCATTCTTGTTTGATGTTTTGTGGTGTTTAATTGTTGTGATTTATCATTATTTGTTTGCATGCTAGTCGTCCTTTATCAACCTATGCAAAGAGTCTTGTTGCAGTGTTGGTTATCCATAGCTTCAACACATCCCAGTTCCATGTTGTTACACCACTAATGTTACTACTGACACTCCTGTTGAACTACACATCTTCTGCAAAACCTCAGAGAAAGCCTGCGGTGCTGTAACACAAATGAGGGTTGAAGACAGTGGAGGAAAAGTACAGGTGGCATTTGTGACGGTAAGGTCTCATGTAGCACAGACGAAACAACTTTCCAGGCCTCGTGTGGAGCTGTCTGCAGCCCTATCAGGTACACAATTAACCAAGGACCTGCTCATGGGGTTGACTCTGCTGGCAAAGAAAACACTGGGCAGATTCCATGACTAGGAGTGGATGATGCAGTCACAGGCTTCACAGGGTTCATGCATATTTAGATGTTCTGGGTGGATATGTGAGGATCATGTTCTTGGATTTTTCAAGTGCATTTAACAATGGGAGTCAATCCCTCCTTCACTTCCTGGGCAAGGCCTACCTCACAGGGAGGCAGCAGTTTGTCCAGTTGAGGAGCTGTACATCAACAATGGCAGTGAGCAACATGAGGGCTCCTCAGGGGACGGTTCTGGCACCTTTTGTGTTTACCCTGTACACTTCGGATTTCAAGTACAGTTCTGAGTCCTGCCACAGTCAGAAATACTCTGATGATACAGCTATTATGGCCTGTATCAGGAAAGGGCAGGAGGAGGAATACAGGAACCTGATGAGGGCCTTCAGTGACTGGACCACTAAGAACTATCTGCTGCTGAACACCTCCAAGACCAAGGAAATGGTCATAGACTTTAGGAGGTCTAAGCAACAGCTCCTGTCAGCCAGCATCAGAGAGGAGGACACTGAAGAGGTGCAAACCTCTAAGTTCTTAGGGGTGCACCTCGACAACAAAGTGGACTGGTCTACAATCACAGACACCATGTACAGGAAGGGACAGAGTCCACTCTTCTTCCTTCAGAGACTCAGATCATTCAACGTATGTAGTGAAATGCTACTCATGTTCTACCAGTCTGTGATTGACATTTCTCTTTTTCATGCTGCAGTCTGCTGGGGAGGCAGCATGATGAAAAGGAACTCTAAGAGACTGGACAGTCTGGTTAAGAAGGCTGGGTCTCTGATTGGCAGGAAGTTGGACTCACTTGGGATTATTGTTGAGAGGTGCACATGCATGTCAGTCTCATGTTGGTGTGGATGATGCTGTAATCTACCTGCTACAGTGAGCTCGCTCTTACCTGCAAGATGTCAAGGGCACTGTGAGGATCATTTTCTTTGACTTCTCCAGTGCTTTTAACACCATTCAGTCCTTCCTTTCTGATGAGTAAGATGCTGCTCAGCGTGGGTGTCAGCTTATCCACTGTCTCCTGGATTACTGATTACTTGTCTGGCAGGCCCCCCTTTGTGTCAGAGACCGTTATCAGTAATGTGGGGGTACCCCAGAGAACCGTTTTATCTCCTCTCCTGTTCACTCTTTACACCTCTGATTTCAGATACAGCTCTGGGTCCTGCCACTTACAGACATTTTCTGATGTCTCTGCAGTAATAGGATGTATTAGAGATGGACAGGAAGTGGAGCGTAGGACACTGGATTTTGTGGAGTGGTCCAAGGCAAAACACCTACTCCTGAACATGAACAAGACCAGGGTGGAAGTAGTGGACGGCTACAAGAACCTGGGAGTCCACATGAAGAACAGGCTGGACTGGAGGGACAACAATGATGCTGTGGACAAGAAGGGCCTGGGTGGACTCTAGTTTCTCAGGAAGCTCAGGTCTTTCAATGTGAGCAGTGAGTTACTAGAGTCTTTCTACCAGTCTGTTGTAGTGAGGGCCCTGTTCTTTGCTGTGGTTTGTTGGGGGAGTAGTACCAGCAAAAAAGACATCAGTGGGATCAACAAATTGGTCCAACAGGCTGGACATGTGATTGGTAGGGAGTTGGAGATGTTTGTCTTAGTGAGGGACAGGAGGACACTGGATAAACTGCTCTCCATCATGGACAATCCATCCCATCCACTGCACCAAACACTATAGGGACAGAGGAGCTCATTCTCCATCAGAATGATTCAGCTGAACTCCCATAGTGAACACTACAGACATGATTTTAGTCTTTATTCTATCCAGCTGTATAACAGCTCATCTTTTTATAACAAGGTATTATGACCAATTCATTTCACTGATGGATCATCAAAGTCTGTCTCCGTCTACAGCTACGTGTTTCACTTGTTAACTGCTATCAAGAAGTACAACTCTCCTTTGTAATATACCCGAGAGAAGATGAAAGATTCATGAACTTCTAGTCAAGTCAAGTCAATGTCAATTCTGACATGTGCAACACAATACAGGATTGAAATTTCCATCCTCAAAGGCCATGATGCAGAAACTAAACAAAAAATGTAAACAAGAAATGTGCAAAAGTTGAGAATATATAAAAATATATATAAAATATATCCTGTATATCGACACACTGATAATTTAGTGGGTTGGCCTGGAAAGAAAATGCTGAATTTTTGTCCCAGTCCACCTCTGCTCTACATATTACCGACATGGAAGATTCACACGGATTAAGATCACAGATGACCTCCATGATTATTACAAATTACCCGAGCTCCCCTGATGAAACTAGTCCACTCCTTGATCAGAATTAGAATAAGAATGTCCTGGAATCAGTCCTGAGATAAGCCTCCTTGCTGAGGAATTTTAGGCTAAGGTAGGAGCTAAGTGAGAGCATACTCAGAATATTTAGTAATATGGACCGTCTCTCTAAGACCTTCTCACTTCTTTCTTTTAACTTCACTAGTGTGAAAGAAATACAGAAATACACTGACAGGAAGCAGGAAGCTAGAGCGTTCTGAGAGAGGTAACAACGGTTAACAGTTGTGATACATCCTGAAACACTGATGAAGAGATGATGTAGAACAGACTAATGGAGCTGGATCAGAAGTGTCTCAGAGACAGACATGATGTCAACAGCATGAGGACGTGACCATGACTAGATGTAATCATTAAAATACAGACATGATGATAAAGAAGAGAAGAGGCCCCTCCAGCCACCGAGACATTAGCTGAGTTATGAAAAGTAGTGAAAACATAATCTGTCACTTACTTCATATGTCTTCTGCAGATGGACACATTAATGTGGGAGTGAAGGGTCCAGTGTGACGTCCACTGATGTCTTCTGTGTTAACAACAAACACCAGGAATCACATTGACAGTAGAATTTACTCGGTGTCACAGTTCAGTCAACCCTCTTAGTATGTTTTCATTGACCACGCCTCGGCTCTACTCAGTCTTGCCTTGTCGGTCAGTTCATCTCACCTGTGTGCACCACCACTCCTCATCCATCCAGATCAGCGTATACTCTTTAAATCACACTCACTCTACCAGATTTATGTATTTTCCTGAGATTTTCCAGCCTTCATCTGCCTGACTGGTTCACTTCCCTCTCTTCCTCACTTCACACTCACTCACTCCTCCTTTCTTTATCTACAGTTCATAGGTCTTTGAACAGTGTAATATCATCCAACAGCCAGTTGATTAATCATCTCAGGGTCAGTCATAACTTCAGGTGTATACAGCCACATCAGGCACCACATACATGGTTAAACCACATAGTTCTCTTAATGATTAGTTAAATTAACTGTTCAGAACTTGCTCAGTATAAATGATCTACTTGAGAAACAGAAACTGAAGACACAGACTTTTATGTTTTTACTTATGGCAAATCAGATTGAATGTCTTTACAGTTATTGAGGCCATTTCCCCGAAACCTTCCCCTGTTAACCTGAAAGTCTTATCTCTTCTTCCCTCTGACCAACAGTAAATACCTGGAGGTGTGTCTATCTCAGGGAGGATATAACATCTGAAACAACAGCACTCGCCCAGAGGATCGCACATATTTATAATGTAAGTGCACACAGTTTTTGTTCCAGCTGTATACACCACTTCTTTTCAATTCAATTCAATTCAGTTTCACAAAAACGACGAAACCTCCAGAGCAGCCTGAGGGCGACTCCCTTTAACAGGCAGAAACCTTGAGCAGAACCAGCTCATATGGAGGAACCATCTGCTGAAGACCAGCCGGGTAGAAACAGAGAGGGGGGACACAGCGGTTAGTAGTGAAAAGTTAATTATAAGACATCAGAGGACAGGAGCTTGGTGCCAGAGAAGAGAGAGTAGAGGACATGTCCTCAGTGCGACAAAGGACCCTGAACAAAGTATTAGATATTTAATGATGTAATAATAACATTTTATTGAAGATTGGGTTCATTTGTCCTGTTAGATCTCAGCCAAAATAAATTAACCCAAGTGAGAAAGGTTTATTTTACATAGATGGAGTAGCTGTGATCATGACATGATGAGGTCAGAGCTAATCTAATCAGTAAAGAAGGTTTGATGCTGCCAGATGCCTGAAGAGAAATAATGATGAAGGCTTGATGCTGCCAGAGGCCAGAGGAGACATAATGGTGAAAGCTTGAGGCAGAGGCCTGATGTAAGATAATGATGAAGGCTTAAAAGTTTGTCAAGGGCAGAAGAGACATAACAGTGAAGGCTTGAGGCCGTCAGAGGCTACAGGAGCGATAACATGAAGGTCTGAGGGTGTCTGAGGCCAGAGGAGAGACAGTGATGAAGGCTTTGGGCTGTTTAGCCAGAAAAACAATAATAAAGAACTTGAAGCTCTCAGAGCCCAGAAGGGAGAGAATGATTGACACTGTAATAGTCAAACAAGTTGTCCTGAATATCTCTGAACTGAGGAGGATAAATGGAAAGAATGAGGCAGTGAACTCACCACACCTTCAAAGCTACAGAGGGACAGAAACAATGTTCAACACATTCATGTAAAGGATCCAAACAAATTTAATATATATGATGTGTGTGATATGTGATATATGTGATAATGAATGGATTGTGTGTGATACTGTCTCTGTCTCCTAACAACAATAGGTTTGACTCATTGATTCATGTTTTCCACAGGATTCATTCTCTAAAGTGGAGATTTATCTTTTTAATCCTTGAATGAGTCCAAACATCTCTCTATGTTACAGTATAATATTTTAACTAAGTTACAGCTTGTGATTCCAATGACACAAAAGAAATTCTGAAAGTGAAAGGAAGATTTATTCTTAATAAAAGAGCAGAATCCATAAAACTGTCCTACATTTTTTAAAATTCATATCATTTTATTTAAGTTGATATGTATTAATTGAACAGAAAAACAAAACGGACAATTCTTAAGTCTCTGACCAATAATATTAATGATGTAATATTGTTTTAATTGTGTAACCTGTCACTAGCTAGCATGCTGGTACCAAGGGGATGGCCGTGGTTTTCTTTTTCTTTTTCAGATTGTTCCTGTTTTTCATTAGCTAAGTCATTCTTGTGTGTCAGTAACAAACTCTAATCTCTGAACTTCCAGTAATAATTGTTCTCAGGTCCAACATCTGCGTTACACCATTACAGCCGATGCTGTGCTGCCACCCTGTGGACCAAGAACAAACTGCTGTATTCTGTCACATGGCTGATTCATGTGTTTGTAGTTACCAGATATCAACAGTTTGGATTCATTAAACATGAGACACCTGAGTGTTGATTCATTCATGATGATCAGTTTATTGATTACTTCACTTCACACACTGAAACACATTCAACAGCTTCAGTTACTATGATATATTAATGCTGCTTTTCTTTGGTTCACTCCAGAATATTTCCACTCTTTGTTTCTCTTTGTCCATTCAGCATCATTGTCTCTCATATTCTACAGCGACATGTTCTCTTAACACCTACATGACAGTCTTAACTAGAGGATTTACAAAGAAACTTCACAATTTCAATCTTCACAATTTTCCCTTTAAAACAAAAAGACAAGAGATAAAATAAAAGAATTAAAACCTTTAATCCTCAGAGTTTAGTTGAAGCCAGTTTATTAAACACAGGTTAATCTCATTTGATTTAATTCACACCAGTAGAATTTCTGTCATCAGTCATGATTTACTCTCTTCCTGTTGTTTAGATAGAAACAACTTTAACACAACCACAAAAGCAAACTCTGATATCTCTGTAATAAAGACACTTAGTAATTGAGATCATAAAATATCTGTTTATCAGAAAGAAAACTGTCAATCACAAAGAAAATAATACATAATAATCAATATATGGTCTCTGTATCTCCAAAACACAGTCATGATTAAACTACTACAAAGTAAAAACTAGAGAAATGACTACGTTGGTGTAGCTACTATGTTAGTCATCATCTACCTACTAAACACTATTAATCCCACAGAGCAGCATTAACCAACACAAGAAGAGTCCAGAGAAGAGAAGAGCAGAGCTAAGAGATCATCATCATCATCATCATCACCACCATCATCATCATCATCATCACCATCATCATCATCATCCTTATCATCATCATCATCATCATCATGAAAAAATCATCATCATTAAAGAAAATTAAAGCTGAAAATATTCTCACAGAAAAAAAAAGTACTAATGAATTATGTTTCACATCTTTTCTTGTGTTTTTAAAGCCACAGGACATCATGTAATCGACTACTTGAATAAAACTCCAGTCACATCTTGAACTAAATCAGAACTGAGCTCAGTCTCTGAATCAGTCTGTTCCTTGTCTTGGTCTCTGTTGGTCTTTTCCTCTTGGTTTCTATCAATCTCTTGTCTTGGTCTTTAATGTCACTGCAGTTATCGTCCTTGTCTTGGTCTCTGTTGGTTTTAGTCTCAGTGTCATGTTTGTCCTGTTGACCTTAATTAAAACTGAGAACTGAGAAGATTCTCTCCTTTCTCTACTTTAGCCATGAACTCTGCTTTTTGTTTCATCTTCATCAGAGACTCAACTCGTTTCTTCCAGCCTGGTTTGGCCTCAGCTTTCTCTCCTTCAATCAACATGTCAATGTACTCTGGAGTGGACAGAGGGTTTGGTTTCAGTGCTATCACTTTCAGTCTGTCCAGACATCTACCAGATTCCTTTATCAGATTCACCACCTCATCCTGGATACGATCATATACAGCCTTCAGTTTATCAATCAATGTCTGAACAGGTTTCTTAGCGTCTGTGGCTTTAAGATATTTTTCCTTCAGCTCTTTCACAGTTTGTTTTTCTTTAACTTCTTTATACTCCCATCTGTACTTCTGATTAAAATGTACATTCCAGTGACATTTGCCTGGACACTGTTTACAGTATCCATCTGGTCCCATTGCAGCACAGCCTGCTTTATCTCTATCATTTGGTATAGCACAAGGGTAGTGACAGGTGACATGACATGTCTGACAGTTGGTGATGTGGTTTCCAGAGCCAGAAATGTCCTCTTGAAAAGGCTTTGTGACAGTCACTTCAAACTCAAACTTCTCATTTCTGTTGATCTCTGCCTCAAACTCTTTCAGTTTTTCTTTTGTCTCTTTCATTTCCTCCATCTTGGCTAAACCAACTTTAACCTTCACCTGCAGATTTTCGACTGAAATCTCGAGCTGTTGTCTTTCTCTGAGGACCTCCTTTGTCAGTGTCAAACTTTTAGTTTCTACTTGATTCAAAGCACCAAAAAACTTCTTCATGCTTTTTATCCCCATGTTCCAAAACATCTGATCAAATCCTCCATCATCATCATCATCATCATCATCATCATCATCATCATCATCATCTTCATCATCTCCACTCACAGCACATTTGTTGTCTGCAAACAAGGCTGAATTATTGAATTTGAAGTGAAGTGGCAGCCCGTTCTTAGTTTTAGGACATGGGACACCTGCAGCATTGATTGCCTCTAGAACTGGAGGCTTTTGACCGTCTGCAAATGTGACCAGAACTCTGATGTTTTCTGCCACATCTTTGCCAAAGATTGAGAGCACTGAGTCAAAGATATATTTCTGTGTTGGTGTGAGTCGTGGTAAAGAAGCCTGAGCTACAACACACACTGCATCAATTTCAGTGACACCATGTCCAGAAGAGAATAAATTACGTATCTGCTCTGTGATCTCTCTGTCTCTGTCTATTCCTGTGGTGTCTCCAAAACCTGGAGTGTCCACAATGGTCAGAGAGTAGGGGATGTTAAACCCCTCCTGGTGGTTGATTTTGTACACAGTGACTTCAGAGGTCTGACTGTGAACCTGAGATAGTGACTGATCCTCAACAACTAACTTAAACCTAAATGAGTCCTCCCATTTAACACCTAGAATGTAGTTGATCATCCCATTGATGAGAGCTGACTTCCCAGCACCAGTTGCTCCAACAACCATTATGGTACGACTGTGTTTTGTGACGTCTTTCCCAAAACTGAACCATCTGCAGACACTACATACACTGGTTTGTTGTTCTTTCAGGGGAATCTTATAAACAGAGAGAGGTCCTTTCTCAGATTCCAACAGAGTGCTTTTTCCTTTAACAGCATCTGCAAGTCTTTTATTGGACTTATCTGAAAAGCCTGGACGTTGTGAAACTGCAGAAGCCATTGTGATACAATTAAGAATTCCACCAACACTATGGAGAGTTATTTGTAATGAGACAACAAACTCTTCATGGTCAGAGAAGATCGTCCATCCTCATGATGAGTGTTGACTCTATGACTGTGAACTTCTTTTCTGAATCTGTGTAAAGAAAAATCAGAAAAAAAGAAATCATAACCACAACTCCAGTCACCATGACACTACACAGCTGTTACTAGTCAGTGGTTTGTCCACAAATAAGAAACACACCAAGCAGAACGATTCCCCATTCATTTTATAATATTAACTGCTGGTAGTTGATTTCTCTGATGATATAATCATGTTTTGTTTGTGTCACACCAAGCATTACAAGAATAAATGTGTTCCTGATGTCCGAATACGTATACAGTCTAATAAAACAATTTAAGTGATTCAGAAAACAACACAAATTATGACAAACCTTTGCTGACTGTTCTTTGTCGTCTGGTTTATGATCCCAGAGATGTTGAGATTTCAAAACATCTTGATTCAGTCACTGTCTGCAAAACTCCTAAAACCAAAAACAACACAGTGCCCTTAGAAAACATGGAGTCATTGCTTCACACTGATGCTACAGTTGTTGGTGTGTTGGTGGTTTTCTCTTTAAATGCACATTTGACTCCAAGAGAACTATTGAGGAAGCCTCCCTGTTCAGGAAGGGGAAGATACAAAGGTGAATACAGCAGCCTATGTACAGTAGTGAATGTTGGACTAAGCTTTGCTACACTGCACTAAATACATAGTGTGAGATATGAGGAATCACTTCTGTACAGTAAATGTTTGTGTAAATGCTGCAGCAGCTTAGTCACATATGGTCTCAGCTCTTTCATTACAATGTCTTTCCTGTAGCGACTGTCGTCCAGATGTTGTTCTCATCCCTGACTGTGCATCTGTCCCCTGCACATACTCTCATCTCAGCTGAGTAATAGTCAGTGATGTACAAAGGATTTTTTGTGTTAATGTCAATGTCAAGAAAGATTACTCCCTGATCAGCCACAACATTATGACCACTGACAGGAGACATAAATGGACTTTAAACCATCTAGTGACAATTCAGTGTTCTGCTGGGAAACTTGGAATTCATTCATGAGGATGTTATTAAGACATGTAGCCCCCACCTAGACCAGACCAGTCCCCCCATCCCCACCCCATTGCAATGACACAGCTTGATAGCCATCCCCAGCAGGATGCAGCCTGACGCAGACACACACACACACACACACACACACAACTCAGAAGACATGAAGAACATCTCAAGGTGTTGACCTGGCCTCCAAATTCACTAGATCCCAAACTGATCAAGTATCTGTGGGCTGATCCACAGAGGCCCCTCCCCTCAAAGACCACAACTTAATAGAGACATTCCTGTTCACAACTTAATAGTAAAAACAGATTTTACAATGAATCCTCTGAACTATTTAATGCCTTAAACGAAAGGAAACATTTCATAGCCTCTGGGATACAAGGACGACTGAGCTGATACAGTAAACTCCATAACACACAACTGAGAAACACAGATAGATGAACAATCCTGCCTCTGTAGCTTCTTAGACCACACGTTGTCTAACAAAGTTCACCCAGGGTCAGACAGACACAGCCAGTCTCTGGCTCTTCTTTCAATTCAACTCTGAGTCGAGTTCATAAACAACTGTTTTTAGAGGACGTCACATTAAAAGTCTTCAGGACAAAACAGGAAGAACTCTGCCCACAATTTCCTCTGTGAGAAAGACACATCTCCAATGCAGCATAACTAAAGGCCAAAATAGGTATAATGTTTAAATTTAACTGGGAACCAGACAGACAGTTAAATCTATCTATTAATCTCAGGGTAAAAACATATTTAAGGACTAAAGGAAATAACACCAGCACTACTAAAGAAATCAGTTATGTGCCTTTTGTCTTTTCATGAAGTAAAATTTCATGGTAACTCAAAGTGAAATACAACAACAACAAAAACACATTTCAAATATTTCCCCCCAGTCATCAATCAATAACATGAATTTATTCCCACAGATAAAGACCTCAACTGTCCCAACAGTTAATGTCCAATGCCCCACAGGACAAACAAATCAGTTCCCCAGTCCACCAGTCTAAATTCCCCCAATGTTCAGGTGAAATCAGAGTAAACGTTCTTCAAGTGCAATCATTCCTCAAATGAAACGTCCTTTCCCCAAAGTTCTGGTGAAATCAAATTAAATATCCCAGTCCAAACAAAACTAACTAACTTCTTTTGTTATCATTGTGCTAGTAAGAAGAACGTATGTAGTGTTAAATTAAGATTAAATGAGCCATCACAGAAGAAGAGATTTATAGCAACAGAAAGCTGGCGTCTGTTGTGGGGCGGTATGTTAATGTAGTTGTGTGATGTTGCTGATCTATAATATGAACAGGGCATTATACATTTTGGAAGAATTAATATGGATCGAAGGCAAGACTCTATTTGCTGGATTTAGCTTAGCATTACAGCTTCGCATTGCGAAAATAAGTACAATGGACTGTTAAGTTTAGACACAAGAAAAATATTGGAGGGTAGCGCTGGAAGAAAATTGATTCGTTCCCCGAGTCAGTACCTCCAGAGGCTGAGATGATCCGTTCGCGAACTGAGTGGAGTCAGTGACGCAACGCTAATCAGTAGATCAGTAACATTCACTGACCGGATCACTGTCCTCAATCATTGACTAAATTCCTCCATTTGGTGCAATATAGGCTGAAGACCCAACACAAAGAGATGCGTTTCCAACCTATCAATTAAAAAAGTGTAGCCTATGTGACTGTCTGGTTGTGGACTATTTTTTATTGCACTGAAATGAAAACAAGAAATTATTATGGTGGAAAATAAATAAAAAGCAAAATGACAAATGCTATTTTAAACTCTGTACATTTTAAGATATGAATTAAATATAAACTTAAATGCAAACAAAACTAAAAATAGGCCTCGTTTAGTTTACTGCAAAAACATAATATCAAAACATCTACCCAATTCAATCAATACAATTATTAATATTATTTTAAATCTCCTTGATACCTCCACCCCCTGCACTTACTCGCTCTACAGATAAACAGTACATTAAAGAAGTTTCTGAATACATTTTAGTTACAGAATACTGTTTCCTATCTGATTAGCGGTGTTTAGTTTGATAGGTGAAGCTTTGTGAGCCAGCCGCCGAAAAACTGGAAAAACGGCCATTTAACATGAAAATGTGACTGATGAACAGATTGTTAGCTAACGTTAGTCATTTAACCCTCTGAATCCCAAGCCCGCCCGTATTTACTCGTATTTACAAACCCTTTGTCCGATCTGAAAGCTGTAAAGACTGGCACAATCGCGAGATTCTGAAGTTTCCGAGGGTGCCTGAATGCCTCAGAGGCGACGTCATTAAAATATCGAAACTTTACAGAGGAAAAGGGACCAATTTTACGAAATTTCATCAACATCGCTTCGGTCTAACGTCATCTTTAAAAATCCGCAGAAAATTAACACTTTGCTCCAGATTAATTCTGTAAAAAGGCATAAACTCTACGGTCTTTCCTGCTTCCAGCGAGCCCTGAATGATTTGCATACAGCCTGTGATCGCTCTTCAACAATTGGCTGAACCTTTCTCTCCTGGGTGGTGCCTTACAGACGCGTCATCCGGGTCAGAACCGCTCAGAACCAATGATCAGGCTCCTTTGCCTGCTCCCAGTGCCTTATAGGGCAAGTTAAAGGGAATAAACAACCCCCTGGAGTGTGAAAGAAAGGAGGGGAGGAGGTGTGAGCGCCTGTGTGTAAGTGCGAAGGAGCGTCTGTGTGTATGTGGCCGGCGGAAAGTAAACAATCCTGTTCTTTTTACAATGTTTTCTTACATTCGGATTGTTTTATACTTCTTCGGAGACATTATTGAGTTATATCAGCGTGTAGCCGGGTTTGTTCTGACCTATAGATGCGCAGGACTTTATATTAAAATAAAAAATGAGATCACAGTAAGTTAAAATGTAACGGATTAAAAAACGGCCAAAAGTTACTAAAATCAAGAGAAGTCTCAGAATTTTTATATTCTCTGAATGTAGTGCAACCACTAATATTTTTCCTATCTTCCTTATGCTTCAGGATATCTGAAAATGTGTTGTATATGATAATTCATAATTTTTTGAATATTTTACAAGAAAAAAATCTGACCAATTCAATTTCCGTTTTTCTTTTTTTCTAATTATTTACAGGTTTTAAAAGTTTTTTACACTGCATTTAGACATAATTGAGTTACATCAGTCTATAGCCCTGTGTGTCCTGAATCTATAGAGGTGTAGGACTTCATATTACAGTGAAAAATGACACCACAGTGAGTAAAAATGAAACAGAAAAAATAACTGCCGAAAGTTACTAAAATCTAAAGAGGTCTCAGAATTTTTACATTATCTGAATGTTGTGCAACCACCAATATTTTTCCTGTGTTCCTGAGAAATTGAATTTCCGTTTTTCTTTTCTTCTAATGATTTCAAGCTTTTAAATTTTGTCATTTTGCATGGAGACAAAATGGGTGGATAACAGCAGGTTTTCTGTGGTTTCTGTGTTATTGTTGCTTTCAGTCATACAGACGCAGTACGGACAAGAACACCTGTAAAATGAGTCCATGAACATTGTTAGTTTTAGAGTTGCAATTTCATTTTATATTGGCGTTAGTGTTTATTTTGGTGTTGAAAATTTTGTGGATTGGTGTGGAAGTTTCAATTATGTCATTAAAATGCTTTAAATTACGTCACGTCTAAAACCTTGTGTTTTTCCTTTCCCTATTTTTATTTATTATTTTTTTAAATAATAATTTAAAGGATGTTTGAGATTGGAAATTTGGTACCTTGTCTCAAATGGGTTTGCCCCTCATCTGTGACCTCTGTTTTTGTTTTTTGTAGTATCTTTTTTTTTTTTTTTAACAGCTTCAGTGCTCCTTGTGAAAGATTCTCAAAATCTCTAGACTCAATCAGAGGGATGAACACAGAGACAAATGTCAAAATAGAGAATATAAAAAAACTAGAAAATTCCCTCTGGGAAATTTTGAAATGCCGGAGGTACCGTCTCTGTCAACATGGGAGTTAGCACAGTTAGCCTGCATTTAGCACAATTACCTTATGGTTAGCACAGTTAGCTTACAGTTAGCACACTTAACTCACATTTAGCACAGGTAGCTTATGGTTAGCATAGTTAGCCTACATTTAGCACAGTTAGCCTATATTTAGCACAGCTAGCATACAGTTAGCACAGGTAGCTTACTGTATGCACAGTTAGCCTGTGTGTGAGAGATTCCTTCCTGTGTGTATCTGTAACTGTAATAACATAAAGTTACTTGTGTGTTTGTGTGTGCATGTGTCTATGTGTGTTTATGTGTGTGTATATGTGTGGCATGCCTACGCGCGCATGTGTGTGTGTAACTGTAAGAACATAAAGGTACCTGTGTGTTTGCGCGTGCCTGTGTGTATATCTGTAATTACAAAGTTACCTGTGTGGGTGGGCAGGTGTGTGTGTTACACACCATACACCAATACACAAGGCTTGTGTCTACATTTTAAAGTTTAAATGAAGTCTCTAGGTGAAAGTTTGCCTGAGCAGTCGTCCGATTCATTTTCAATAGGAAATGTGTCGTAGTTTTTCGCGACTTACATCATATTTCGGAAAGAAAAGTAATAGCACACCAGTGAAGGGACCAAAAAAGGAGGAAGATGAAAAAAAAACACACAGGATAACAACAGGGCATCAGGCATTGCCCGTAGCCCTAATAAAGAGCAATTTGAGACCAAGGCCCACAAGAAAATAATATGTAATAAAATCGATTTAAAAACTATGAAAACGATTATGAATGGTTGGTCTGGTAATGTGATATGCTTGCAATATGTCTTTCTCAGTTTTATACTAAGACACCTTTTAATTTCATGTTAAAGGACCCTGAAAACTTGGAGGAACAAACAAAGTCTAGTCCCTCTAGAGCAAACGTCTGACTTGAAATGAGACTGTAGTTGAACTGCAACCTTTTGTGCTATGCTATGTTCAGCTTGTACAAAGCTTGTGAATTGCACATTTGAAAGTACAATATTTGCAATTTTGCAATTTGACTCTGCCTCACATGTCAGTGGCATTTCGATTGTCATTGGTTCCAAGTAGAAATGTTTTTTTACTGTCCTGTTTTTTTTGTACAAATTAAAAATGAATGTTTATGTTTAATTCATGTTTTGGCACATGCACTTCTGAAGGATCTGCACAGATTAATATAAATTTACTTATTCAATTATATATCATACATTAAATTAATTTTTAAAGGTACTATTTGCACATTAGGAAGATCATCTTTTTCAAATCAACTCAATATTTTTGTTTAGGTGTTAATAAATTCCGTACTAATTTCTATACAAATGTACTCATATTAAATGGATAACTATTAAGGGCCTCATTTAACTAATATTTAAACAATATCATTGTGAAATATTAATAATATTGCTTGTAATCTGTTGCCTCATCGTTATTGAATAGCCTCTACAGATAACACCGTCTGTTGTACTTTCTGTTGGTGAATGACTAATGTGCTCTGCTGGAGCAGCTGGCCTTATGTGAGGAAGGGGCCTGGGACTGGAGGGTCACCACTGTTCACTACCATGGGTGTAGAAAGTCGTGATACACCCTGAAACACTGACGAACAGATGATGTAGAACAGACTATTGGAGCTGGATCAGAAGTGTCTCAGAGACAGACATGACGTCAACAGCATGAGGACGTGACCCTGACTAGATGTAATCATTAAAATACAGACATGATGATAAAGAAGAGAAGAGGCCCCTCCAGCCACCGAGACATTAGCTGAGTTATGAAAAGTAGTAAAAACATAATCTGTCACTTACTTCATATGTCTTCTGCAGATGGACACATTAATGTGGGAGTGAAGGGTCCAGTGTGACGTCCACTGATGTCTTCTTTGTTAACAACAAACACCAGGAATCACATTGACAGTAGAATTTACTCGGTGTCACAGTTCAGTCAGCCCTCTTAGTATGTTTTCATTGACCACGCCTTGGCTCTACTCAGTCTTGCCTTGTCAGTCAGTTCATCTCACCTGTGTGCACCACCACTCCTCATCCATCCAGACCAGCGTATACTCTTTAAATCACATTCACTCTTCCAGTTTTATGTTTTTTCCTGAGATTTTCCAGCATTCGTCTGCCTGACTTCCTGGTACCGACTCTTCCTGGTAAAGTGTCTCAGCCTTCTGTTCCCCACTAAGAGTTTGTCTTTGTCCTCCTACTTCCTGCTTCTTGTACCTCCCTGATTAAACAAACAACCAAACTCCACTGATAATGTCCCTCTTCATGCTGCATCTGTGTGGTACATGTATCACACAGCTGAATTTAATTGTCTCTAGTTACTCTCCCAGTTTATTATAACCTGGACTCTAGTTACTGACACTGGTTAGTTGGACAGTAAAGATGTTGATGGTCCTAAGCTGCAGATTCACTGACAACATTTACAGAGTCTGTTACATTTAACACACATGTAATAAACACATGAACAGCTCAGGATGTTCAGGCTCTTACCTGCTCAGTTCGACTCTGATCATGAAGGAGGAGAGAGGAGGTCTGGTTCACTTGCCTTTGTATGGCATTCATTTATATAGAGAAGACACGCACAGACACACACACACACACGCACACTCCTCCCACGCTACATGTTGCAGAAACTCAACCCTTCAAACTCGAAAGTGAAAGAAGTTTTTACTGCAAATTCCAAAACTCACAAACATGAAACTAACGTCTATAACCCCACAGGGTCATCAAATTAACCAAAGTGCCAGAGGCCTCTCACATGACACAATAACACTATAATAATCACTTTAATGACCAAACAGGAAACTGGGAGTAAGCATAGAAAGAAGTGAAAGAGGGAAGCAGCCCAGCTGCCCGGCAGGTTGGAACCTAGAACCTCCTTGGTTTGAGGCATCAGTGCCTGATCTCAATGAACACAATATCAACCATATCACACTTCATTCAACTGGTATATCGATACACATCTTTGTACCAAATATTTCTTAGTTGCAATTCAGCTCTTACTATATAAAAATAAGATGGTTCTGTCTTTCTCTGCCTGATGTGGGTAGCAGGAGTGTGTATGTCACCAGATCTGCAGCCAGTAATCCTCTGTGCTGATTTGACCGTCAAAGCAGGAGTCTTATAATAGTGTACTGAAGATTTTGTAAATTACTGTGTAGGTATAGATTAGAAGTCATTACAGAAATGTATTTATGAAAAATCTGATCATCAGTAATTCTGTCAAGTCATATTTTTGTGTGCCATGAACTGAAGTGTTGTCTCACTGTCCATGTAAGCATGTAGTGAGTATTTATAACTTTTTAACAACCCTACAGTTCATTGACTGTTTCCCTGAAACTCAACCCTGCAAACTTGAAAAGTGAGTTCTACAGGTTTGTGCCGGCGTCAGTCTCAGTAGTCATCTGTGCTGCACCCTGTTATGTAAAAAAGGATGTGGGCGCATGCGTGTCAGAGAAGATGTGATTTCTGATAAGACAACATTCACCCAGAGGTTTGCACACATTTGTACTGTAAGTAATTGTTTTTGCTCATTTACTATTACCTATGATGTGTACCTTTGCTGTGTAATCTAAAACCTTCAGTTTATGCCCATTTCACCAAAGACTGATGGTGTAGTAAATGGTTTGAACAAAAATTCAACAGTACTGACTGTAAATGGACATCCAGCCAATCCTCATTTAAGCAGGTGTGAATCAGATGTAACCCCATAAGCCCTTATTCTCAGACTTCTAATCTCATATGAAGAATCCAGTTGAAGGTTTTATACAATCCAGACAGAGAATTTATTTTTCTGTCTCTGTGAGCTTTAAAGAAACAGAGCAGTAAACACAGTGAACGGGTGGTAGTCCTAAATGTGTCTGAAATTAAAGGAGGATCTCAGAGAAGCCTTACTACAGGCAAGGCTCCCACTCCCATTGGTTCTCTCCAGTCCAAAGACATTTTTTTATTTTAGGTTCCCCATACAAAGACATAGACAGCACACTGAGAGAATGTATGGCTACATTGTCAAATATATAGCATAATGTAATACTATTTTGTACATTATGTTACGGCTGTGCGTGTCTGTGTGTGTGTGTGTGTGTGTGTGTGTGCGTGTCTGTGTGTGTGTGTGTGTGTGTGTGTGTGTGTGACCCCGCCTCCACCAACTGGGAGGCGGGGTCACACACGTCAGTGGCACAGCATCAGGATGCACCTCCACGCACTGCCAATGAGAGGCCCCCAATTGCCAGCATCACTGGCATTTAAACCAGGGAGCCCGAAGCAGTGAGGCGGCTTATTGTGTTTTGTGTGAGCTCGCCCTGTTTGTTATCGAATCGTGCATGTTAACTGTGGTTAACTTGGTCTGTGAGTACGAAGGTTGTTTTCGCTTGTTTTGGGACCGGGGCGGGGTTTAGATGGTTCTACTGGTTACACACACAGGATGTGTTATGTTGATGTGTTTTTTGTTATCAACAAGTAAATAAGATAGTGAGGTTTTTGTTTCCCGTTTTGTTTTATATAAGATAGCATAGTCTTTGTTCAGAGTTCTCTTTTTGTTATACTTGTTTGTTCTTTTAAACAGCATCCGAGCGCCCTTTGTTCCCTTTTGCCTCATCTTCTTTTGTTAAAACAATTTTCATTTAATAAAAACCTTTGTTTAACAACCTTACCAACTTGGTTTTTATGTTGCGTCCTCATACTCCTTTTTATCTGGTCATAACAATTATTACTAGGGCAGCACAGCAACTCAGTGGTTAGCACTGAAGCCTCCCAGCAAGAAGGTCTCAGTATGAGTCCAGCTCTCTGGGTGGAGTTTGGGTGGAACGTGGGTTTTCTCCGGGTACTCCAGATATCTGTAACTGAATTACGACTAGTAGTAATTCCAGTTTGAAATATCTAGATATCTGTAATGACAAACCCCATACACTTGAATGGCTAAAGTGACATCATGTGTCCTAGGAAGAACGGAGTTGCCGATATCTGAAATGCTACAGATATGTGCAACATATATCCAGTCTGGCTTTTAAATGTTAATTTGGCTTGCCATAGAAAGGTGACCATAAACTGACTCTAGGTTTGAGTGTGAGTGTGAACGTTTGTCTATGTGTTGGTCCTGTGATAGGCTGGTGACCTGTCCAGGGTGGACCCCGCCTCTCATCCGATGACAGCTGGGATAGACTCCAGCAATCCCAACGATCCTAGTGACGATTAAGGGGTATGGAAGATGAGATGAGATGGGATGAGATGTTGCTGTGCTTAACAACATCTCCACAGTGGAGTGTCTCCCACTGTTAATCCATATTGTAGACAGCTCACGTAATATAATGTCGTTAAAGTAAATTAACCATTTCTTAGTGATGAGGTTATGCGGTGGTTGCCACCTTTGCACCAAGAGTTCTTTGGCAGCTATGACACCTTTCAACAGCTATCTGCGCCACTTGGACTTCAATTATTGGCACTTGCTTTGAGAATTCTTCAATTCATGAGAGAAATTAAGTTGCATGACATTTTACACCCATATAGTACTGGCTTCCATTGTAATGGACATGAAAAAGCTTTCTCATTAACCAGGTAGTTTGGTGTAGACCTTTGATACAAAACCCCTGGAACGAAGAGAGTTTAGCCAGTCCAGCAGAAGGTGTACAAGTGGCTTATCCCCCAGCGGTAACCCAAATGCTTTGAAGGCTGAACTTATCTGTAAGTGAGAAAAAAAGAGGATTCCTCTAGGTCAAAGCAGTTCTTCAAATCCTGATAACTAAGCACACCATGTTACCATGAAGGTCTCCAACCACACTGATCTATGGTGGCCCTGGAGGTCAAAACACAACAACATTTCATAAAACACAACATCATTTCCCAAAAGATAACATTACAGAGAACACAATGACCTTTCATAAAACACAACTAGCTTAGCTGAAAGAGGGGTGCATCGCGACAGCACCCCTTTAATTGAAAGGACAGTAGAGACAGGAAATGGGGAGGCAGAGAGGGGGGAGTAACATGCAGGAACCGGTTCAAGTCCTGCAGCCTACCACAGAGATTCAGACTCTTTTGATTTAAAAGGCAAAAGCCAGCTGGGTTTGCTGCCGTTGCAGTAGTAATTTAGCCTAGTTCTGTGCAAAATGAATTCTGCTTAAGAATTCCTCTTAAGAGACCTTCATAGGCAGAGGCATTTACCTTCCACTTCCTTAATCCTGAGGTTCCTAACTTTCTTCATATGCAATAATCCGGGGTTCTTGACAGAGCCCTCACTATCTTGGAGAAATATCGATAATTTGTTTTTAAATTCTGAGACAAAAGCAGAATCATTTAAAACAGAAGTACTGAAATGTCATCTCCGAGATAAACTCAGAGATAAAAACTCAGAAACTCGGTTATGTCCCACTTAAGGGTACAACTGACCTGGGAGTGATATGATACCACTTTCACATCAAAATCACTGCACAGAGCCTAATATCCGATGCCGAATCTCCTCCTATCCTCGGCTGCAGAGCGCTGCCATGATCGTTAGTGTGGGAGATTGCTAACAAACGGTATATAAACACAGTCGCACATACATTCCCCCAATCGGTGCAATATTTCGAACATGACGTTCACCTATGCACTTCCATTAACGATCATGTAACAACACATTTGATTTGTTTGATTGAAAAAAAATTAACTGACCTGCAGAGTAGACCAAAACTTGTTTTTGAGCTGAAGCTTGTACAGCAATACAGTCTGTCAGGCCAATCAACATCAGAGTGAAAAACCCGGGTCAACATGGAATTCCTGTTCGAACAGGTGAACAGTTAGGTGTAAACATGAAGGTCACAAATAATAAGCTGGCTGTGCTATCTCAAGGAAAGAACATAAACATCTGTGTCTTTTCTAAATAACAAAGACAAATAGTATAGCCTGTGTGCGGCTTTGTAGCAGTCACTGTCAAAATTAGTGTAGCACAGCTAAATAAACATAGGAAATCTTTCCTGCCTCAAGATCCTCCTGATCTGTATGTGACAGATAACATTCTGTACATCTTTCCTTCTTGTAGTCACTTATTCAATTCACTTATTTTTATAATTCTGTAAATGACGTGTGTGACAGCCATGGCCGTTTGCCTGTTTGGCTGATTTCACTGCTGCTCTGTAACGCCTTTTGGCTATGTCCATCTCCTGCTCTTCCTGGTTGCAGTGAAGCTCTGCCTCTGCTGTTGGGAGGCTCCGCCTCCACCTATCCTCGTAGACAGGCTACAACTGGGGAGGAGTCTATAAAAGCTAGACTTCCTCAGTTTATCCTCCCTCTCCCTCTCCCCCAGATGTAAACCCTCTGGAGTAAAAAGAACGTGGGAGCAGATAAAAACCAAGCACAAAAACATCATTTCATCTGGGGAGTTGGATTTCTTAATTCCATAATGTTACATGGGCGACAATAAAGCTGGAAGCTGATGCCCCAGTTACATCATATCAGTACATCAAGTTGTTGTCCTGAATGAAATGATCCTGATCCTGATCCTGAGCTGTGTTTGAGCTTAACGGGGACAAATGGCTAAAATACCCTCTTCTTTGTGTGATTATCTCCTGGAAGATGCGTTCATGTCATAACGCTCTTCTCGCGGTTTGGGCTCATTGACTGCATATACTAATTATTTATATAGTGCCAATAACAATACAAATCGTCTCAAGACGCTTCACAGAAACCAGCCTGAAACCTCCAGAGCAGCCTGAGGGAAAACTCCCTTTTAACAGGAAGAAACCTTGAGCAGAACCAGCTCATATGGAGGAACCATCTGCTGAAGACCAGCCGGGTAGAACCAGAGAAGATAGAGAGAAAAGAAGAGCAGGCGAAACAAGATGAACTAACTTCTGTCATAGATACAAACATCAAGCTGAAGGAAACACATAGGATCTAGTAATATAACACATAGCTGATGATCAGGTCAGATATTCAGCACTCCAGACCAGAGACCCTCACAAGAAGATGGAGGGGGAGGGGAGGGGAGAGAGTAAGACACAGTGGTTAGTAATAGAAAATAAATTATAAGAAATAGAAAATAAAATGATAAGATATTAGAGGACAGGAGCCAGAGAAGAAAGAGGAGAGGACATGTCCTCAGTGCATCGTCCCCCTGCAGCCTCGGCCTATAGCAGCATAACTAAGGGATGCTTAAGTCCAGCCCTAACTATAAGCTTTTTCAAAAAGGAAAGTCTTAGTCCTGACCTTAAACGTAGAGACTGTGTCTGCCTCCAGAACCCAAACTGGGAGCTGGTTCCATAGGAGAGGGGCCTGATAGCTGAAGGCTCTAACTCCCATTCTACTTTTAGAACCTCTAGGAACCACAAGCAGACCTGCACTTAGAGATCGTAGTGATCTGTTGAGACAGTATGGTTCTATGAGGTCTTTCAGATATGATGGAGCTAGGCCTTTCAGGGCCTTGTATGTAAGGAGGAGGATTTTAAATTCAATTCTAGATTTTAAAGGAGCCAATGAAGAGAAGCTAATGCTGGAGTAATATGATCTCTCTTGCTAATTCCTGTCAGTGCTCTTGCTGCAGCGTTTTGAATCAGTTGGAGACTTTTTAAAGAGTATTTGGAGCCAGACAGTAACGAGTTACAATAATCCAGCCTGGAAGACACAAATGCATGAACTAGTTTTTCCGGATCACTCTGAGAAAGGATGTTCCTAATTTTGATGATATTACGAAGGTGAAAGAAAGCAGTCCTGGTCACCTGCTTTATGTGAGAATTAAAGGACATATCCTGGTCAAATATAACACCAAGGTTTTTCACAGTAGTACTGGTTTCATGGATAAATATAGCTGGGTATCATCTGTGTAGCAATGGAAGTTTATGCCGTGCTTTCTAATAATATTGTCTAAGGGAAGCATGTATAATGTGAATAATATTGGTCCTAGCACAGAACCCTGAGGAACTCCATAGCTTACTTTGGTACATATAGAAGAGTTGTTGTTTACATGGACAAACTGGAATCTGTCTGACAGATATGATTCAAACCAGTCTAGTGCAGTTCCTGTAATCTTGATCACACTTTCAAGTCTCTGTAGTAGAATACTGTGATCAATAGTGTCAAATGCAGCACTGAGATCTAGCAGGACAAGTATAGAGACAAGTCCATTATCTGAAGCCATGAGGAGATCATTGGTAACTTTAACCAGAGCTGTTTCTGTGCTATGATGAGCTCTAAAACCTGACTGAAACTCTTCAAACAAACCATTCCTGTTTAAATGATCAACCAACTGATTGACAACAACCCTTTCCAAAACTTTAGAGATAAAAGGAAAGTTGGAAATTGGCCTATAGTTGGCTAAAACATCTGGGTCAAGAGTGGGTTTTTTAAGTAATGGTTTAATTACAGCAGTTTTAAAAGACTGGGGCACATATCCTGTTAATAAAGATAAGTTTATCTGATTTAATATGGAGGTATTAATTAATGGAAAAACCTCCTGGAGCAACTTAGTTGGGATGGGGTCTAGAAGACAAGTTGATGGTTTAGATGCTGTAATAACTGAAGTGAGCTCAGGAAGATCAATTAGAGACAAAGAATCCAAATACTGACTAGGTCCTACAGAGGTTTCTAATGCCACTGTACTTACATCTTTGACAGATGGAAGGATGCTATGAATTTTATCTCTAATGCAACAATTTTATCAGTGAAGAAGCTCATGAAATCATTACTGCTGAGGGCTGAAGGAATAGATGCTCAACAGAGCTGTGACTCTTTGTCAGCCTGGCTACAGTGCTGAAAAGAAATCTGGGGTTGTTCTTGTTTTCTTCTATTAATGAAGAATAATACGCTGTTCTAATCTTACGGAGAGTTTTTTTTATAAGTTGTTAAACTATCTTTCCAGGCTATGTGAGCTTCTTCAGAACTAGTGGAATGGCAAATTCTTTCCAGCTTTTGAACTGTTCAACTGTGAATTATACCATGGAGCTTCCCTCCTTCCATTTACCACCTTCTTTTTAAGAGGAGCAACTAGATTTAGAGTTGTACAAAGTTGTTGTGCTGTCAACAAAATAATCTATTTGTGATGGAGTTAGATTGTGGTTGCTGACATCAGCATCATTAACATAAGGTACTGAGGTAAATACTGAAGGTATTAATTCCTTATATCTAGTCACAGCATCATCAGATAAGTGTCGACCATAACGAAATGTCTTTACAATTTCTGTGTAATTACTTATAGTAAATTCAAATGTTTAAAGGAAATGATCGGACAATAGAGGGTTGTGAGAATATATGGTTAAACCTTCAGTTTCTATGCCATAAGTTAGTACAAGATCTAAGGTGTGATTGAAACAGTGAGTTGAACCATTTACATTCTGAGAAAAGCCAATTGAGTCTAGTAATGACATAAATGAAGAACTAAGACTGTCACTGCCAACATCAACATGGATGTTAAAGTCACCTACTATAATGACTTTATCTGTTCTAAGCACTAAATCACATAGAAACTCAGAGAATTCAGCTAAAAATTCAGAGTAAGGAGCAGGTGGGTGATACACCACAACAAAGAGAACTGTTTTTTGTGTTTTCCAGTCTGGATGCGCAAGACTAAGAGTGAGGCTTTCAAATGAATTAAAGCTTTGCTTAGGTCTAGGATTAATACATAAATCAGAGTGGAAGATTGCTGCCACTCCTCCTCCTCGGCCTGAGCCTCCAGGAATGTGATAGTTACTATGACTGGGTGGCCTGGACTCATTTAAACTGACATACTCATCATCCTGCAGCCACGTTTCAGTCAAACTTAATAGATCAATCTGATGATCAGTTATCAAATCAGTCACTAAAAGAGATTTAGATGAGAGAGACCTGACATTTAAAAGACCACATTTAATTTTCTTATTGCTCTGTTGTACTAGTGAATTTGTGTTGATTTGGATAAGGTTCCTATGAATAACTCCTCTATTGTTATTTTTCCATTTAAAAAATCTGGGAGCAGACAGCACATCTATGGAGTTTGTGGATTATGGTGTGAGACAGCACTAGAGAAGCACTGTAGCCTGACTGGTGTAGAGCACCGCGTCACACTACAGGAACAGTGATGCTGGTCATCGATGGGCTGGTTGACCTTCTGCACAGACTCCATCAACAGTTTACTGCAGCTTCAAACTTCAGTGTGAATCAATTCATCTTACACAACTTTAACGTTGAATTCAATACTGAAGAATGGAAAATTAAACTTTTAATATACGTTTTGCTTTTATATATGCAAGGATAAGGCTTCTCACCTGTGTGATCTCTTACATGGGCGGAGGCAAGAAAACAGCCTCACATCCACAGATTGTCATGTCTTGTTATTGATATTCATCAGTATTTGATGAATGTTGGAATATCACCCGTCACATGTTTCTCAGCTGTGTGGTTTCTCATGCGCCTTTTTGTGTTGAACGTTAGTAAATTGTTTCCCGCAGACGATCAAAGGTGCAGCTTCTCAGTTGTTTGGATTCTTCTGTGATATTTGATGAACATTATCGTTTATTGTAGTTTAGTCTCTTACATACATTCAGTTTGAACACTGACGTTCTTTTTTGTTCTGGTTCAGAGTCGTTCCTCTAAAAGATAAATGGACCTGCAGGAATGAGGTTTCTCGTCTGTGTGGGATTTTACGTGGAAATAGAAATTACTTTGACTGAAACTTTTCCCACATCTTTCTCCAGAGTACAGTCTCTCACTTTTGTGTGATGTCATGTTGTTTTAGTTCTGCTGAATATTTAAATGTTTTGCTCACATTGAAGAGTCTGTCAGTCTTTTCCCACAGATGTTACAAAGGTAGAGCTTCTCAACTCGATTCTGTTTGACACTTTTCCTACGAGCACAACAGAAATATGTTTTCTCACGTGTTTGCTGTCTCTTAAATATCTGAAAAATCTGAATAAGTGAATACTGAAGGTTAATATTTCTGTTTTGTGTGTCTGATTGAATTCTCTTTATCTACTTCCAGAAGTTGTGTGAAAATCTGCGCTTTGAATATTTTCATGTAGAAACCTCAGAAGGACCCGTAACCTTAAATGATGTGAATCAGAAGAGAACGAGTCAGTTTAAGGTTTGATGTGAAAGAAGACAGAAACTTAAGACATTTTATGGTGAAGCTTTTAATTCCCTTCATTGACAGATGCCTTTTAAACTCCTGTGAACATGAAAGAAACAAACTCTCTCCCTTTTGCTCTTCTACACATTTTAACACGTTTTCCCACTCGGACAGTTTTTGAACATGAAAGCTGAGGCGATCTTCACAACAAACGCACACAAATGAAACAGCGTAGTACACACAAGTACACACAGTGTAACACTGTACATGAAGGACACACAGTGAGCGACAACCTGTGAGGCAAACCTTGTAATTTGACCTAAACATCAGAGCGACTGTAACAAAGACCAACACACTCTTTAAATACGTTTCCTCTTGAGCTGCCACAGTAATAATCAAATAATGAAAAATAAAAAATATTAAAAACAAAAGCTGCTGCAGTTTCTTTTTTTTTTTTTTTCCGTTTCACATGTAACAGAGGTCGGAGGTAGTGGTGCTGCTGAGGGCCCACGTTAGAGTTCAGCTCCATGGACTGTCAGACAGAGCAGAATGAAGCCTCTCACTGGGAGCTGTGGCTCGTTTGTAGTCGTGGAAAAAGCAAGAAGTTTGACTTCACTGGAAACCAGAGCAGCCAGAGTCTCACGTTGATGATGAACTATTTATTTTTTCCTGTGGCGTGTTTCGCCCCATATATCGGGTGATAAATAAACAGTTCATTTATCAAACAGAAAAACAAAACGGACATTTCTTAAGTCTCTGACCACTAATATTAATGATATAATATTGTTTTAATTGTGTAAACTGTCACTAGCTAGCATGCTGGTACCAAGGGGACAGTCGTGGTTTTCTTTTTCTTTTTCAGATTGTTCCTGTTTGTCATTAGCTAAGACATTCTTGTGTGTCAGTAACAAACTCTAATCTCTGAACTTCCAGTAATAATTGTTCTCAGGTCCAACATCTGCTTTACATCATTACAGCCAATGCTGTGCTGCCACCCTGTGGACCAAGAACAAACTGCTGTATTCTGTCACATGGCTGATTCATGTGTTTGTAGTTACATGGCCTGAATTAAAGACCAGAGATCAACAGTTTGGATTCATTAAACATGAGACACCTGAGTGTGGATTCAATCATGATGATCAGTTTATTGATTACTTCACTTCACACACTGAAACACATTCAACAGCTTCAGTTACTGTGATATATTAATGATACTTTTCTTTGGTTCTCTCCAGAATATTTCCACTCTTTGTTTCTCTTTGTCCATTCAGCATCATTGTCTCTCATTTTCTACAGTGACATGTTCTCTTAACACCTACATGACTGTCTTAACTAGAGGATTTACAAAGAAACTTCACAATTTCAATCTTCACAATTTTCCCTTTAAAACAAAAAGACAAGAGATAAAATAAAAGACAGAATTAAAACCTTTATTCCTCAGAGTTCAGTTGAAGCCAGTTTATTAAACACAGGTTAATCTCATTTGATTTAATTCACACCAGTAGAATTTCTGTCATCAGTCATGATTTACTCTCTTCCTGTTGTTCAGATAGAAACAACTTTAACACAATCACAAAAACAAACTCTGATATCTCTGTATTAAAGACACTTAGTAATTGAGATCATAAAACATCTGTTTATCAGAGAGAAAACTGTCAATCATAAAGAAAATAATACATAATAATCAAAATATGGTTTCTGTATCTCCAACACACAGTCATGATTAAACTACTACAAAGTAAAAACTAGAGAAATGACTACGTTGGTGTAGCTACTACGTTAGTCATCATCTACCTACTAAACACTATTAATCCCATAGAGCAGCATTAATGGGGGGGGGGGGGGGGGGGGGGGGGGGTTTCACAATTGTGATTCACATCTTTTCTTGTGTTTTTAAAGCCACAGGACATCATGTACTCGACTACTTGAATAAAACTCCAGTCACATCTTGAACTAAATCAGAACTGAGCTCAGTCTCTGAATCAGTCTGTTCCTTGTCTTGGTCTCTGTTGGTCTTTTCCTCTTGGTTTCTATCAATCTCTTGTCTTGGTCTTTAATGTCACTGCAGTTATCGTCCTTGTCTTGGTCTCTGTTGGTTTTAGTCTCAGTGTCATGTTTGTTCTGTTGACCTTAATTAAAACTGAGAACTGAGAGGATTCTCTCTTTTCTCTACTTTAGCCATGAACTCTGCTTTTTGTTTCATCTTCATCAGAGACTCAACTCGTTTCTTCCAGCCTGGTTTGGCCTCAGCTTTCTCTCCTTCAATCAACATGTCAATGTACTCTGAAGTGGACAGAGGTTTTGGTTTCAGTGCTATCTCTTTCAGTCTGTTTAGACATCTACCAGATTCCTTTATCAGATTCACCACCTCATCCTGGATACGATCATATTCATCCTTCAGTTTATCAATCAATGCCTGAACAGACATCTTACCGCCTTTGGCTTTAAGATATCTTTCCTTCAGCTCTTTCACAGTTTGTTTTTCTTTAACTTCTTTATACTCCCATTTGTACTTCTGATTAAAATGTACATTCCAGTAACATTTGCCTGGACACTGTTTACAGTATCCATCTGATCCCATTGCTACACAGCCTGCTTTATCTCTATCATCTGGTATACCACAAGGGTAGTGACAGGTGACATGACATGTCTGACAGTTGGTGATGAAGCTTCCAGAACCAGAAATGTCGTGTTTAAAAGGCTTCATGACAGTCACTTCAAACTCAAAGTTCTCATTTCTGTTGATCTCTGCCTCAAACTCTTTCAGTTTTTCTTTTGTCTCTTTCATTTCCTCCATCTTGGCTAAACCAACTTTAACCTTCACCTGGAGATTTTCGACTGAAATCTCGAGCTGTTGTCTTTCTCTGAGGACCTCCTTTGTCAGTGTCAAAGTTTTAGTTTCTACTTGATTCAAAGCACCAAAAAACTTCTTCATGCTTTTTGTCCCCATGTCCCAAAACATCTGATCAAATCCTCCATCATCATCATCATCATCATCATCATCATCATCTCCACTCACAGCAGATTTGTTGTCTGCAAACAAGGCTGAATTATTGAATTTGAAGTGAACTGGCAGCTTGTTCTTAGTTTTAGGACATGGGACACCTGCAGCATTGATCGCCTCTAGAACTGGAGGCTGTTGACCGTCTGCAAATGTGACCAGAACTCTGATGTTTTCTGCCACATCTTTGCCAAAGATTGAGAGCACTGAGTCAAAGATATATTTCTGTGTTGGTGTGAGTCGTGCTAAAGAAGCCTGAGCTACAACACACACTGCATCAATTTCAGTGACACCATGTCCAGAAGAGAATAGATTACGTATCTGCTCTGTGATCTCTCTGTCTCTTGTTATTCCTCTGGTGTCTCCAAAACCTGGAGTGTCCACAATGGTCAGAGAGTAGGGGATTTTAAACCCCTCCTCGTGGTTTATTTTGTACACAGTGACTTCTGAGGTCTGACTGTGAACCTGAGATAGTGACTGATCCTCAACAACTAACTTAAACCTAAACGAGTCCTCCCATTTAACACCTAGAATGTAGTTGATCATCCCATTGATCAGAGTTGACTTTCCAGCACCAGTTGCTCCAACAACCATTATGGTACGACTGTGTTTTGTGACGTCTTTCCCAAAACTGAACCATCTGCAACCATCTACACTGGTTCGTTGTTGTTTCAGGGGAATCTTATAAACAGAGAGAGGCCCTTTCTCAGATTTCAACAGAATGCTTTTTACTTTAACAGCATCAACAACTACACCACAATCCCTGATGTAAGGTAACGTTGTAATGAAATCACTGACTGCACTGACTGGTCCAACACCTGCTGAGGTCACTGCTCTACACCTGAACACATACTCTGTGTTTGGCTTAAGATCCCTCACTGTGACTTCTTCAGCTATTGATTGACTCTCCTGTTTCCATTCATCTTCTCCACGGACACAGAACTCAACAGAGTAGGACGTGATGTTCTCGGCTCCATGTCTGGGAGGAGAAATCTTCAGGGTCACACTGTTGTGGTTGATGTCTCCTGCTGTCACAGTTTCAGGCTTTGAAGGTGGCTCAAAGTTCTCAGTGACAGTAAAGCCTTCTCCATAAAGGTAGATGCTTGAACCTTTCTGTCCCTCATTGGTTAAACCCACTGTCAGGAACTTCACATTCTCATTCTCCTTGTTGGCCTCTGCAAAATCACTGAAGAGTTTTACCTTCGTCCGCATTTCATCTGCTACTTCCTTTGAATGGAACCATTGTTCCTTCTCTATATCATTAATGTGTGGTTGGTTTGATCCATTTAAGTAGTTTGATAAAGCTGAGAGGTACGGTTCAGGACTTCCCTGAAGGCAGGTGAAGACAAAACACACAGCATGTTCTGCACTAAGAAGTTCCTCCTGTAGAACATTATTAGAAGGAACGATCTTGGTGTTTTTCATCTTGTTGGTGAAAGATTTTAAGATGCTGATTTTTCTTTCTTTACAGTCCATCCATTCATTCAGGGCTTCAATGTTGAAAGGTGAAGCAAGTTTCTTCTTCAGCACGTCTGCCAGCTCAGACTCCTCTTCTCCTCCTCCTCGGATCGATGGAAGCTTCTTTGCCAAAGTTTGTTGGAATTCCAGCTTGAACTCACAGCACATTTCTTTGAACCTTTTAATGTTTTTACAGACTTGTGGGAACTGCTGTGCAGTGGTGGTGCTCAGTGCATCATTGCACCTGATTTCCAGCTCCATGAAGTCCTCCAGGAGTTTCTGTACTTGTTGAACTAATCTGATACTTATCTGACGGACCAGTTTAGCTGCAGTAGAATCTAAAGCTGTCAGTGGTAACAGCCAGACCTTCATTGGTACGGCATTTTCTCCTTTGGCTCCCAGTAGTTTTGGCAGGCTTTGGTAGACCTCAACAGCATCCAAATAGGACACTGGATTTTTTGTTAGAGAAAAGTCTCCAAGAAATTTGCATGAGAATTTCTCAACATTCACTTTGTCCTTATCTTCCATTTTCAGGGAACCTTCACCCTCTATAGAAATGGTGGGTATCTTCTTGATCATCACTTTCAAGCTGCCCTGAATATCTTGATGATTTTCATTTTCAGAAACTTCACGGTCAAACACAAAGAAGGCTTGTGCCCCATAAAGAATACCTGTGACTATATGAGTTGCTAAACCTTGTTCAAAAACGTATGGGTGTTTCACATTTCCTCTTCCAAGATGATTCATTGACAGTTCCTGGAACTTTGTGGTAGTTTTGTACTTCAGTGTCACTCTGGCCTGTTTTTTAGAGGTCTTCTGATCATTCAGGTATTTGGCTGATCCTCCAACTTCTACCAAACCACTACAGAAACTTGCTTTCAGAGACGCTTTAACATTTAGTGCTGATAATTTACCCTCAATAGACTCAGATGCAACTATCTCAAAGTCACTGTTAGGGCTGGGTCTTTCCCTTGTGTCTTTCTCCAGGTCATTCTGGTCCCACAGAGTCATTCCTGTTAAATCACATGAAGGTTAAATGACCTGTTATTGCCTCCATAATTTTCAGACATAAAATTGAAATCCTCAAATATATGAATGTATAAATGTAAACTAAATATTTTGGATATTAATACGAATGGTTCCATGGTTTATGGTTCCAAAAAGTGAATCAGAGGTGAGATTACCAGGGATGAGTGAGTCTCCGCGGCAGTCATACAGCATCCCGAGGCCGAATGGTCGGCCCAGCGCCACCATCTCCATCGTTCTGTTGGCTTCAGGGTCCATCTGTTGGTCTGGTGAATGCAGATGATATCAGGTCTGTGACTCTACTCGTATTCAACATCCATTTGTCTGTAGAAGTAATGCAGAAGGGACAGTTAGTATAGAGAGCCCCATAACAATAACAAGACAAAAACAAGCTGCTTTCTGGTGTTGGTTTAATCATGATTTGAAGACTTGAATACTATTTATCTCAGTCTCATTACATTAATCATTCATATCTTAACCATAGCATTATACACATGTGTAGTGTAGCATTCTTGAAGCATCACAGAAACAAAGAAAATGTTGAATAAGAAGGTATGTGCAAACTTCTGGCAGATGTTGCATATAGAAATGACACTTAGAGCCCAAAGACTAATCACTCCACTGGGGTCTTTGAAGTAGCTGCTGATGTCAAAATGCTAACAAAAATTACTGCATGTTAACATGTTGATAAAGTCACACTGTGGCATGTTCAGAAATCCCACTCAAAAGGTGCAACTGTTGCTCTTCTATGTGTTGGTATTTAGTCATAAATGTACTGGACGGATCCTTCTTGATGGAAGCATGAAGGTGTAGTTAAATCTACATCACATGTTAGAGCAACATTCTTATAAATCAGTTTCAGACCAACTCAAAACATTTCACAAAGTAAAAATACTAATGATCATATCCTGGCAAAACAGCAAAACTTTACAAGAATAAATGTGATACATCATTTATTTCAGTGTGGATATGGAAGGATATGGAGGAGGAAATAAAAATGTGCAATAACATGACAAATTTTAAAAACGAATATAGGCCTTTCTAATAAATAAGTATTTGGACATAGATAATTTTAGACTTACACAGAAATGATGTTAATAATATTTAATGTTTCAAAAAATAAGGAATGATTTTTGTTTTGGTTTGTGTGTAATAACATGATATGGAGGAAGAAGAACAAGAAAGACTTCATCCTGTCCCTCCAACTAGATTTGTTTTTGGTCTTTTTCTGGACTGTTTTATATTTCTGGTGGATACAGATGCAACTTGTACTTGCTTTTATGTGTTGATGGTTCGAGAAAAATAAATCGGTATCAGATAAAACCTTAACGATACCCATCCCAAGAATCCAAACATTTGTATTTCCTCATTTCATTTATTTTGTGTTTTATAGAATGATCATACCATTTATGATTATCGTATGTATACCAGGTTTTAGCCTGTCAATATGACCCTGTGGGCAACATCATACCGTTGTGACCAAGTCCACCAACACGGCCACTGCAACTCTGACGCACTAAAAGAAACCAAATAAAGAGTATTCAAACGTGTGCAGTGTCCCTGGGGGTGCACACTCAGAGTTCATAAAACTTTGACAAATCCCCTGCGGTCAACATCCACACACAACACAACATTCTCACTAAGACCTGGGTTACTTCCTGGATTGCTAAAGGGCTGTAGCACAGATTTTCATTGCTTAAATAGGGAACTGATTGCTCATTGAGAACTGATGGCACTGACTGACAGCACCTGCACCATGTAGGTGGGTAGGTGGACAAACAAAAGTTGATGGGGTGAATGAAAAAATAACACTAATATGGACATAATGGACAATAATGATTAGTCATGTCAAAATTGGTCTTTGTGTAAAAAGAATAAGAAATATAAAACAACAATAAATGTGTAAACAGAAAATGAACTCCAGTACAGCGCACAGGAAATGCGATGTTAAAATGGATTGTGCCATGTGGCCGTTAACATTCAGGCCTTTTTGCAGAAGAATGCGTATTCAGGACATACCCAAAGTAAATGAATGCTGTTCACAAACAGTTTCTCATTCATGGTCTTGGGCTCGTATGAAAGCTAAGACTCTTAAGTTTCTATCACAAAGGAATCACTCTGAGTGGTATTGTTCTTGAGGAATCAACACAGTCAAAAAATAAGAAGTTGTTCACCTGAATTTCTTTCTTATATCTGATGCTTTCAGAGGAAACTGAGGACAAATCTCACCTGAATAACAAAAGACTATCAGAGCAGCAGTCAGTCTGTTACATGCAGAGCTTAAACAGAAGAAACACTAGTGTTAAATTTGATAAGCAGCTGAGAGCCCTCCACACACACACACACACACACACACACACACACACACACAGAGAGAGAGAGAGAGAGAGAGAGAGAGAGAGAGAGAGAGATGCTCTCATGTTTCTAACACACACACTTCATCAATCTCTTAAAAATGTTAAGTTGACAAACATACACAATACCATTTAAAACTAAAAAATTCCCAAGGGGAAATTTTGAACGAGGCAATGCTGCTTGTGCCGACTAATGCCGAGTTCGACCTATGTCAAACATCTGAGATGGTCATGATGTTTTGGCAGGTTTTCTGAGATCCAGCACTGTGTCGGTAGGGACCAGAACCACACCTGGGCCACGAGTGTCGCATCAATAATGGTCCCCGTCTCATTGTACTGCTGTAATTGCCTGAGTGGTCATAATGTTTTGGCAGGCTTATTTGAATGTGGGGTCAGTGTTGGGTGCACGTTCGGGTGTGCGGTAGGAGCAGGTGGTCATACGCTACAGTTGAGTGTCTGTGGAGTGAGATTTGGCCTCCTTCTCCTTCTCTGTCCATGTCTAAGGTGGTCATAATGATTTGGCGGTGTGAGTGACTTAGTGTTCCATTATGATGGTCAGCAGGTACCCAGCTGTTCTGTTACTGAAAGCCTCCCTCCTTAGGTACTGCTGCAAATGTCCGATTCTTCACTGTAAGGTGTTCCTAATAATATGGCCACCTGGGTGACTCAGCAGTGAGCAGCCATATTGAGCAGGTACACACCTGCTGTTAATTAGACCCTCCTCCCTATATAATGCTGTCAATATGAGTACTGCTGTAATGGCCTGAATGGTCATAATGTTTTGGCATTGTCTGAGACCCAGTATTGTGTTGGCAGACGGACCAGAATTGCAGCCGGGCCACTAGTGTCACGTTAATAACGGTCCCCGTCCCACTGTACTGCTGTAATGACTTCGGTGGTCATAATGTTTTGGCAGGCTTATTTGAATGTGGGGTCAGGGTTGGCTGCTCAGTTGGGTGTGTGGAAGGAGCAGGTGGTCATTCGCTACAGTGGAGTGTCTGTGGAGTGAGATTTGGCCTCCTTCTCCTTGTCTGTCCATGTCTGAGGTGGTCATAATGATCTGGCGGTGTGAGTGACTTAGTGTTCCATTATGATGTCAGCAGGTACACAGCTGTTGTGTTAATGAAAGCCTCCCTCCTTAGGTACTGCAGCAAACATGATGAGCAGGTACACACCTGCTGTTAATTAGCCCCTCCCCCCTATATGATGCTGTCACTATAAGCTCCTCCCTCCTCCTCCATTGCTGTGAGCTCCTCTGTGCGTGAGTTTTGTAGCCATGGTTACAGCAGTAGTAGAGTGAAAGTACTCAGTTACTTTATGAATGGTGGAGTCCAGTAGTCGAGTAAAAGTACTCAGTTACTTGATAATGGGTGGAGTCTAGTACTAGAGTAAAAGTATTCGGTTACCTTCTTAATGGTGGAGTCCAGTAGTCGAGTAAAAGTACTCAGTTACTTCATTACAGGTGGAGTCAAGTAGTAGAGTAAAAGTATTCAGTTACTTTATTCATGGTGGAGTCCAGTACTATAGTAAAAGTATTCAGTTACTTTATTAATGGTGGAGGCCAGTACTAGATTAAAAGTACTCAGTTACTTTATTAATTGTAGAGGCCAGTACTAGAGTAAAAAGAACTATTACTTTATTAATGGTGGAGTCTAGTACTAGAGTAAAAGTATTCGGTTACTTTCTTAATGGTGGAGTCCAGTAGTCGAGTAAAAGTACTCAGTTACTTCATTACAGGTGGAGTCCAGTAGTAGAGTAAAAGTATTCAGTTACTTTATTCATGGTGGAGTCCAGTACTATAGTAAAAGTATTCAGTTACTTTATTAATGGTGGAGTCCAGTACTATAGTAAAAGTATTCAGTTACTTTATTAATGGTGGAGGCCAGTACTAGATTAAAAGTACTCAGTTACTTTATTAATTGTAGAGGCCAGTACTAGAGTAAAAGTACTCAGTTACTTTATTAATCTGGAGTCCAGTACTAGAGTAAAAGTACTCAGTTACTTTATTAATTGTAGAGGCCAGTACTAGAGTAATAAGTACTGTTACTGTATTAATGGTGGAGTCCAGTACTAGAGTAAAAGTACTCAGTTACTTCATTAATGGTGGAGTCCAGTACTACAGTAAAAGTACTCAGTTACTTTACAAAACGGTGCAGTCCAGTAGTAGAGTAAAAGTACTGAGTTACTTTATTACGGGTGGAGTCTAGTACTAGAGTAAAAGTATTCAGTTACTTTCTTAATGGTGGAGTCCAGTAGTCAAGTAAAAGTACTCAGTTACTTCATTACGGGTGGAGTCAAGTGCTAGAGTAAAAGTACTTAGTTACTTTATTAATGTGGAGTCCAGTACTAGAGTAAAAGTATTCAGTTACTTTATTAATGGTGGAGGCCAGTAATAGAGTAAAAGTACTCAGTTACTTTATTAATGTGGAGTCCAGTACTAGAGTAAAAGTACTCAGTTCCTTCATTAATGGTGGAGTCCAGTACTACAGTAAAAGTCTCCCTCCTTAGGTACTGCAGCAAACATGATGAGCAGGTACACACCTGCTGTTAATTAGCCCCTCCTCCCTATATGATGCTGTCACTATAAGCTCCTCCCACCTCCTCTGTGCGTGTGGGTTTTGTAACCATGGTTACGGCCCCTCCCCTGCTCTCTCACAGCTTATATAAGAACTTTAGTGCTTATGTAAGTGGGGGGTAACTATCTCTGTACCCTAGGATTTGGCCTCCGAACAAATGTTCATAACTCCCCAACGATAGGTCGTACGGGGAAAATTAATGCATTGTGAGCGCCAGACAAGGGTCCTCTTCGATTTAATGTTGGTTCCACGCACGTACGGCGAAAAACTGTGGCTGCTGTGACGAGAGAGAGAACACCTCGCGTTGCCGTTTTTCACCCCAAATCTGACCTTTATTTAACATGGGAGCGGATGGGCGGGATGTTGGTCGCACTCCTCGCTCAGAAGGGCCTGGAGTCCAAACCGTAGGACATACACGAATCACCATCGGAAAGCCAACACAAATTCCTACGTTTTTATGTAATTTTTATTTCTTTAGCTCCAAATTTGTGGCCGCTAGATAACTTTGAATTTGTTTTCGGTTAAAACAGAAAAGTCCTCTGGCTAGAGTGCGATTAGAGTGCGGCCATAGGGTCCCATGTTAAAAGATATTTTTCAACTTTTTTCACCCAAACGTAAACTGCGACTGCGACCAAACCGTAGCAGGTACAGAAACGCCGTTTTGTGGAAAAGAAAGCTACACTTGTCCTGCCTTGTACAAACTTTTCAGATTTTCTCTACTCCAAAGCATGGCCGAGTAATCATTCAGCAAAGCGAGCGAGGCGATTTTGGAATGTTGGCACTTTTTTCTGGCTTTTCCATTCATTCCTATGGGAAAAATCTGTCGCTTTTTTGTCATTTATTCTCATCCCGTTTCATTAATCCCTTATAAAAGTCATAGCACACCATTCCCGATCAAGTCCCAAGTTTTGATATATCATTGTCCATATCGCTCCACAACTCTGGGACAAGTAGCGCGCCGAATAAGCTATGGAAGAAGAATAAGAAGATTAAGTACGCACAATAGCAATATAGAGGCATCGCGTTGCATTGCCTCGATAATAATATATATATACCTGTTTATGCAGCAACTGTTCTGCCGTGTTCTGTACCCTCAGGAAGACGGCCTCACACTGGTCATGGTCCGGATTGCAGTTTTTGTGTTGGCCACTGTGGTGGAATCTCCATCATTTGGTGTCACACTCTGTTCAATCATGCTCTTCAGTGAAGCAACAGCTTCACAAGGTCTTCAGCATCTCTGAAATCGCAGCTGTCAAGTTTATCGATGCTTCGGGCGTTTTGTCTTAACTGGGCTGGTGAGAGCTGCTGTCATGACAGCTTATATCCAACGTGCTGTTCCATCGTGTCGTAACGTCCATGATTAACTTGTGTGATGGCAGTTGTAGCTGTTTCTGCTTGGAGAATAACCCTGCGGTAGCCGTTGAACTCCGATGAAAAAAAACAAAGCGGCCACACGTTTCCCCCACCCGAGCAAACGAGCGACGCAGGGAACACCGAGGCCAGCTTGGGTTGCCAGATTTATAGTGTGCGCAAAACACTTCGTGTGGCTTCAATCCCACCTCGTGCACGGCCACGTCCATATTACATGCACTGTCAGTTACAATAGCGATGCCGTGGTTGGGTTTTTTAAGCTCCCAGTCAGTAACAGCTGTCTGTAAAACTTCAGCTGTGTTTGTGTGGGACTCAAAAAGTGGGTGAGTCTGTAGTACAACACTTTACATTTTCCAGTCATTGTTGATTGTGTGGGCTGTAATTGTGAAATTTTGTAATTGTGTAATTTGCGTACCTCTCGATGTCCAACCGTCGGTTGTTATGGCGATGCTTTCTGCGTCTTTCAGGATCTGTTCAATCGATCTTGCTCTTGGGCTCTTCATAGAGGTTCAGGATCACTGTGCGTGATGGGATGGTGTACTTCGGTTCCAGTGTGTGGAGTCGCCGCCGAAATCCTTGATTGTCTACCACAGAAAATGGCCTCATATCTGCTGCGATGACAACACCTATGTCTGTTTTTATGGCTGTGGCTCTGGCGCTTGACTGTGGAAGTTGAGATCCGAATGCGTTTGTCAGCGTTGTCTGGCTTGTTAGTGTTTTCTTCACAGGTGCAGGTGTTGATTTGAGTACCGAGCTGTGGTGGTGCTGTGTATGTCTCTGCATCGTGCTCGTATTAGTCGCGGTGTACGGCATTATTTTCATACAATGCTTGCATATTGTCCGTGTCTTATCAGTCACTCTACCGCCATTTATCATTTCCGCCGGGTACCCGAAATGCTGCCCAACAAATGATTTGAAAGTGGCGTGGGCATTTTCAATGGTAATACCGATATTTTCCGACATCACTCTGTCCGCTTGCTGGCTCACAAATCTCGCGAGACTGATTTTTAATGCGACGGCAATTACCGTCGAGTTAAATCTTGCGAGACCTCGTGACATGAGACCTCGTTACATCCTTAATGTTATGAGGCAGAGTTCTCTGAGCTGATAAAGACTGAAATGTTGAAACACACATGTTGGTCTAAGTTGATGCTGATTTACAACATCCTTCACCCTCATGTGATGAGTTCATATCTACAGTCTCATGTTTTATCCATAATGAATTATACTAACTGATCATTCAACAGTTAAAGTTTTATAACTGTGTTCATGACCAAACATCTCTACATAAAACACCGTCTGTTGTACTTTCTGTTGGTGAATGACTAATGTGCTATGCTGGAGCAGCTGGCCTTATGTGAGGAAGGGGCCTGGGGCTGGAGGGTCACCACTGTTCACTACCATGGGTGTAGAAAGTAAAAAGAACAATGGGTTTGGAATCAAACAATGAGTCCCTTTTAGTTTTTCATCCTGTCTGAAGATAAGGCTATGAAATAACACACACACACTTATGTAGCAAACACAAATGTTACACTGCTTTGATAGCAGCATCCAAACACACAGTGCCAATGTTGTTAAGTGGAGCTTTTCATACAGATCTATGATCAGTGTAGTGTGAACAGAAAAAAGTCTGACAGGAAGCAGGAAGTTAAAGCGTTCTGAGAGAGGTAACAACGGTTAACAGTTGTGATACATCCTGAAACACTGATGAAGAGATGATGTAGAACAGACTAATGGAGCTGGATCACAAGTGTCTCAGAGACAGACATGATGTCAACAGCATGAGGACGTGACCATGACTAGATGTAATCATTAAAATACAGACATGATGATAAAGAAGAGAAGAGGCCCCTCCAGCCACCGAGACATTAGCTGAGTTATGAAAAGTAGTAAAAACATAATCTGTCACTTACTTCATATGTCTTCTGCTGATGGACACGTTACTGTGGGAGTGAAGGGTCCAGTGTGACGTCCACTGATGTCTTCTGTGTTAACAACAAACACCAGGAATCACATTGACAGTAGAATTTACTCGGTGTCACAGTTCAGTCAGCCCTCCTAGTATGTTTTCATTGACCACGCCTTGGCTCTACTCAGTCTTGCCTTGTCGGTCAGTTCATCTCACCTGTGTGGACCACCACTCCTCATCCATCCAGACCAGCGTATACTCTTTAAATCACACTCACTCTTCCAGATTTATGTTCTTTCCTGAGATTTTCCAGCATTCGTCTGCCTGACTTCGTGGTACAGACTCTTCCTGGTAAAGTTTCTCACCCTTCCGTTCCCAGTCAAGAGTTTCCTGTTTGTCTGTACCTCCCTGATTAAACAAACTCCACAGATAATGTCCCTCTTCATGCTGCATCTGTGTGGTACATGTATCACACCGCTGAATTTAATTGTCTCTAGTTACTCTCCCAGTTTATTATAACGTGGACTCTAGTTACTGACACTGGTTAGTTGGACAGTAAAGATGTTGATGGTCCTAAGCTGCAGATTCACTGACAACATTTACAGAGTCTGTTACATTTAACACACATGTAATAAACACATGAACAGCTCAGGATGTTCAGGCTCTTACCTGCTCAGTTTGACTCTGATCATGAAGGAGGAGAGAGGAGGTCTGGTTCACTTCCTCTGTGTGGCTTTCATTTATATAGAGAAGACACACACACACACACACACACACACACACACACACACACACACACACACACACACTTTATGATAATCAGATTATTTTAACCCTTACATGCAAAAATGAATGCAAAAGTAAAAGTGAGTCCAGTCTCACTTATTCTTTGGAACAGTGTCGTATGATCCAATACACTCTAAAAAAGAAAAGAATTGGCTCAACAAAGACAATCAACACAACATTTTCCATTAGTCTTTATTGGTCCTAACAACTTCTCATGAAAAATAGTAACTGAGGACAGAGAAACCTGCAGTTTACTGACTTTTATATTTTACTCATGACAAATCACTTTTAATGTGTATTTCTGTCTGTAAGTGGCCAGCAGACTGATTTATTGTTATGCGTATATATATTTTATTTCTGTTCCTGGGTTACCGCTCTCATAAAGTTTAAAGGGAAGAGGGTGGATAGTGACGTCACACGCCAGTTTGTCAGCATGGCTCTAGCAGGTGATCATTGGGAGCAAAGACAACTAAAGTAACAAATCGGTCCAGGTTGGGTTCATGTCACCGTTTGATGAGGCTGTTTGAATTAAAATTGCACCCTTGGTAGATGAAGAGAGGTGTGTTACATTAAGATATTAGTGTTGGCTATTGTTTTTGTAAAAGAGCTGTGGGGTGCATGGTATTGATTGTTATTGGGAGTGTATGTGTGTGTTTTAAGGAAACGTGATAATGTATTGAATGACCTACTATAGTAGTTTTGTGAATTAGAAATGTCATGTGTGTTAAGATGCATAGAATGTTAATATTTAAATATTACTGCGTGCTAACTGACTGTTTTGTTTGCTTGTATTTGTTTTAGTTTCATGGTACTAGGTGCTGAACAGATGAATAAAGTGGTACCAGTCGTTCCCAACCCTGTGTTTATTGGTGCCAAGGGCTGTAACAGTGTCTTTACAATAATCGAGGCCGTTAACCCGAAACCCCCCACCCTAAAACCTGAAAGTGAAAGTCAAGTCATTTCTGAGAAATTAGGGTGTTTCTTATTTCTTCTGCCTCCATCTAAGATCTGGAGGTGTGTCTTTCTCACAGAGGAAATAACATCTGAAACCACAGCACTCGCTCTGATGAACACACACATTCGGAATGTAAGTGCACTCTGTTATTTCTACTTGTATACACCCCTTCTTTTTGTGTTTGTTGTGTAAAAAGTGTTACAATCTGTTAAAATTCTAATTTCATGAATGATGATTAAGTTAGATATAAAAATATTTAGGGAAAGATTCTATTCTTAAAGATCATTTGAATGGATTGAGTGGAGTTTGTACGCAGGAGTAAATCAAAGCTGCACTGAGCAACATTCATGTTAATAATGTTATGAGGCAGAGTTCTCTGAGCTGATAAAGACTGAAATGTTGAAACACACATGTTGGTCTAAGTTGATGCTGATTTACAACATCCTTCACCCTCATGTGATGAGTTCATATCTACAGTCTCATGTTTTATCCATAATGAATTATACTAACTGATCATTCAACAGTTAAAGTTTTATAACTGTGTTTATGACCAAACATCTCTACATAAAACACCATCTTTTGTACTTTCTGTTGGTGAATGACTAATGTGCTATGCTGGAGCAGCTGGCCTTATGTGAGGAAGGGGCCTGGGGCTGGAGGGTCACCACTGTTCACTACCTCACTAGCGTTGCAGGGGCTGCTGGAGCCTATCCCAGCTGACATCGGGGGGCGGGGGGGGTACACCCTGGACAGGTTGCCATGCTATTGCAGGGCTAACGCAGAGACAAACAACCATTCACACTCACACTCACAGGGTCAATTTAGAGTCACCGATCAGCCTAATCTTGTGCCGGAACACAAAGACCACCATCACTTTTGAGATTTGGAGGTGGGAGGTGCGAGAAATGTACAGCCAGTCACTGACCAGGAAAGCCATCCTAAACACAAAGACCCTGAGACTCATGCTGCTGTTAACAGCCCCCTCCTTTTTGATGAAGGCAGTTTGATTATATACATTTATTTCTATATGTTTGTCCTTCAAATGTTTTTTCCAAGTTCCAATGTTGTCAAGTGGAGCTTTTCATACAGATCTATGAACAGTTAATGGATGGATGATAAAGAGTCGAAGGACTGATATTATCTGTGTTCATCAGACCATCAGATGGACCCTGCAGCCAGTGAAACGATGGAGATGGTGGCTCTGGGCCGTCCATTCAGCCTGGGGATGCTTTATGACTGCCGCAGAGACTCACTCATCCCTGGTAAGAGTTCACATGTGAACTTTGCTTCTTTGTGGATTAAATAAGAAAACATAAATATTCACGCTGTAAACCTGTGGGATTCTGATATATTCATGTCTGTTTATAAAATATTAGCCCAGGACAGTGACACTGACCAATAACAAATGTTCTCCATTTTTTAACACATCAAAAATAATTCAATTCAACTCAAAAGTTATATCAATCTTTTCCTTCCTTAGAGTCTCTGAAGTTTAAGATGCATCAATACATATGAGAGCACAAGAACAAGAACACACACACACACACACACAGTCAATGTTGACAATACAGTCTCTGGAATCTAATGTAACACATGTAGTAACATACTGTTATTGATATGGAAGCTCAACAATATTTATAATCACCCTTGATACTGATGATTTTCCTTGTCCTTTAAATTTATGAACTCTAAATGTGTGATTTATCATTTTCTGTAATTTCCTTTCCACCAATTAATGTGATTGGAACATTTTACCAGTCAATCTTTTTCAGTCACACACCAATCAGCAGAGAGGAAAAGCATTTTTTGTGTCTCTTTTCCTACCCACTAGTTAATATGCTTCTTTTTACTTAAAGAGTTTCCTGACATGCAGGCATGGAATTTTGTCATTTTAGGGGTAAGCCCATTTGGCCTTTTGTGTTGTCAATTTTTTGAGGGCACCAAGGGCATAAAAACCCCCAATGATTTTAAGTTCCAGGAGGAATATTTCCTCTCTGACAGCTAAGTTGTGTCGAGCTCTGTCCATCAGCCAAATAATAGCAGCATGTTTAACATGGCCTCAGCATGCTAACTTAGCCCCGTTATTAGCTCCTCTCTCCACCGTACAGTCACCACCACGGCAAGTTAGCCGCAATAGTCTCCCTTTATTCTGCCAGACAATGTCATTAAATGTACACTTTTTCCCATGCTTGCATGAGGATCAACTGCTACATGAACGACGTGCATCTGCAGAGTCACATCTGAGACTAATTACAATCATAACATCCTACTTAGCATTTGTTGAAACATTCAAGACATTTTAATGCTAATTAAGGCCTTTTGATTAAGTCTTCACCACTGATGAGTTGCCCAATAAGAATCCAGAACATCATCAAAAGACGTATTGTTTTTCTCAATAGACGCTGCTGGTGTTAAAACCTGTTGACAGTCAATAGGCAGACTACACATCTGCAAAACTGCACCGTGGCCTTACAGTAGATATTTTTTTCAAGGGCACAAAGTTAAATTGATTCATGAAATTCCTGCCCTGCATCCAAGTGACCCTGAATATTCATCTCATGTCCCTGGAAATTACCTTTAGCAACACGAGCAAACTACACCCACACACAGGACATCAGAATATCATTTTACAATCATATAACTATCATAATAACCACACGTCATGCAGTGTCATCAAGACATGCATAAACTTTGACTAAGGTTTTTTTGTCGTCTTCTTTCATCTGGCTGCACAGAAATAATATGTTATCTGCATAGTCCAAATATATGTAGTTAGAGAGCATTTATAAAGTACCTATAGAACAGGTGCCTGTGGGACCCAATGAGTAACTTGTGTTCTGTTGTCACTATAGACATGAAAAAAGGAAATTCTATCACATAAATAAGATTCAGACCAGCCTATGCTCTTCTATGAATTCTAATAACACGTTCCAGTGTCAGTTGTAGCATTAAAAACTAGCAGAATGAGTACAGAGACAAGTCCATTGGCTGAGGAAATGAGGAGATTGTTGGTAACTTCAACCAGTGCTGGTGGAATAAGGGTCTGTTGATGCAGTGATTGGTGAAGTCAGGTCAGGCTTTAAGCCTTAGTTTTCAAATAACTGAGAGAGCTGTTGATTCAACTGTTCCTAATATTCCTAATATTTTGACATTGTAGTCAGTGGGTGAATATATATGTTGGAAACACAGAGTTTCCAGTCAATCCAGTTTAACAGCAACACAAACTCCAACATGATCAACCAGCAGAATCAAAACTTCTCTGACTCCGTTTCTACATCAACTGAATATTGGAACTGTTACTCGCATACTTTAAGGGATGGTGGGGATAACTTAATTGATAGAATGCAGCGTACTTATTCCAATACAGAGAGGTCTAAGTTTTTCTCCACATTTTATTGTTGCTCTTTTCTCTTGCAGGAATGACTCTGTGGGACCAGAATGACCTGGAGAAAGACACAAGGGAAAGACCCAGCCCTAACAGTGACTTTGAGATAGTTGCATCTGAGTCTATTGAGGGTAAATTATCAGCACTAAATGTTGAAGCGTCTTTGAAAGCAAGTTTCTTGTGTGGTTTGGTAAAAGTTGGAGGATCAGCCAAATACCTGAATGATCAGAAGACCTCTAAAAAACAGGCCAGAATGACACTGAAGTACAAAACTACCACAAAGTTCCAGGAACTGTCAATGAATCATCTTGGAAGAGGAAATGTGAAACATCCATACGTTTTTGAACAAGGTTTAGCGACTCATATAGTCACAGGTATTCTTTATGGGGCACAAGCCTTCTTTGTGTTTGACCGTGAGGTTTCTGAAAAAGAAAATAATCAAGACATTCAGGGCAGCTTGAAAGTGATGATCAAGAAGATACCCACCATTCCTATAGATGGTGAAGGTTCCCTGAAAATGGAAGATAAGGACAAAGCAAATGTTGAGAAATTCTCATGCAAATTTCTTGGAGACTTTTCTCTAACAAAAAATCCAGTGTCCTATTTGGATGCTGTTGAGGTCTACCAAAGCCTGCCAAAACTACTGGGAGCCAAAGGAGAAAATGCCGTACCAATGAAGGTCTGGCTGTTACCACTGACAGCTTTAGATTCTACTGCAGCTAAACTGGTCCGTCAGATAAGTATCGGATTAGTTCACCAAGCACAGAAACTCCTGGAGGACTTCATGGAGCTGGAAATCAGGTGCAATGATGCACTGAGCACCACCACTGCACAGCAGTTCCCACAAGTCTGTAAAAACATTAAAAGGTTCAAAGAAATGTGCTGTGAGTTCAAGCTGGAATTCCAACAAACTTTGGCAAAGAAGCTTCCATCGATCCGAGGAGGAGGAGAAGAGGAGTCTGAGCTGGCAGACGTGCTGAAGAAGAAACTTGCTTCACCTTTCAACATTGAAGCCCTGAATGAGTGGATGGACTGTAAAGAAAGAGAAATCAGCATCTTAAAATCTTTCACCACCAAGATGAAAAACACCAAGATCGTTCCTTCTAATAATGTTCTACAGGAGGAACTTCTTAGTGCAGTTAGTAGTTCTTAGTAGAACATGCTGTGTGTTTTGTCTTCACCTCCCTGGGAAGTCCTGAACCGTACCTCTCAGCTTTATCAAACTACTTAACGGGATCAAACCAACCACACATTTATGATATAGAGAAGGAACAATGGTTCCTTTCAAAGGAAGTAGCAGATGAAATGCGGACGAAGGTAAAACTCTTCAGTGATTTTGCAGAGGCCAACGAGGAGAAAGAGAGTGTGAAGTTCCTGACAGTGGGTTTAACCAATGAGGGATATAAAGGTTCAAGCATCTACCTTTATGAAGAAGGCTTTACTGTCACTGAGAACTTTGAGCCACCTTCAAAGCCTGAAACTGTGACAGCAGGAGACATCAACCACAACAGTGTGACCCTGAAGATTTCTCCTCCCAGACATGGAGCCGAGAACATCGCCTCCTACTCTGTTGAGTTCTGTGTCCGTGGAGAAGATGAATGGAAACAGGAGAGTCAATCAATAGCTGAAGAAGTCACAGTGAGGGATCTGAAGCCAAACACAGAGTATGTGTTCAGGTGTAGAGCAGTGACCTCAGCAGGTGTTGGACCAGTCAGTGCAGTCAGTGATGTCATTAAAACGTTACCCTGCAGTCCTCCTGGAAAACCTCAGCTTGAACCAACCTCCTCTGAGATATCAGTTAGCTGGGAGAGACCTGCTGAGCTTGGACAGGATGTCCAGATATTGAGCTACATTGTGGAGTACGCACAAACAGATAACAGCTCAAAAGTGGAAGATGTCCAGTGGGAGCAAACAATATCAAGAGGTGAAAAGGCTGTCCTCTCTGGGCTTCAGTCAGAGACAGAATATGCAGTCAGAGTCAGATGTGATTGTGGTGTAGCTGGTAGGAGCAAGGAAAGCATCACTGTTAGTGTCTGGACAACAAAGTGTGAATTTGCACGTGTTGCTGAATATCTCAAACACATCAGCAAGTTTATAAACTCAGATGTCCCCTCAGTTTACAAACTGCCTCTGGAAGTCGATGATATGGACATAGATGGCTGCCGGGGCTACAAGCTTGGTAAAGAAAGCATGAGACAGAACCGCACTATTATGCTTGGAGCTTCTTGATCCACCGGATCAGGAAAGTCCACTCTCATCAATGGAATGATCAACTATGTTGCTGGTGTTGAATGGAAAGATAGTTTCAGGTTTAAGTTAGTTGTTGAGGATCAGTCACTATCTCAGGTTCACAGTCAGACCTCTGAAGTCACTGTGTACAGAATCAACCACCAGGAGGGGTTTAACATCCCCTACTCTCTGACCATTGTGGACACTCCAGGTTTTGGAGACACCAGAGGAATAACAAGAGACAAGGAGATCACTGAACAAATCCGAAGGCTTTTTACTTCTGTTGATGGAGTTAGTGAGATAGATGCAGTATGCTTTGTTACTCAGGCCGCTCTTGCACGACTGACACCAACACAGAAGTATGTGTTTGACTCGGTGCTCTCAATCTTTGGCAAAGATGTGGCAGAAAACATTCAGATGCTAGTGACTTTTGCTGATGGCAAGCAGCCACCGGTTCTTGAGGCAGTAAATGCCTCCGGGGTCCCATGTCCAAAAAATGAGCTGGGGCTCCCAGTCCACTTTAAGTTCAACAACTCTGCATTATTTGCAAACAACAGTGGCAAGAGTATCAACCCCCAAGATGAAGATTCTGACGAGGATAATGACGACTTTGATGAAATGTTTTGGAAGATGGGGGCCAAAAGTATGCAGAAGTTCTTCACTGCTTTGGGTACGATGACGACCAAAAGCTTGTTAATGACTCAAGAGGTTTTAAAAGAACGAAAGCAGCTGGAAGCAGCCATTGAAAGTTTGCAACCACAAATTAGAGTTGGACTAGCCAAACTTGGTGAAATTAAGGCAACGCAAGAAAGGGTCAAAGATCATGAAACAATCATGACTTCAAATGAGAACTTTGAGATTGAGATTGAAGTTACTAAGCCAGTCAAAAGACAGCTCACAGAGAAAGGGGTCTACATTACTAACTGTCAGAAATGTTCTATAACATGCCACTACCCATGTGCAATAGCAGATGATAATGAGAAACGAGGCTGTGCATCAATGGATAGGACAGGGATGTGCACAGTCTGCCCTGGAAAATGCATTTGGAGTGTTCATTTCAACCAGACATACAAATGGGAGTATGTTCAAGTAAAAGAGAAGCAGACACTGCAAGAGCTAAAGCAAAAGTATGAAAAAGCTACAAAAGATAAGATGACGATTCAGAAACTGATTGAGAGCCAAGAGAATGAGATTGTTCAGCTCCAAGTCATGATGCTGTCCTTAATAGAGCAGTCAGCTCATAGTATAACTCGCCTGCAAGAGATCGCCCTGAGGCCAAACCCTCTGACCACTCCAGAGTACATCGACCAGCTGATAGAAGGAGAGAAATCAGAAGCCAAACCTGGTTTCAAGGCTCGAGTTCAGTCTTTGGAGGCAGTGAAGGAGAGGGCAAAGATCATCTCCAAGGTAGCCCGAAAAGAAGAGCTGACAAAAACAGACGAAGAATTGTCTCAGCAAAGGCAGCAGAAGAAAGAAAAGAAAAGCCTGACCCAGAAATTTTTTTTTTTTTTTTGGATTTTAGAAAAACTTATTATAAGGTCTACAGACCTTGTTAGGAGCAATGAGAGGCCTTTACAGCAAAACTCAAAACAGCAGAATTTAGGAAGTGGCAGAAAATGTCACTGGAATTATTACATATAAACTTGATTATTAGGTAGAACATAGTGATTGAAACTGAAGCTTTTCTGTGTGATATATTCTATGACAGAGATTAAATGATAGATGTATTATGTTGCATGTTTTTCCATTTATACTTCATCCATTTATCTTTATAGCTTCTCTCTGAAATTATAACTGCAGGTGATGTAATTAATACTGTCTGTGTTTTTGAAAATAGCTGAAATGATAACTTGATTACCAATGTAGTAGAAAAGAAATGAACTTAAATGAACTGATTGTTGAAGTTGTTTTAATTTGTTAAATTGTGAAACAAAATGTCATTAAAGTTTGATGGAGTCAAATTCTGTTCCACCTTCATTATTTACAACATGATGTGAAAAATCTTCAGCAATTGATTTGTTATTCTCATAATTGTCAAGACTAAATGAATTAATTTGTTTTGTGTGTTTAATGAGCTACAGAGATTACGGGTTCATGCTTCTAATTCTTTGCAAGAACCCCTTAATGTATGTTTTCATCTATTGCTCTCCACAGAACTGAGAATACTTCTGGTGGTTTTACTTCTAAACTCCTATTTCTACACTCGCAACAGTTCATAAGTAACTCTTTGTGTTGCTGAAGTCTTTCCACAGCCTCTGTAAACTGGAGTGAGACGTCTGAATGGACTATTATGATTCTTTATATATAGAACAGGCATCTCATTATGCTGATTATGGTTTCTACATAGAATAATTAGAGAGAAACAGACTGAAATGAATGATATATGCATAATTATTAAACAGTGAACATACTGTATATAATAGAAATATGAACATAATGACACATTCCTGATAAACAAAGTACGCTGATAAGCCTCTAACAAATGACACTAACGGATAGCAAGGACAAGGCTTCTCACCTGTGTGATCTCTTACATGGACGGAGGCAAGAAAACAGCCTCACATCCACAGATTGTCATGTCTTGTTATTGATATTCATCAGTATTTGATGAATGTTGGAATATTACCTGTCACATGTTTCTCAGCTGTGTGGTTTCTCATGCGCCTTTTTGTGTTGAACGTTAGTAAATTGTTTCCCACAGACGATCAAAGGTGCAGCTTCTCAGTTGTTTGGATTCTTCTGTGATATTTGATGAACATTATCGTTTATTGTAGTTTAGTCTCTTACATACATTCAGTTTGAACACTGACGTTCTTTTTTGTTCTGGTTCAGAGTCGTTCCTCTAAAAGATAAATGGACCTGCAGGAATGAGGTGTCTCGTCTGTGTGGGATTTTACGTGGAAATAGAAATGACTTTGACTGAATCTTTTCCCACATCTTTCTCCAGAGTACGGTCTCTCACTTTTGTGTGTTGTCATGTTGTTTTAGTTCTGCTGAATATTTAAATGTTTTGCTCACATTGAAGAGTCTGTCAGTCTTTACCACAGATGTTACAAAGGTAGAGCTTCTCAACTCGATTCTGTTTGACACTTTTCCTACGAGCACCACAGAAATATGTTTTCTCACGTGTTTGCTGTCTCTTAAATATCTGAAAAATCTGAATAAGTGAATACTGAAGGGTAACATTTCTGTTTTGTGTGTCTGATTGAATTCTCTTTATCTACTTCCAGAAGTTGTGTGATAATCTGCGCTTTGAATAATTTTCATGTAGAAACCTCAGAAGGACCGTAACCTTAAATGATGTGAATCAGAAGAGAACGAGTCAGTTTAAGGTTTGATGTGAAAGAAGACAGAAACTTAAGACATTTTATGGTGAAGCTTTTAATTCCCTTCATTGACAGATGCCTTTTAAACTCCTGTGAACATGAAAGAAACAAACTCTCTCCCTTTTGCTCTTCTACACAGTTTTACACGTTTTCCCACTCGGACAGTTTTTGAACATGAAAGCTGAGGCGATCTTCACAACAAACGCACACAAATGAAACAGCGTAGTACACACAAGTACACACAGTGTAACACTGTACATGAAGGACACACAGTGAGCGACAACCTGTGAGGCAAACCTTGTAATTTGACCTAAACGTCAGAGCGACTGTAACAAAGACCAACACACTCTTTAAATACGTTTCCTGTTGAGCTGCCACAGTAATAATCAAATAATGAAAAATAAAAAATATTAAAAACAAAAGCTGCTGCAGTTTCTTTTTTTTTTTTTTCCGTTTCACATGTAACAGAGGTCGGAGGTAGTGGTGCTGCTGAGGGCCCACGTTAGAGTTCAGCTCCATGGACTGTCAGACAGAGCAGAATGAAGCCTCTCACTGGGAGCTGTGGCTCGTTTTAGTCATGGAAAAAGCAAGAAGTTTGACTTCACTGGAAACCAGAGGAGAAAAAAGAAATCGCTCTGCATCAACTGGATCGTGCGACCAATCAGACACGTTTTAAACTAACTGAACTGAGTAAAGCTGCAGACGCTCAGACGTGGGTCTGCTGGGTAGTAGCATGTTTCTCCTCGGCTGTTTCCAGTTGCTTCTCCACTTTCAAAATGATTTTTTTTTTTTTTTTTGGATCGATACAGATGTAACCTCTCATCACCACACGAACCCACGGTCACACGGTCTGATCGGCCCGACAGCTCTTCGCTGGGCGCAATGAATTCTGAACGGAGCGACTCCTCGGCTAAAATGTGACGGATCAGTCAATTATTCAATGGTTAGTGTTACTTTAGAGATGGAGAAACCAAATGAGAATTTATTTAAATGCAAATAACCGGATGGTCGGAGACAGAGACGGAAGAATTTCGAAAGAAACGCTCAGTCAGGCAGCTGCAGACCACAGCACCAGGCTCCAGATACAGCAATAAAATAACAGCAAGTGCAGAAGATTTTCAAGTTTCAACTAAAATACTGACGGACTGATGCTGCGACTGAGAATCAAAGACGTGTCAGTAAATAAAAGAGACGTTTGACGCTCTGTTCATCAGGAACCACCACCAAACTAAAAGTCATCTTATCACTTTTACGCTCCTGACGTTCCTTCATTTATTCGCTGTAAATATTAGGAAAGAAAACACAAAGCACTGGATTTAATGGACCGACTTTTGGAGTCTTTGTCCAAAGAGTGTGATTATGAAACTCAGGAACCTCCTCTTCACGGTAGTTCACCATGAAAGGGGTTTCGGTTAAACCTCATACTGCACCAGACCGACCACAACCAGAGCACAAAACTAAAACTTTAAAACTTCCTGGTTGGGATCTTTTTGTCCTGACTTTCTGTAAATGACAGTTTCCATCAGTTTGGATCGAAAATATAAACTCATTTTCAAAGCGATCTTGATTTGAAAGACGTTTCGGGACAACTCTCACGAGAACGAGCAGCGAGGTGAGTGGATGTGAGACACGACGGTGATCGGTGACAGAGAAGAGCTGGACACAAGCAACACAACAAGAGTGGGAGGAGAAGGAGGAGACGCCACAAACGCATCAGTCGTTCATTCAGGATTCAAGGGTCCGTTCGTTTCCAGTACTTAAAGAAGGGACTTTGTGTAGATGGTGGTTGGATGTTTTGGCACGTTGAGGGTGGATTTAACAGACTTCCAACGCAGCAGCTCAATAAAAACCATTATGAAAAGACTAAACCGGCCGTAACGGCGGAAATAAATCCAACACGATTCTGAATCCAGTTTTTTAACTAACGTGACCTCTCAGACATTTGTGTTCCCGCGTTTTGACCATGTAAGAAGAAACAGGAAAAATAGGAAAACTACGGCGTGAGACGACTCACATCTAATCAGTGCAGCCAGAAGACGGACGCGAGGCCTCGGAGGAAGCCGAGCACACAGGCCACTTCCCCCGGGGGCCCAAACTAAATCCAGGGGGCTGGAGTCCGTCAGAAGCAACTAAAAAAAAACAACAACAACTACAAAAAAATAAAAAACACTACACATCCTACGGAGACGCTGGAATGCTCATGGAGTTCGGGGGCCGAGCAGCCTCCCCTCAGTATCCCAGGTCCAGCTGGATTTTGTGCTCGAATATGGCGATGAGCAGCATGATGCCGAAGCCCAGCAGGATGCCGGCGTTCTGCAGGAGGAAGAAGCCGCAGTGGCTGAAGCCGTGGTCTCCGGCGTCGTTGTGCAACATCTCAGGCACCTGGACGGGAGGAGAAGGACGAAACGTTTCAGCGAGGGGGGGAGGTCAAAGAAACCGGTCCACCTGGAGGATCAAATCTGGCATTTCATTCATTCATTCATTCATTCATTCATTCATTCATTCATTCTCTGTAAGCGGTTGTTGGGGCAGAGGGTGGTGGTGTCTGCTAGCTTTAGGTCAGGGTCTAAACCGTCCCACCGAAAGGGTGAAACGGGCCAAATTCCAGCAGAATTAACGGCTAATCCTAATTTGTCCACTAGGGGGCGCACTGTTTTAAACCAAGCCTCCGAACAGAAGAGTAGACGGCAGAGTGGAGGTAGTTCATACCATTTTGTAGGAATGTAACGTTACACTCAACTCACAATTCAACACGATTTCCAATATTTAACGACATGACTTGTTTTTTGTTTTTTTTTTAACCGAATGAGCTTCCAGATAAATTCTGACTGAAAAATATTCATTTATCAGAACAAAAAAAAAGAAACACATTTGTGAGGTAGGATGCAATGAAGGCATATTTAAAAAGAAACACATATATTTATATATATATATATAAAACCTACAAATTATACATTCTCTTTAACAAATTAAAGAGATGTCTTTTTTTATGTGGCGCCCTCTGCTGTTCAAAAAGGGCACTGCAGTTAATTTTTCATCAGCTGATTGTAATCATGTAATTTGAATCAATTTTAACCGTCTAACGATGCATTGTCACATCTGTGCTGGGTCTGGGTCATTTTAGTAAAAGCAAACATTTAAATAAACACTTTCATAATGTACTTGTATTTTTTTTTGTACAGAAATGAAGCAAAACATCTGGAGTTGTCGTTCTTTATAGATTATTACGTGATAACGTTTCTGGCTCCTGGCCGCCTTCAGATCAAAGTTAAGATCAAACCCCGATCTATTACAGTTGTGTTGTAGTTGCCGTCACACTTTGATGCTACACAACATTTATTTCCTCTGGTGCAGCTGGAAGATGAGTTTCATTCTGAGACAGAAGCACCACAACCTTAAACCATGGCATCACTGGATTTATAAGCAACTAAACATGGCTTCATCCTCACCGTTTGATTCGTTGTCAGTAGATTACAACATTTAATCACCATTAATTGCATCAAGTGTTGCAGTCAAAGCACAATTAATGCAAATGATTTGAAGGACTCTGCCGCCATCTAGTGGTGCACACAGTGTTTCAGCCTCAGCAGCATCAGTAAAATAAACTATGTACCTACGATTAAGCCCATTACCCCTGACTTTGAATCCACTGAATGTGCACAAATGATTTGTTTTAATTTACTGTATAATTGTAATTAAATTCTGGCACAGTGGGGTTAAAAGTTGAACCCATGCCCATGAGGAGCTACAGATCAACACTGTCTCTTTGCAGAGTTGTGACGTTTAAAAGCGTCTTTTCATCCAACTGTGTTGCTTTCAACTGTTCAAGTAAAAATATGCGCAGACAGAAGGAGAGAAGGAGGAGAGACGCCGCCGTGTTTTCTAGATCTGGAAAGAGTCCGACGGAACATCCTGCAGCCTCAACTTCTACTCTTCAGCCACTAGAGGTCAGTAGAAGCTTTGAGCCGTTGTGTTTTTCCATGAAGCAGCTGACGGAGACAGCAGCCCTCTCCTCCCCTGTGTTTGTGTTTGATAAACTGGAGGTGGAGGAGGTGGAGGAGGAGGAGGAGGAGGAGGAGGACATCCAGGACATCTGGTCCTGGCGGCCGCTGCTCTCAGGCTGATCTGAAGCACCGTTGAGAGTCAGACTTGAACACGAACACCTGCTGCTGACCAGGCGACTCACACCACGTAGACACGCTCTGTTAATGATCAGGATGCGGCTGGAATTCATGTGAAACAATCAGTGGATTCACGGATGTTTGAGGGGAAGAGACAGAAACAGCTCAGACTGTCTTTTCTCTCCAGGTGATGATCTTTTAATAATAATCATCATGGAGTAGTTTCCTAAAGTCGACTGGATTCAGTCCAGTGAGTGTTTCTTTCGGTCAGAGTTGATGTGGGGAGGGGAGGGGGGAGCTCGTACCTTCTGTTCTCTGTTCCACAAATGTCCTGGTCTCCAGCGCTGCCATAATCTCCCTGACTCTCTCTGGAAGATTAGTCTCCAGGAAACGTTTCTCTTCTTTGAAACGCTGCAGCGTTCAGTGTTTGTTGTTTGACCTGAGTGACTCCGTGGGTTCTGTTTAGATGATCTCCTGCCACCAACCTCACCACACCCACATCACACTAGGTGCTAATCAACAACTTCCACATTCTAGACGTTTTCTTCTACTTCTGGGATTTTTAGCAGCTTTGACTCCAGCCACTCACAATAAAAACAGAGGAAGAAGACGTTCTGAAGTCTGTTTGTGGAAGCTTTCCAGTCGCTTTGTGTATTAATGTTTCATTATAAAGTCATTTTTCATCTCTTCCTTGTCGGTTTCATTGTCTCGTGGTCATTTTAAATCTCACCAAACATCCACATTGCAAAATTTATAGTCTTTAACCAGAGTTAAAACACAGTTTTGATGCTGCAGTGATTGTGGTTTTGGTTCACGTCAGACCTAAAACAAATCAGACGATTATCTGAACGCCGTCGTTGAGACTCACCATGTCCACCAGGGCCACGTACATGAAGAGCCCGGCCGTGAGGGCGAATATCCACATGGAGATGTTGTCAGCGTAGTGTCCGATCAGAATGCCGGTCACCATGCCGAAGTAGGCCATCATGGCCGACAGCACGTTGTAAAGGATGGCCTGGCGCACCGTCATGCCCGCCTTCAGCAGCACCGCAAAGTCACCTGGGAAACGCGGCAGACGGTTTGACTGGAGGACAATGACCCTTTTTAAAACCCAAAGTGTCGACGGCGCCAACGGAGCCAATTACAGGGATTTCACTTCTTGGGAAAAGTTATTTCTCTACTCTTTACAACAAGAAGTAAAACATAAATAACTTCCACATGAGTAACCCATGATTGGGTCAAAACTAGACATGAGTGTGGTTAACAAAGAAAGGCCTTGTGAGCTCCCAGATGCTAATGTTCGTGGGAATCTCTCCTGAGATCAGCAAACTTTTTTTATTATTCTCGTGCCCTAGGAGAGTTTTCAAATTTCTCGCTTATTGAGGAGAACATGACGAGCTTTAAGTGTTAGCGGGTTAATAGTTGCCTCAGAGCGGAGCAGAGAGCGTGGAGGTGAAGTAACTGGACCCTTATTAAAACTAAAGATTTAATGTCAATAGATTCAAATATTTAATTGCAATCACTGGAAGAGATATTTTGTAAATCATCCTAATGGAAGAATTATGCTATCAGCCTAACGAAATAATTTATTTAGTAAAAACTAACTTTTAACCAATAAAGACTTGATTTCTTTCTTCGTCCTTTGTCAGTTTACCGCCCACAGCAAAGTAGAATTATTTACTACCACCACATTTCACATTCTGCTGAATTTCCACCGCGTTGAAGCCGTTTTCATGGCTTCCTGATTTCCTGTTTCCAAACTACAGGGCAGGTAGAAGTCACCATAAAATTAACACACATGAGCTTTATGTGTTTACGATTATAACTGTTAGATTCTTATACTTTAAAATGATTCTTATACTTTCAAGTGAGGATTTTAACCGACTTCAGTTTGATGTCACAAAATTCCTGCGTAAAGTAAAAGTGATTGTGATAATAAACGTTCAGAGAGACATCTGCCAGTGATGGAACGAGATCTTACCCAATTCATGAGGCAGCTCATGGCAGAAAACAGCCACAGACGTGCTGAGGCCACTGGACAGACCCTCGGTGAAGGCAGCGCCTGCAAAAAGACAGAAAAGGAAAAAATGGCCGACGGCTCTCGTTAGCATGCTAACATTCTCCTTACATTTGGCATGTTACTGGAGTTACATGGTAGTAGCGTCCTGGTCAAATAAGAAGCGAAGATGTGCATGAGAAATGTTTGAAAATGAACGCGTCGTCATCGCGATTAGTCCGATTATAATTTTTAACCCAATGAAGCGTCTGCAGCAGAACGACTGTGAACGTCCCTCAGTTTGTCCTGCAACCACTGTTCTCCTGCAGCAACATTGTAAATAAGAAGCGGTCGGCAAGATAGTTTGTCTTTAGTTTGTATTCCCTTCTTTCTGGAGTCAGTTCGCTCATGGACAATTAAACGTGATTAATGGAGATTAAAAATGAACGATATTTAATCGCAATTAATCGACAGCAGCCGTGAGATTAATCTGATTAAAACTTTTAATCGTTTGACAGCACCAGTTAGCATTCGGGCAGTTAACGCTCATATGAGCCAGAATAATTATTAAAATGTCCAATGTGATCTGGTGCCTGACCTGGAGTTAACGTTCAGCTCTTCAGTTTCTGTTCTGCAGCCTTGATCAGACAGAGCGAAGGAACTGGCTTTTCTTGTCTTGCCTGCCTGACAATAACTGGATGTCTGAATCGTTTTAAGACATAAACAAAAAGACACTCCCTGAATGTTTGATAACTTGTTGATCTGGATCTTAACATTTCAAGTTGAACCACTTGTCTACGGCTAAAAGATTTAACTCGGCAGATTAGAAATCGTCCCTGTGACCAAGTGGATGGTTAAAGCAACTTATTGACCGCGCACTGGAGGCTGTGAGGAGGTTTTACTGACCAGTCTGTCGTCTGTATTTCAGCTGAGGCTACTCACCGATAGCGAGGCCGTCGCTGAAATTGTGCAGCCCGTCTCCCATGATGACCATCCAGGCGAGCGTGGCCACGCCGGCCTGCTGGAAGTGCTGCTCCGAGTAGGAGTGGGAGTGGCTGTGCGGGTGGTGGTTCTGGGAGTGGTGGTGGTGCAGGATGTGGTGGTAGTCGTGGTGGTGGTGGTGCTTGCTGTCGGCCTGGCCCACCGTGTCGTGGAAGTGGGAGTGGCACTTGTTCTCGCAGTCCTCCGCGGTGTAGGCGTCGGCGGCTCCGGACGCTCGGCTGTAACCCTGCGGCGACACGACCGACACCTGCGGCGCCAGCATCACCTGCTCCTCCTCGGCCACGTCGCCGCCGCCGCCGTGCAGGCCGCTCGAGTGGTCGCCGAACGCGCCGGCGCCGTTCGTCTCCACGTCTGGAAGCGAGGCGAGAGGAAAAAATAAATAAAGACGCTGAAACTAGCAATCAGGGGTTTCATAGGGAACAGGTGCAGGACATACAGCCAATGGGCCAAAAGAAGACGACCAGGGTGAGAAAATTACACACTAGACTCCAATGTGCTGCCACTTTGTGTACTGCCTGCTCTCTGTGTCCTATGTAATTTCCTTTTTTCTTGACTTGTGCTGCTGTAACATTTGAATTTCCCCAATTTTTTTATTTTTTTTGAAAATAACTCCCGTTTGTAATTTGTCCACTGTTTTAGTCAGAGAAGTGGACAGAACACAACACTGAGACCCAGGACTTAACAATAAACAGCAACGAGCCCAAATTACAATTACTTTTCTTGAGAAATGTGAATTTTTGTTAAATGACATTGGACCCTCTGTCATAGAGGGTCCAAACTGAGCCGCGGGATGAATTTACAAAGAGTAAAAACGATGCGAAAGATGTCATTTTTCCAATAAAAGTAACTGCTATCCCTGATTTGTCCACTAGGGGGTGGGGCTGTTGTCGATGATCGGCACATCATCTGTGCAGAAGTTTTTTTTTTTTTTCTTGTGCGGCGTCCGACAACTATTCTGTTATGGGTCAGAAACTGGAAGTGGTTAATACAGAAAAGGAGAAATGCTAGCGGCCGCTCTGTGAGCTCCCAGAAGCCAAAATATCTGCAGCCTGATCGCTAACATCTCCTGGGCAGAGGCCGGCACACAGTGTGTGTGTGCACGCTGAGTAGCATAACATGACACAAAACACCCGGCCCACATCCAAAAATAATAAGAAAAGCGCCTCTGGTCTCACATCTCCCAGAATGCTTAGCGCGTGTGACATATGCTGCAGTGGGAGGGGCCTGTGAGGACTTGAGTTTCTCATGAATAAATGTCCTGGATAGAATTAACTGCGTTGTTGCAGTCGCAGCCCTATAGACGCAAGAACAAATTCCTTCTTAGTTCCTTATTAAATGTGTCTCTTAACAACCTACAGGTTATTTTGATGTTATGTTATTGGTCAAATTGGGCTGAATGTGAACTAAAGTGAGATTGCCAGACCTGGTTTAAAGGATTCTTGATCTCTACTCTCACACCCTGAAATCATCGTCTCACCTTCACTTGGCTTCAGGTCGTTCTCCTCCAGCGCCGGCTGCTTCTCCGGATCCGCTTTGTTGTTCTGGTCCCACTTCTTCTGGACCTGTGCAGACGTAATGACCGGCGTCTCATTAAACTGGGAAAGCGGCGAATAATTCTTAATGTGACGCGTTGGAAAATGCCTGTTGAACCTTCTGCTTCTTGTCCTTGTACATCTTCCCCAGCGTCAGGAAGTGTTCGATGAGAAACATCAAGTAGACTCCGCTCAGAGCCGTCAGGCCTTTCCACACGCCGTCCAGGTTTTCGCCCTGCTCACCGTGGACGTGATGTCCGTCCATGTCCATCCCAGCATCCTCGTGGTGGTGATGGTGTCCTCCCTGAGACTGGAGAGACACGTGAAGGCTGCTTTATACGAGCTGAAAACGCCTTAAACTTGACCCAAGTAGCGTAGAGAAGGTACGAGCTCCGCTCTCCACATTAACTCTAAGGGATAATTATCGGCCCGATATCAGGACATCATTCCCGATAACATATGATATATATATCTGTCAGCACTGCGGTGTGAGCCGTCGTTTTAATCATTATTTCTTTTTTAGAACTTGTGGATGCACTTTTTCATTTCATTTACCTTTAAACCTGATGCATTATGAAGTATTTCAGGTCTAGAGGCCTTTATTATGTGATGTTCATTCGAAATAGTTTTGTTTGACCCTGATCTTTTAGTAAATGTTTTCTTGCTAAAATATTTTCATCTGAAAACATAAATATCTTCATTTTAAGAGTCAAAAACCGTTTGTTCGTTAGTCTTTATCTCCGGGTATGTTATCGGTATCGGTATCGGCCTTCGGGAGCAGAAAGTTATCGGTATCGGTTTAAAAAATAAATTAAAAAATAAAAAAGTTATGGTGAATCCCTAATTAACTCTGACTTGAAGAAAGATTTATTGGACTGACTCTATAAAAGACTCTAGGATCATTCAGAGCTGCTCCAAGAAGCTGTACAAGGTGAAAAAGGTGAAAGTTATCTATTTGAAATCACTAAAGAAAATCAAACCACTACGACATCTGTGAGGAAAACTCATGAAGGTTTTAAATGACACAGGTCTGATTTTTGTTTGGACCACAGCTTCTGTTCAGTTCAAGCTAAGCTATGAGCTATAAGCTATGACTGATGTTCCAGCGTTATCTCAGATTATCCAAAGTATTGAAAAACAAGTGCACTTTCTTTAATATTTTCTTAACAGTTTTGGTTCTCGTGTACAGAACTCAGTGCTGCTCAGATTTTTAACTCCACCACCAAACACGGGAGTGACTCCAGTCGACTCCAGGAGACCGACTTCAGGTCATTCATGATGAGATCAGCTGATGCTCTAAGTGAAAACACCAGGGTTATGAAGACGGTGAGGTAACGAGCGCGAGGGTCCGGACTCACGTGGGGGAGGAGGTGCAGGAAGGCGTCGCCGCTCAGGGTGCCCACGGCCAGCGCCACCAGGAAGCTGAGGAGGAACTTGAAGAAAACTCTGTTCATGAGCGGGATGAGGACGACGCCGAGCAGCGAGAGGAGGCTGATGATGGTGATGGAGACGAACCCGCCGATCCACGCTGCAGACACACAGGGAGACGGAAAGATTCAACATCTGCAGCCGGCTTCCATCTCCGGAGAGATTTTCACACACAGCTAAGGGCACTGGTTCCAAAGCTTTTCCCTCCAGCTTCACGTCTTTTTATGCGTCTTTGCTTTTGTCCAGACCTGGAGCTTCTGGTTCTTCAGGTTCTGGATCTCGTTCACATGTGGACTAACCCATAGAACATACGTATATGTATATATATATATATGTGGATTAAACACCTGTTTCTGTAGCGTGAAATAACTAAGACGAACCATTGACAAGACAATACACTTAAACATTCACTAACATTATATTAACTACCTAAAATGACTGAAGTCAGACTTGAAATTTTTATTTCGGCCCAAGTCCCGCCCACTAACATGAAAGGGGTGGAGCTTATGACCTACACTGCTGCCTCCAGCCACCAGGGGGAGCTCTACTTGCTTTGGCTTGACTTTAGAGGAGCAGTTCCGCCGTCCATCCTCACACAGTGTACAGGCTAACGTCACCGCGCGGTCTCGCGAGATTTGTAACGAGAAGATGCAGGAAATAAAACTAAATGTGATCTGAGGATTTTATCGGCTCTTTCAGTTTGTTCTTAAATCCAGCTTCTGTTCACTGGGGAGCCGGCGTTTTCCACACGGATTTTTTCTACGTCAAAAAAAGGGGAAATAGTTTCCTTTCTTCTCGCAAACAAACTTTATGTACAGAAGAAAAAGAATGTTCTAACTTCTAACTTTACTGAATCGTACCTGTGGTGATGTTCTTGCCATTCTCTCCGCCGGTCCGCTCGCCGTGCTCGTGATCCGACTGGTTGTGGTCTCCATGGTGACCGTGACCATGTTTGTGATGTTTATGTTCTGTTCAAAAAAAAAAAACAAAAACAAACAAACAAACAAACAAAAAGACAGTTTATTACATCGACCAAGACCAGGACTGAAAAAGGACTTAAGCCGATAAACGACGCATCCCTTCCGGTGTCTGTCGACTGAGAGCGAAGAGGATCACATCTCTGAATATTTGGAAAGGGACTTTTTAACTACGAAAAAACTCTACAAACATTCCTCAGATGATGGACGCCTGTGCAGACACAGAACATTAAATATTAGAGTACGAGTTCCATTAGTTCAGTTCCAATAATCTGAGACGGCCTGTGCTACACATCCGTCCTGACCAACCCCCAAAAAGCTAAATGAAAGATCTGTCACTGGCCACTTTATTAGGTACACCGGTGAACCTGTCCATGGAGACTAACTGGTCACAGAAATAGAACAAAAGAAGAAGAAGAAGGACAGAGAGGAAACTCCTCAACCTGATGTTCATTCATTCAGTCATTAGGAGATGATTAGTAACGGTTACCATGGTTACCACCACAACCACAACCCCTACTCCTCATCATCCGCCAGGTCTGAGGTTTTATTCTGGAGTCTGTGTGGACAGTAATGATGTCTGTGGCTCAGCATAACTGAAATGTGATTTAGTTTCTTGTTTGTTTGTTTGTTTGTTTTTTTTTGTTTGCCTTAAGTTTCCATCAGCTGATCGCTTCATCTCGCCCAGAGGAGACTGATGGGCTCCGTACCGGTCTCGGAGGCGTCTCCGTGCAGGATGCAGGCTCCACCGTCGATCTGGTTGAGGAGGGCGGGGCACAGGTAGCCGAAGTCTGTGAGGGTGAGCTCCGCCCCCTCAGACATCCCGTGTAAGAGCATGATGCTGGAGGCGTTCAGACACTGGAGAGAGGAAACACAAACACAAACGCATCGTTAGTTTATTCAAAGAAGAAGAATTTGACTATTAGCTGCTGATAACTAGGGATGACGCGGGACTGTTTTGTTACGTCTTTGCCGTCCTGGTCGTTGTTACTGGGAGGGTCCTGCTTCACAGCTGCCGCCCGCGGCTGTGTCTCCATGGCGGCGCTGACCTGAGCCGCCGTCGCCTTCTCGCTTTTCTTCGCCAGCACGTCGCCCTGGTTCTCAGGGAACTTCCCAGGCAGAGACAGATCGCTGTGGTCATGGGAATTGTTGTCGTCACGTTGGTAATCGTGATCATGGTCGTGATCATGGTCGTGATCGTGATCGTGGTCGTGATCGTGGTCGTGATCGTGGCCGTGGTCGTGATCGTGGCCGTGATCGTGGTGTTCGTGACCTTTGTGACCATCGTGGTCGTGATCTTTGTGTTCATGGTGGCCGTGACCTTCGTGACCGTGGTGACCGTGGCTGTGGTCGTGGTCGTGGTGGCCCGGTTGCTCGTGGTGCTGCACCGTGATAGTCCGGACACGATCCAGCCCGACGTTCTGCAGGAGACGCTTCAAACCGGCCAGAGAGATGGTGCCATTTTCTCCGTATCTGTTAGATTTAACATGAAAATGTTGACAAAAGAAGAACTTTGACGTCGGCAGGAAGGAACGAAGCGGCCGAACGTCCTCCTCTGAGCGCAGTCGCTGCCGGGAGCTCACCTGTTGAACAGAGCCTCCAGGTGTTGCCTCCGGCTCTGCTCGGCCCTCGGCGCGTCCACCACCGCCGACAGTAACCGCGTCGCACCGCTGGACTCCGTCGTCGAAGGGCCACAGTCCAAACTGGACGAACTGTGACCGCCGGCGAAGAGGAACATCAGGACCAGGACGGTCGGACTCATCGTGTCTGCAGGCGACACAGGGACCAAAGCAACTCGTCGTTAAAACGCACTGAAGTCCAAAAAAAACACCTCCGTTATTAAGCCCCGCCCCCAAATAACCTGACAGACAGAGACCACACTAAAAATAACACTATTCACAGAAAAATAAGAATACAGTCCTAATAAAAAGAACGTTCACGCCACCACTGAAACTTCAGCTAATTTTAGATGTCATTTATAAATGTATGTTGACATTAATTTATCTGTAAAGGCGAAGGTTCAATCATCCACGTCACAGTTTATCCAGCAAACAAACCTCAAACAAGAGCAACTGGACCTGTAGGTTTCCTTCAAGACATTCGAGCCAAAGCAGCTTCTTCACTTCTAAAACCCTAAAAGGCTCCTGGAGTTTAATCAGGAGCAAACGTGGACGTTACCTCCGCAAAATCTTTCAGAATGAACATTCAGATGAAACCAAAAGAGTCCAGTTGTCTTTGTTTCAGTTTGGTTTATTTTTGGACAAACTTTGACCCGGACGACTGAGAACATACACAACACAGACAGTCACCTACTTTACAAGCAGCAGCAACAAACACAGAGTCATTCTTACGTTTCCTAAAGGTTCATTTATTACAACCGATCAGCGTTTTCAGAGGAAGGAACCGAAACAGACACTTGACTCAGGCCAAAGGGAATTTTCTGTCCTTCCTCAGAATAAATCACAATCAGCAGCGTAACACAAGGAAAACAACCGGACCTGGTTTAACACGTCACTGTCTCCTTTTAATGTTAAAATATGTAAAAGAAAGAGATAAAGTGTTGAATTAAAAAGTGTCTCCGGACAGTAAAGGCTGCGTGTGTCTCAGGACATGTATTTACTTATTATGTAATTTCTGCACAATGTTTGGTTTATTGTGAGTAACACTGAAGTCATCATTATCCAACCGTCACCATTTCAACATTGTTTCCATTTAACTTTTTACACAACATTTTATTTATTTTTTTTTTTTTCACCAAACTGTGTTCTTTTAATTTCTTGAATATATTCTGGCACCTTTATTAAATTGTACTTTCTCATCGTTTTATTCTTTTTAGCTTTACTTCACTTGTATATTTTTGCTCCAGGATCATTTAAGTCTCGTTTTAGATTAGAATGATCAGGTTATATAGTATAATTATCACCCTGACTGACAGATGGAGAACAGACGGTTAAACTTAGGGAGTTCATCTCACTGCACAATAGACAACAGGATATAGAAGAGTATAAAAACCAAACTTCTTCGTTAAATCCTATTAAACCACTCGGAGCAGTTTAATGAAAAAAGACAGATGGGAAGTGAATAGATGAGATCACTGGAGAAAACGGTTTCCTGGCTTGGTGTGTTTGTGTGAGTTAAGCCGAATTAAAGAGAAGCTACTAAAAATATATTTTCCTGGAGTTAGAAGCGTTTCTCCTCTGACAAGAGACGAAATGTTAAAATTAGTCGTTTTCTGAACGGATTTTGGCGTGCGGTGCGTTTTCACTTTAGCCGCCGCCTGTTTAGAGCACCGGGCAGCTAGCTTACTGGACGGCCAGGGATTAGGAGCAGCCATGCGTTTAAATGTGCGCTGTTAATGTACAGGGGCTGGTTATAAAACCACCAACACGGCCGATAAATTGTTGGGATCCTGGCAGAGAGTTAGCCGGGTTAGCCAGCTCGCTAGCCGCAGTTATTCCGCTAAACTTCTCGGGAGGAAGCCGACAGGCGGCATCTTCCTGGGTGGATGGAGGCCCGGGCCTGGGCTGCCGCCGAGGCTCGGTGTCGGGCTCAGGGCGACATCAAACCACGGGAACCATCAAATCAAACCCGTGTGCCGGGGTACGAGCGGCCACGCGTGTCTGAGCTCGACTTGGATCCCACGTCGGAGGTAAACAGTGACACGTTGGGTCTGTGCGCTCCGCACCAGCCCAGTGCCGTGCGCACAAAGACGCAAAAAAACCCGGAAACTGAAGCCGTGCGGAGCGCAGAGAAGCGGGGCGGACACGCTGCCTCTCAGCCGGCCGCGAAACCCGGTCCAAAACCGCCTTTAAAAGGGTTCAGGGAGACTTACATTTAAGTTGTGTGCCGCGGTTCTGACTCCGGTTCTCCCACGGTGCGTTTCACGAAGCCGTCGAGTCCTCTCCGTCCGGTAACGAAGCGTGATGGATGGATGTGGTCGGAGGCGCGTAAAGCCTGAGGAGGTGGAGGAGGAGGAGAAGGAGGAGGAACAGGGGGATGATGATGAGGAGGAGGAAAGCGGAAATAATGAGCATGTGAACAAGAAGCACAGATACAGGAGGATGAGGGTCTCTGGTCATGAAGCAAAAACAGAATTAAAACAAAACATTAAAAAATAAAATCGTTTGATTTGACGGTAATATAGTTTTTAAAACAATCATGAACTTTAAAGTTAGAAAGTCAAACCAGTTTCACCTCAAAAAGTCGCATCTAAAAAAAAACTGCATTTTGTTTTAAATATTCACTTTATTCCCAGTATTATGACTTTAATCCCACAGTTCTGAAAAAAAAAACAGAAACTTAAACAGAAAAATTATTATTAAAATTAACAAGACTTCACACCTAAATCTCAGTCTTCTGAAAATAGGCACAAACTTTAAAGTCAGAATGTCAGAACTTTAATCCTCAGACTCTTAGAGAAATGTCAGTGAGTTCAGACTTTAATAGTCGCATCATCTTTTACACGATGGTTTTATTTCCACCAGATTTTTTTTTTAGTTATGATAAAAAAATATTTAACAACAAATTGTGTGTGTGTGTGTGTGTGTGTGTGTGTGTGTGTGTGTGTGTGTGTGTGTGTGTGTGTGTGTGTGTCTTTTTTTTTAGAGAGAACTCAACAGCTAATTGAAAAAATCACTGAATTTAATCAGCTGGTTGTTGATATTTTTTGTTTGTTTGTTTGTTTTGCTTTTTTTTTATCATATCAGGAAAAGTAGGAACCACTTGTTTTTTTATCATATCTGTCTGTCCTGCTGCAGGTTCGGCTGTGTGGCCTGTGTTATTTCATTCAGTCGTTCATTTTCCACTTGTCTTCCAGGTGTCCAGTCTGTCTCAGGGCTAAGACAGAGAGACGCTCACATCTACGGCCGATTTAAGAGTCAGTGAAGGTAAAGAGCGAGTCTATGGAGCGTGGGACGAACCCGCGCAGACACAGGGACAAGATGGAAACTCCACACAGAAATGTGCTGATGTTTGACTCATGACTTCAGGTTTTCCAAAAACTCCCAGGTGAGAGGTATTTTTTCTTTTTTCTGAGGAGCACTTGAACGCACCAGAGGAGGCCCTGCCGCCTGCCCCTGGAGGACGGAGGAGGACAGTCCACAGGAACATGTGACGGGGCTTTTGGCCTCATGTGACCGTCCCACCAGGTCCAGGTCTGCAGCCTGACGCCAGGGAGAGGATTATCCTCGGCGTCGCTGTCGGAGCCGTTAGCGGCCGGGATGAAAGGGCTTTAATGAGTCGTGGCCTCAGATTGGTCTCTGGTGGCCTTCACTTTTATTAGACATCCTCACTTCACCCAATAATTCTCCCCTGATGAGGAGTGAAGAGGACAGGCCCGAGAACAAACCTGCTCACCTCTCCACATGAAAAGAGAAGCCGAGCTGAAAGACGTGGCCCCTCTTTGAGTCTGTGTGTGGTTATTCTCTCACAGCTCCACATCTATTAATGTTTCTGAACCACCAATGATTCCATCCAGATCCACGTGTTGTTCCAGGGTCGGTAGTTTTTGTTCTGATGGGCTAAAAGTGTCACAGTTATTTGAAGAAGCTCCATCTTTTATTCTAATAAAATCTGTCCTGAGTCCTGCAGTGGTTCTGCTGTGTGGCCTTTGTGGTTTTGTGTCTCTATGCAGCTGTTTGCATGTCTTTGCGGTGGGTTTTTAAGTCACGTTGCATTCAGCAGTGTTCCTTGTGCGTGACTTTTTTGTGTATTTGTGCCATCGTTTAGTCTCCCCTGTCTTATCTGTCTTGCTGGTTGTTTCGTGTCTTTTCATGTGTGTTTGTTGCTCATTTTGAGTGGTTTTGTAGCTGTTGTTGCATCCCTTCGGCTTTGAAACACTCTTACCTGTGGCTGATGTTGCTTCTCGAAACCCTCCGGCTTCTTTTCTCTGGGACATGAAATGCTACCGTGAGCGTCTAACATTTAAACACTTTAAGACCCGTGGCCGCTACCAGCTGATGAAAAAGCTCCAACAGCCGCTGCAGCTGAGATAAATCCGAGCTGAAAACTGAGCCAGTCCCTCCCACATGTGAAACAAACGCGCCCACAACACAAACACTGGACCGTCTGACCTCGGCGTTGTTATCTGGGGCAGAGAATGAACCGAAGTCGCGTTATCTGTGAAGGGACGGTGAATTAGTTTAGTCACAAGCTACATCTGAAGTTATTAGGCCCCCGTTGGCCTCACAGGTATTTAAATGGTCACATGCAAACCAGATTAAACGTATTACTGCTCTGTAGAAGAAGAAGATTAGTTAATGAATGTCTAGATTAGTTCAGGTATCTGAACTCACTGCTGGTTTGTGTTTAAATGTCCCGTAAGCACTTTTTCTTTTTCTTTTTTCTTTTTTTTTGCTGTTGCCTTCATGAACTATGAAACTATGAAACCGACAAGTCCAGTTGTGTTTTTTTTTAGAATATACCATCACCTGCACGCCTGACAAGGTTAAAAAGACATCTTATAGCCTCTTTATCAGAAGAAGCTGAGAGCTCCTCTCACCCAGCCCACAAGAACAATATTGGTCTTGGGTGTGTTTCTGACTCAGTTATCTCTACACAGCAGGTTCAGCCCACGGCCCACAGACGGATTAAAGCTACCTGATCCTCACGGTGTCGCAAGCCTCTTGTTGTTCCAGATTGAGTTACTCGAAAGTGACTGAAGAAACTGATGGGAACTAGAAACTGTGCAGGTGGTGGGGCTACAAGACACAGGCCGGGGGGACACCAGAGACCGCTGTAGGTTTAGCTTTATGTTCCTACATTAAACCAGCACCTGAGGAGAAAAAGGTCCGAAAGAAAATGTGGGAAAATGAAATACTAACGGGGAGGGGGCGGGGCTTATGACCTCTGGGGTTGATGAGACCAACGACAGAGATGCACATTATTAAAGAAAAGATACTCAAACCAGCACAAGTAGATGCAAGACCACAACAGAGTCATTTTGTAGCTGTAGCTTAACCCGTTAAGCCGTTAACCCTAACCCTAGAAACCTAAGCTTAGCCCGCTAACCCCTAACCCTAGACCCCTAACCCATAACAAAATGCTACAGGCTAAAAATGGGACAGTTTTCTGTTTGTTTTACTTATTCCTCTGCAGAACCCCAAACTAATGCTGGGTTTGGCTGTTTATTGAGCCAACGCAGCAGAGAGGAAATGAGTGCCCCTGACCCTAAACCCTACCCCTAAACCCTAAACCCTAAACCCTAAACCCTGACCCTAAACCGTGACCCTAAACCCTGACTCTAAACCCTAAACCTGAAACCCTGACCCTAAACCCTAAACCCTGACCCTGACCCTGACCCTAAACCCTGACCCTAAACCCTAAACCCTGACCCTAAACCCTAAACCCTACCCCTAAACCCTGACCCTAAACCCTAAACCCTGACTCTAAACCCTAAACCTGAAACCCTGACCCTAAACCCTAAACCCTGACCCTGACCCTGACCCTAAACCCTGACCCTAAACCCTAAACCCTAAACCCTAAACCCTGACCCTAAACCCTAAACCCTACCCCTAAACCCTGACCCTAAACCCTAAACCCTACCCCTAAACCCTAAACCCTGACCCTAAACCCTAAACCCTAAACCCTGACCCTAAACCCTAAACCCTAAACCCTGACCCTAAACCCTGACCCTAAACCCTAAACCCTGACCCTAAACCCTAAACCCTGACCCTGACCCTGAACCTGACCCTAAACCCTAAACCCTGACCCTAAACCCTAAACCCTACCCCTAAACCCTGACCCTAAACCCTAAACCCTAAACCCTACCCCTAAACCCTAAACCCTAAACCCTGACCCTAAACCCTAAACCCTAAACCCTAACCCTAAACCCTAAACCCTAAACCCTAAACCCTAAACCCTGACCCTAAACCCTAAACCCTAAACCCTAAACCCTGACCCTAAACCCTAAACCCTAAACCCTAAACCTAAACCCTGACCCTAAACCCTAAACCCTAACCCTAAACCCTAAACCCTAAACCCTAAACCCTAAACCCTGACCCTAAACCCTAAACCCTAAACCCTACCCCTAAACCCTAAACCCTAAACCCTATACCTAAACCTAAACCCTAAACAACCTAAACCTGACCCTAAACCCTAAACCTGACCCTAAACCCTAAACCCTAAACCTAACCCTAAACCCTAAACCTAAACCTAACCCTAAACCTAAACCCTGAACCCTGACCTGACCTAAACCCTATAACAAATGAGCAAATAATATAATACACTAAACAACTAGAAGACCGCAAAACGTGGCAATAACAGTGAGGCAACAAAAAAGTAGACACACAGTTAGGCTTCATGTTTGATGCTCATGGGACTTTGTTTTTTGTCTTCCTTTAGATATGAGCTTAAATACACTCAACTTAGAAATGAGAAACAACCTACATTTCTAAAAACCTCTCAAATATTTAAAGTTAAAACATTTCTGATCTCATGAGGATTTTTTTTTTTTTTTTTTTTCAGACGTATCGATATAAAAGTTTATGGCAAAAGTGCAATGGAAACACTTTTGTTGCATTTCACCAGCGTCACCGCAGATGATTTTTTATGTCCATCTTCCACAAAGTTACAGCTCATTCACAAAACACCTTTCAGTGGAGACACGTACAAGGAGCAAATGGACTTTATGGAAATTTCAGAAATAATGCTTTTATTTTGTGGAAAACTGCCATGGAAACACAGACTGTCCTCGGCGAGATGCACAACACAAACGCAACAAACAAAGTCTCTCATAAATGTTTCTTAGAAGCAACACGGCTGAAAGTAGAGAGATTAGATGATGAGCTGACTCTACAGAAGGGAAAGTACCATCACGGACTCAGTCTGAGTCACGTCTTCACCTGCAGGAAGTTTGCATCAGCCCGTAGTTTCCTACCAAACACCACATGTCACTGGCCGCTTTAAAAGCAAGAAAGAGAAAAACAAGTGCTCGAGGTTTTTTATCTGAGTGTCTGCGTTGGTGCCAAGGCCACGACTTCAGGAGGCCGAACCCGCCTTCATCCACTATCAGTGTTTAGTTGGAGGCCTTTCCAACATGGGACCCCCCCTCTGGTTCCCTGTGCCCTCCCACCACACACACACACATCAGAGCCACTGTACGACTACGACGCCCTTAAGCATCATGTTGTGGTTGTTTTGTGTCTTTCTCCTGTCTTGTGAGTCTCTTTTGGGTTGTTTTTTTTTTTTTTTTGTTCTCTGTCGGTTGATTTGAGCCTCTTTGTGGTCGTTTTGTGTGTTTCCGGTCACTGTGTGGTTGTTGTGCAGCAGTTTGCTGTCATTTGTGTGTTTCCGTTTGCAGATGTGTGGTCATTCAGTTGCTTTGTGCGTCACCTTGTCGTCCGTTTGCATCACTTCCCGGCTGCTGAGTATTCACGTTGTGTCATTGTATGATTGTACGGCCACTCAGCAGCTCTGATTTCTGTTTTTTTTTTTTTCCTGCATTTAAACAGGTGAGAACGAACAGTTCTCAGTGCAACAACATTTTGAAAGATGTTATCCACCTGGTTTGGATTTGTAAACGCACAAAACAGAAACATCTGTTGAACCACAACAGAGAGGAACTGAGAATATCACCACAACGCAGCCAAAACACACATTGAGTTTTTATTCGGTTTATGACTGATTTTATAAACCTAACGACTTAATTAAAGACTTAAACACCATCTGTTAAAACCACGAGTGTTGATGCTCTAGTGTCAGCGCCGCCTAGTGGCCATGGGAGTTACAAGCGGCACAAAATGTTAAAAAAAAAAAATCTGTTTTCAAATTATAGCTTTTCTTTCACTCGTGCACATAGTTAATTTATTGTGAAAAAAAACATTAAATGAACCACAGATTTTAACCTGAATAACTGTCAATGTTTTAAACTATGTGACGTCACAGAGAGGCGGCGCATGACTCCATCTAGTGGTGCGTTCCATTTACCTCGGAGAGCAGAATGACGTCACACCTGAGGTATCAAGTTCCCGGTGCAGACGTCTGAAAACAAGATGGCCGCGCCCATGAAAGCCTTTGCCTTGTCAGAATGTAACTTGGTGTGTTTTTGATATTAACTAATATTATTGCTGTCATGTTAAACTAAATTTAGGCTATTTAAGCTTCACAAATTATAAATGGAACAGATAACTTGAACCAACTCATGAGTTTTTTTTACTACAATTATTGACAGTGATGAAATCTACACGACCACACGAGGTAGAGATTTATAAAAAAAAATATTCAAAATTCAAAATTACACTTCAGACTCTTTTATTATTTATTTGTTTTGCTCTGTTTACTGTGACTGCACATCTTATTCTGTCACCTTTCAACCGTCACTTCATGGAAGCAGAAGCAACAGAACTATTTCCTTGGAGGATTAATAAAATATTCTGGTTCTAATTCAGTTTTTCTTTCATGGGTCAGATCAGCAGGGCCACACCACGTCCAACGTCCTCTAGTCATTCAGGGTGGAAGATATGCATCATCCCCTAAAAATAACTGACTGACATTAACGCTGACTGTGTCTGCGACAGGACGTCCACCAGTCTGTTCTGTTAAAGCCTCCGTTCAGTACTGGAGAACTCCTGGATGTGTTTCTGCGGGGAGGATTTATATTTACGCTGCAGCCTGTGGTTCAACACATGAAACTGAAACTAGACATATTAGGACTAAACTGTAGTATTCAATACATCCACCAGGTGGCGACAGACTCCAACAAACCCTGGAGCTCGTTCCACCATGTGCTGGATTCTCACAGCCTGTCTGCTCTTATCGGCTTCATCCACAGATGTGATCATAGTGTCTCTGGAGTTTCCACCAATGTGTTTGCATTAGAGTTATTTCTGTAAATAGTAAAGTCAATATTGCCTGAATTGTGCAAATAGTATTTCTCTAAAGGATCAGCACAGTCAAATATTCTCAAAGCACAGGAACAGTGAAGCGGTCGGATACAGCTTCTCATCTGGTGTTTTATTATTTCAACACCCTCTTAAAATAATGACATTTTTTCAGGTTTTTCAAAATAAATATATAAAGCAAATATTGAATATATGATTTATTAATTATTAAATATCATATTGTCAAAACATGACATAGATCATTATTTTAATAGGATGAGGGTTTTCTACACTGTTGATTAAAACTTTGAAGGAACACATGTGGAATTATGTAAGAAACTAACAGTATTAAACAACCTAGAATATGTTTTATATTATAGATTCTTCAGAATATTAGAGAATGACTGACCGCCTCATACTAAATGTTTCCCTCGTGCAGCTTTAGGGTTTTCTGTCCGTATTATGTTAAGAACCGGTCAACATCCATCGTCACTTTAAGACACGAAGGTCCAGAAAGTGTCACGAACTTTGAAAGTTTCTTTGTGTGCAGACGTGGAAACTATCGAACGCTCTGATGAAAGCGTCTCTGGTGAGGGAAGGAAGACGGAGGCTCAGCTCTGCCGCTGATTAACGGCAGCTCAGATCAGAGGCCACATAAATGTTTCACAGTTCAACCGTTCAGAGGAGACTCAGCCTGCTGCATAGAAGTAGAAGAAGAAGAAGAAGAGAACCACTTTGACCAAGATTCGTTCTAATTTGTTTTTTTTATTTAGTATTTAGTACATGTGCTCTAATTACCTGAGCTCCTTCACAGTCGGACACTTTTCCACGAGCTGTAAAATAACCATCATTATTACCACGATTACAAATATTCCCAATGTGGAATAAAGTCCACGCTCAGCACCTTATTTGTTTCATTCAACTAAGTGGCCTCAGCGCCTCCCTCCACCGTGGGAGTTTCACAGGATGTGGACAGAAGATCTCCTGGTGGTTGAAATGAATGCGTGTGGTCAAACTGAAGTGGGTTCACGCTGCCTCTGCCCGGTTCAGTTCCTCCCTCATGTGGAGCCGACGTGTCCTGTTCTCAGTTTCCCTTCAGATCATTCACGTAATCGTCAGGTTTCTCGGAGCTTCAGACACGTCCACTCAGGTTGAGACTGAACCCGAGGTGGATGGAGGCCACGGCCCAGAGACACTCTCTGGTTTTAAGTTCAGGATCAGAATGTTCCGTCTTGATGAAGCTGATATTTAGGACTTAGATATGCTGCTATAGGTCCAGGCTGCTGGAGGGAGGCTGGAGCTGTGTGATCCTGACCTGTGGAGTTTCCATCCTATTCCTATGAATCAGTCGTTCTCAGATGTATGCATCATCTCGTACCTCCTGCTGCTCTTGGTCAGTGTGTCATTTTGAAGTCTATGGAATATACAGTATCTCATGTACATTTTTAATAAAAGATTTAAAAAAAAAATGAATATTTTATGTTCGTTATGATCACGTCTTTACAAAATCCATCATTTACTATAGAAAAAATCAATTATTAATGAAAAATGAGTAGATATCACTAAAATATAGTAAATAAAGGAATAAGAACCACCTTCTAATTAGCTACACAATAATAATATTTGTGTTGTTTTTGTTAAGTTGAAATAATCATGACAGATTTTTCCTTTTTTTTTATATTTTATTTTATATGGAAAATAACAAATTGTGTCTTTGTTGGAGAAATCACTTTCAGCTAAGTTACCCATCACAAACACACGACATCACCCATCTCTCTCCAGGAAGTGAGTTAAATCCAGATCACATGACCTGCTCCCTCCTCTTTATGAGTTATTTAATATAATACGTGTGGATTCGTCACATATCAGCAGTGTTACTACAATACAAGTACAAAAATAACTTCCAAATTCAGTTTACTCAGTTTTATATATAATACTTAGAAGAGTCTTTCTGTAAAATTGTCACGTGGTGACTGGTTGTTGGCGGCCATGTTGGTTTTAGGCCTGAAACAGACGAAATGTGATGATAAACTCACAAAGTACCACAGTTATACACTGACCCGTTTCTGTCTCTACCTGTTTTTTCTGTAAAGTGTCTTATTCTTATTGGTGAAACAGATCTGACCTGCTACGACCATCCCTCTGCTCTGTGACAACATGTTCCTAAGATGAGCAGAAAAATACAGAGGATGAAATTAGTTTAAAACTCTGTGAGGCAGCTGCAGCCTCCTCTCGCTTTACCTGTGTTCTCCTCACAGACTGAGGAGCCAGAAGGAATAATTCAGACGTGGCTCTGACCCTGTGATCTCGTCTCTTCACATAAAATGACCCAGTTACAGCTGAAACAGAAGCGATTGCGTGGAGCTCGTCGTCAGACGTCTGAGGCTCTCGTCGACGTTTCTTCCTCAGAACTGGATGGAAGTGATGAAATCTGTGTGACAGGACGGGATGAAAGAACGTTCTGCTCCGGATGCTTCTTTTAAGCTGAAGGAGAGAGGCCACGGAGACGTTAGAGTCGGTCAGTTCTCAGCGGCTGAAGCTCTGAGAGATGACAGGAAGTGACCGTCTGACCCACAGCAGATCCCACGACCGGGTGACACCTCATCACCGACTCACCTGCTCAGAACTCTTCCTTTCAAATACGAATCACAATCAGGAAAACTTTGTTCAGTTATGAAGGCAAAGAGTGGAACACGAAACCAAAGAGCAAGAGAAGAAGTACACAAACGTGGATTGTGTGTAACGTCAGGTCTGCTGCCTGTAACAGTATGAGACGTTACTGTGGAGGGAGTCAGGCTGAAGTATCTATAAAGAGCGGAGATGAATAGTAGTAAATATGACATAAAAACAGCTATAAATAATGTGAAGCATGGATTAAATTACTGATTGATTTGTGTAAATCTTAAGTCGAAGTTCAGGAGGAGAACAACATTGGAACATAAAAAGGTTTGTTCTTGTGCCAAAAAGGAAAACGCTGATTCAATCCAAAGTTCTTCCTTCATCGTTTTGTCGCCATGTGAGATAAACTGACCGAACTCTCTCCTGCTGCAGGATGAATCCTACGGTGGCTCACAGAGGTCAAATCAGTGCAACGTAGGAAAACGTCCTGATCAGGTTCATGACACCAACAAACACAGCAGAAATATTTGGGCCCTAAAACTGATCCAAAATAAATCCAAAGATACGTGCAAGAAAAGTCAACAGCTTGAAGAACATAATAATGTAAACAAAACATCAAATAAAACAATTTACACCACTACGTGTTTTCAGTTTGTTCCGCAAATAAAATAAAAACATTTGATAAAGTCCAGTTGCTCTTTGTTTCCATTGAAAGGTGTTTAGTGAATGAGCTGATGAAGTCTCGTCTTCACGTGATCAGTTTGAGATAGATGGACTTCAAACGAACTGGTCACATGACCCCGACTCATCTCTGGGGGAAATGACAAAAAAAGTCTTTTCATTGCACTTCTGTGATAAACTTTTACGTCTGAAAAAACCTCCTCATGAGAGCGTAGACGTGTTTTAGCTTTAGATATCTGAGAGATTTTAGACATGTGGGTGTTTCCATTACCATTTTTTTATTGAGACGTTTAGGTTTTGCACTTTTCTAGGTGGAATGAAAACTCAACAACACAACAAACATTTACGTTTGTGCCAAATCTACTCGAGGATGTGGTGCTTCCTCTGGTTTAAAGTTAATTTCTTGTGTTTCTCAGTCCGAGCCGATCTCAGTCGTCTCTGTAATGTAACACTCTGTAACCTTTCATTGTTGAGTGGAACTTCTTTTCCTGTATGTTTCTTTTTGCATCTCAAAAACATGTTTCCAACTAACATGTTTTTGAGATGTTAGTTTTTATTAAAGCCACATTGTTGCCAATTCCTATCTCCACTCTCTGTGTCCTGCACTTGGGTCCTACCCACAGACTGTTAGTATGGACAAACCCATTGTGACGTCACCCACTGGATTCTCATCTCATCTCATCTCATCTCATCTTCCACTACCCCTTAATCCTCACTAGGGTCGTGGGGGTTGCTGGAGTCTATCCCAGCTGACATCGAGCGGCGAGAGGCGAGGGAAAGCGGGAACGCCCTTAATTATGCAGAATTGAGTTAGAAAAACATTCAGTTGTCACTAACAGTGAAATAAACGATTGAGACTAAAAACCATTTTTGTACCAGGCTGTAAACGTGTTTAATTTTGATGTAAAGTTGACCTTTTTAACATGGGAGTCTATGGGGATTTTGCTCCGTTTTGGAGCCTCTAGTGGCCACTAGATGAACTGCAGTTCTTTGCACTTCCACGTGAGCTATTTGTTTTCCAATAAATGCTCTAATGAACTCAGGTGTGTATCATTCTAATTAACTCCATCAGTCCTTTACACCTGAAGTCTCCGCTTCCTGCCTGTTTCAGACTCTTCTTCTTAATTCCACTCATGCTCAGGTGAGTTCCCGCCTCATCACGGAGCCGCTGTCGTATCGCTGTCATCTCATCACCACCCAGACATCAGCCGTGTTTCCTGCACCGTCCGTGGGCGCGTTCCTTCCTCCGGTGTTTGTTCAGGCTCTGACGCTGGTTCTGGACGTGAGAGGCGGCAACAATGGCTTTCAGCTGGAACTGTCCGCCCACGCGTGTTGTTCCTCAGACTCTCCTCCAGAAATGCACTCAATATGCAAACGAGTCTGACACTCAATTGAACAAATTATTCAGCTGAGCGATTCAGACGCGTTCAGTCAGACGTCGGAGCGAAGAGTCGCGCTCACGCTCGTTCGTGTGATGTTTGTCTTTTTCTCTTTATTTATTTATATATATATATTTTTTTTACTCCTAAAGTGTTTATGAACGTTTTATGATCATTAGTGGATGTCAGAAAAACATTCAGCCCAAATCCAGACAGAGTGGCTGTTAGGGAGGTTAATGTGGCGTTCAACCACTGGACAAATAACACAGCCACAGTTTTTCTTTGCCATTTGCAAGTGAGTATTTTGGAAATAACGCAGGATTAAAGTAGTCATATCTAAAATCTTTATCCACCAGTGTCTCTGGTTCATACAACACAACTTTAAATCACACGCTGCTTTATGAAGCGTCTCACTTCGTTTTCTCCAAACTGATGTTGGAGCATAAATGTTTGGTTTCATGCTTTGCTCTGAAGAAGAGACACGGTCCAGACCTGATTCGGTGCAGATCGTCTCGTCTTTGTGACAAGTCCTTGAGCGGCGGCGGCGGCGGCGGCGGAGGAGAAGGAGGAGGAGGAGGGGGAGGAGGAAGAGAGGCGGCCGCTGTCAGTATCATTTAGTCTGAGGACGAGTGAGGTTCAATCAGGACAGGTCTGAGCCTTAATGAGACGCTTCCAGGCCTCATCTGCATCCTCCGGCCTCTGCACGAAGGCGACGTGATGGAAGGTGACGGGAGTCTATTGGCACAGGTTCTGCTTTTGTTACCTCTGTCCTCACTCCAGGGACGACATCTGCTCAGCGGGAATGTAAATTAAACACCATGTTTACCTTCACCTGCTGGCCGGTTAACGCCGCACCCCAACGCGGGAGCAGGCGGTGGGTCAACGCGAGGCTGGCTCCAGGTTCTTCTTCTGAGGAACGCATGGCCGGTCCTAGGTCTGGCTTCAGATACGGGCCCTGGTTTGTTTGTCTGGCCCCTCACCTGAGACCACTTTGCCTCGCTCCCAGGATGACGGGGAGGGGTTTCGGTGCCATGGCCACAAACCTTAGAGACAGAGTGAAGAGCTCGGAGTGAAGTGAAAGTAAAAGTGAAAATGAAAACACTAAAGTAAACGTCAAATAATGTTTTTTTTTCAAAGATGGTTGTAAGTAGCTAATATAATGTTGGTGAATGTTCAGGAGTCACATTTGTCTGGGAAGTTTCATTTTAGTTATTTGTAACTATAGAAACAGGATGTGACATCAGGATGATTGACAGTTGCCATTGACGACTGCTCCGTGAAGCAATACCATAGGAAAGTCAAAATAACAGTTTGAAATCCACTAAAGTAAAGGAGTAGATGAGCTGTAGACTGCGTCAGTGAATTAATGTAGTTAACTAGCTAGCTCTAACAATATTAGCTCTGTGGGGAAGAAGTTAGCATTCACAAAGTCTGAATTAGCATTATCATTAGAATCCGTAATGGTGCTTGCTTTAAAGTAAGTGTATAATCCAGTCTATAATCTTAGTAACTGTTGGAACTGACATGTGGGCGTCTCCACTCTCAGACAGAACTGATCAGACTCTGCATCCAAACTCAAACAAGATGGCTCCGCCCATATCCCTGTAATGGAGACGTGTCATCCATGTTTTGTACAGTCTATGCTAAGGATCTCCAGGAGGAACCTCCGGGTGCCACCGGGACATTTTCTCAGATAATAATGGATGAACGGACCCTTTCCTCTTGTTACCGAAGAACAAGTTACAGACCTTCTGCTCCAACGACTTTCCAGAAAACAGCGTCTGTTTAATGTGACTAGACGTTGGCGGCTTGGACCTGGAGTCAGCTTCTCCACAACAACGGACATTTACGACTGCAGATGCAGGAACGAGGCATCAGAAAGGACCCCACTCCCCCAGCATACGTACCCTTCGTCCCCCTCCCCTCAGGAAAGAGGCTGTGGAGCATAAAGAGCAGGACCACCAGGCCGAGGAACATCTGCTACCCACAAACTGTAAGACTCTGTTGGAGGATGCTCGTTTTACACAAACCTGCACAAATTCCTGCTGCTGTGTTGCTGTTTTCACTTATATTTACACTTTTATTTATCTTTTATTTAGTATCTGTGTACCATGTTCCATCTCAAGCTTCTGTGCAACAAATAAAAATTCTTGAATCCTTGAACCTGAGGTAGAGGAGGAGCAGAAAAGTCTTCTTCTTAATACTGACCTTTATTATTGCTCAGAAGCTAAAACGACGTCTCTGATTGTCAGTGGTTTATGACTTAAACTTCTTTTTAAGTCAAAGCTGAAGACCTTCTCCTTCAGATTGGCATTTAATTCCAACTAGGCCAGTTCTGTCTTTAGTTCCGTTTTATGTACATGTGGAAGTCTTTCAAAACCCCGCAGCACTGTAGCACTTTGCAGTTGTGTTTTTATGTATTGATTTTATGTGTTGCTTTATGACTTTGATGTAGAGCACTTTAGGTACCTACTGGTTATTGTGAAGGGATATACAAGTAAAATTTAATCGACTGATTGAATAAACGTAGCAGCAGGTCAGACTTGTATTTCAGTGTTTTCCTGAAGAAACCTCATGATTCTGTTTCATGTGAGAGAAGTTCGTTATATAAAATATCAGAGCAGCTTCTTTCGTCCTAATGTGACTCAGTTTACTGAACCCGTCAGTCAGTGTTTTTTTGTTTTTTTTGGAGTCTTTATCGCCGAGCTGCAGAGTGCTCTGAGCCTCTAATGCAGCTCTCCAACCATGTTATTACCTTTCTTTATCTGGCTCTCTGATCCATCATTACTGTGTGGGCGATTTGTTTCTTACAGGTCAACAATGAATTGACTTCATAACACGTTGTGGGGGTGGGGAGTGGGGGGTCCAATCAATACGAGTTGCTTTGGTAAGCTCGCCTTCTGATCCGTGGCTCAGCGGAATCGATTGTCACCAGGATGAGGAGGAGGAGGAGGAGGAGGAGGAGAGGTGATATGACAACCCCAAAAATAAAAAGTGCACGGCGGTGCTGTGAGACGAGAGCTCTGTCGATAACCTCCCGGCTGTATTGAAGGATTAAAGCTGCAGGTCTGCAGTAGGTCCACTTCATTAACAGATCGACAGTCCGATCGAGCCGAAAGCCTCAATGATGATCAATGAAGAGAGGGGACAAAGAGCAGGAGAGCAGGGGCTGATGGGAAACATCTGCATCACAGACTGAAAAAACACACACGTTTATTTACCTGCAGTAAATAAAGCAAATATTAAAACCTTCCTAACGAGGCTCTGCTACCATGGATTAATTAAGGAATCAAACACAGCAACATAAAGTGACCAATGGTTTGGTCTTTCAAGAATCAGAAATAGTGATATAAATTACAGCAGAATTTCATTTTATTTCCATTTAAGAGACAGTCATTTAAGCTGAATCTGAGATAAACAACTTTCAAAATTGAGAATTAAACAAGACAAAACAAAATTTTAAAAATCTGAATCCATGGTTGAGTTTGAAAGTTTTGTTTCCTGTTTGTTGTTTAACCCTTTGAATCCCAAGACGTTTTTTTTTTTTTTTTGGATCTGCCACGTTTTTACTCATTGCGGTCTCATTTTCCTCTGCACAGTGAAGTCTTACTCCTTTATAGATTCAGGACCATAGGCTGATGTAACTCAATTATGTCTCCATGCAGTGTAACACGTTTTAAAAGCTGCAAACCTTTAGAAAAAAGAGAAACGGAAATTGAAATTTCTCAGATTTTTCCTTTTTAATCTTAAATTTTGTGCACCACCCTTCACGAGGAACAGGCCCCTTGTTCTGGCTCCAGATGTCGTTCATCTTCTCATCGTCTCCTGGGTTCCAGTTCAGGATCAGATCAAGGCTTCATGCTCAGATGTTTGGATCTAGACTGGAGACGCGTTGATGAACGTTTGGATGTTCAAGGGTTCTGCAGACTAATCGAGTAGCCAACACTACCGTGACATGTCGGTCCTGAAACACGACTAAAGCAACACTGCAGCTAAAAAGACATGCTAAGGCTAGCGCTCACATGCTAACGCAAGCAGAGGAACAGTCCAGATCTAGCTAACTTCACCAAACGTCCTGTTGTACCAGAGAGAAGGAGGCTGCACATCAACCAATTGATAAAGTTATTAGACCTTTAGCTGCAGGACATGGAGAAGACTTCAATGCTATCAAGAACTAAATGCTACTGAAGCTGCTGAGTTGCAGCCTGTTTTTATACAGGCTATACATATCTGCAGCTCACAGTACGAAGCACATGAGCTGTCTGTTCTCAGCGTATGTATTCAGGTTAAGAATATAGATTTCATTTCATTCAAACAGCCAAGACTCTGAAGTTTCTATCACAAAAGTCAGAGTCACTCTAAGTGGTTTTGTTCTGGAGGAATCAAAGTTAGAAAATAGCAGGTTGTTGGGTTCACCTGATTTTTATTTTATTTTTATTTTTTTTGACTCTATAATGACTTTTATCAGTGAAACCAGAAGAAAACGACATATTGCATCATGCAGCGCTCGTGTCCAGAGCTCTGATTGATTCAAAAACCACCCAGAGGAGACGTTAACAGGTTCTGTTCCTTAATTATTTTCAGTTGTGCTGACACGGATTCCTCATCTTGCAGAGTTTCTCCTTCCAGTGGGACCAGAGCCGTGCAGCCTCTCGCTCTGATGTGGCTGCATCGTCCCTTATTGTCGCTGATAGTCAATGACCGGTTCATACTCCTCCACAGATTCAAACTGCCACCTCAGAGTCTTCTGCAAGTTGTTCACTCTGGTTTAAATACATGGATAATGACTATTCATATCTTTGTGTTGAGGTTTGAGAGCACTGACAGAAGGAAGTAGACGGACTCAACTTTGATTTGAGCGAGAAGCTAAAATACCTCTGCATCAGCTCCAACCAATGGGAGTCATTTAAACTACTCAGATGACGTGTATGACTACTGTTACTCTCCCGCCCATCACCACGTTCGATCTGATTGGCCCCCTGACAGTAATCGGTGTCATTAAATCCTGAACGCCACACAGAGGTTTAATTTGTACATCATCACAGAGTTTAATTATCGGTGTCAGGATGAAGATGAGCAGTAAAGTCACGGACGAGCCTCCTGCTCCCATCGTCTCCCGGTGACTCATCTCGATTCAGTTTCTGAAATGAGATTCATCGGCCATTGTGATGGGACAGGTTTTGTGGAAATGCAAATGCAGCTTCTTTCGAGAAGGATTCAGCCTTTCAGCTTTCAATTAGCACGACAGCGCTGTGACAGACGGAGGGAAAAGTCATTTCCTTCTCCAGCTCTGATGTGGGTTAAAGAAGAACAAGGGCCGGAGGCAAATGAGTCCGAGCTGAGATTCAGTCGGAGAATGAATGACGTCCAATTTTTATTTAAAGGTTGAAAGAATCTACTTCCTCAGTGACTCTACAAGGAACTCATTTTTGTATCACATTTGTTTGATGTGGAATTTCTTTCATTTTAATGTTATTTTAAGTCAGTTAATAGGTATGGTTTTGTTCCTCCACTCCAATATGATCCACAGAACATTTGCCTCAGTTGAACCATTTAGTATCATATAATAATTAACAAATAATTGATCCTTTATGAGGAGATGATGCTACGGTAAAAGTTTGGCAAAATTTAAGCACAAAAAATAATTAATTACATTAAGGAAAAGTTCAAAGTACTCGCCCATCCATCCACCCCGGCCTCCTCACAGTCTGTGGACCTGCTCCTCTCATGATGACCACTAGGGGCAATGTAAATGTGCACAAATCTGGAGATTAGAAAGAAAAGTGGTTCAGTGTTTTTCTGAGAAGTGATGACGATAAAAGCTGCAGAACAGAACATTTTGAGCCGAGCAGAAGAAACAGACGTTAACTCTATTTCATCTTCTCCCACTGAATTTCATTTCCCTCAAAAGCCTCGTAAATCACTTTATCTAATGTCTCCTTTTTTAAAAATAAAAAACATGACAGCCTCATAAAACCTGATTTATAACATGTCGTTCACTTTTTATTTTATGAACAGACTCAGTTTGTAGTCTTTTTTTTTTCTTTTTTTTTGCAGAGAACAGGGTCATCTTATTAAAATGTTATGGCAGTCATTAATTATGTAAAATCAGGCTCCGCTGTGCAGGAAGACGACTCTACGGTTACTCCCCTCCACTGGAGCTCGATAGATGGAGGACACAGCTGCAGGCTCGGTGTCCCGTTACAACACCGTGCAGCTGCACGGGGAGTCGAGCAGCTGGGTGTTTCCATAAGGACGTACGTGAAGGAACGCCGTGTCATTCTTTTCTTTTAGTCTGCTTCCTCCTTATTATCTCTTATTATTTCTTGAGGAACGGATCGAGTTTAATCCAATGAACTCCTTCTACAGCCACATCTGCTTGGAAACGATGTTGCTGCCACAAGATGGCGACGCCCTTTTCTGAGGTATCTTGGCGTCACTTCTGTGTCATGTCCATCTCCACTGGGAGCCTCTTGGTTTAGTCTGTGAAGGTTCTCAGTCATCCAGGTCATGGTTTCCCCAAAAAGTGTTAAACAAAGTCAACTGGAATTGTATAGTTTTTTTTTTTTTGAGAAGATGTTTCATTCGAGTAGCTTGTTCAGTTCAAACTGACTGGTGGAAAGTTGAGGTTTAAAAATGAGCAACAGGAAGTGGTGACCCCTTAATGGACTCTAGGATTACAAGTCAAATCTGAGTCCATCTGCTCTGTTTCTATCAAATTAAAGAGGCTCAGGTTATCATTCAGATCCTCGTTTAGTGTAAATTACTGAGTCTTGCTATGGAAGGCTAATAAATGAAAGTTGCTTGTGATTCAGTAGAGTTGGACATGACACTGAAGTGACGCCAAGATAAAGGGACACTAGTCATATCAGCTTCTGGAGAACTTTAGAGGAACTGAAGAAGAGCTGAAGAAGAACAGAAGAAGAACTGAAGAAGAACAGATGAAGAGCTGAAGAAGAACAGAAGAAGAACTGAAGAAGCTACTCGAATGAGTGGCAAAACTTCTTCTTAAAAAGTTCTACAAGTCCAGCTGCCGTTCTTAGAAGCTTTTCTTGGATTTTCTTTGAGGTTTAAAGAAAGACCTTGGTCAGCTTCAATGTAGAAGGTCGACATAACGACACCAAAGTTAGAGCTTCACATGCCTGCAATCAACCCCAACCTCCTCCGAGTGCCTCGGTTCGTAAGGAAACATTTTGTTTCGATAAAAGCAAAACACTGTGATTGATGATGACGTTTGGTAATTTAACCGAAGAAGCAGACGAGGCCAGAGTTTGCCCACAAATATTTCTGTGGTTGGAATTTGTTCTGGAGTGTCTGTCAGTTTGATTCTGCCGGGCCAATCAGATCGTTTTTTGGGGGTGGGGTTTAATGTGGTGGTAAGCTGAATTTTCTTGAAGTCCTGAGAATAGAAAAAGAGAACCCAGGCAAACAAATCTTACACTGCTGCATTTGTTCCTTCAGGGTAAAGTGAGTCCATCTGTTCAGTTTCCATCAACGTAAAGAGACTCAGGTGTCATTCGGTTCCTTATTTAGTTTAGTTTTTTTTTTTCCTCTATTGACCCGTAATGAGATCAAACTGAGTCTTGCTATAGGCTGATATATAAAAGTTGCTTGTTTCATGAAGTAAAGGCTCATGGATCTGTCTTTGTGCTGCTGGAAAACTGTCACGACAAAACACACAAAAAAATAATGAACTAAAAGACACTTTTTTTTTCATTTTGCAGGAAAGAGTTTAAATGTTTAAAGATAATGTGAATTAGTGCGACCATGAAACACTTTACTCACCACCTCATGACCTCAGAACCCACTGGGACCTCCTGAATCTTACAGGGGAATTTTAAAAGCACAGATTAAGGACGTTAATGTGGTTAAAGTCCACTCAGTCTCCTCCTAAATGATGAATGTGACTCAGATAAAGACATGAAGGACGTGACCTGGGCGTCCTCAGCGTCCTCGGCGTCGGGGGCATCGCCGGTTTCCGGGAGAGCTTCAAACCGATCATCGAGATTAAACGGATGGCTAAGACTTTTTTTTTCCTTCAGCACTGGAGGGTTTGTGTGGTGATTAGCCAGAGGGTTAAACTCCCCCTGCCTCCCTCCCTCCCTCCCTCCCTCCCGCGCTCCCCTCTCCGGCCCTGCAGGACGGTTTGGATTATCCCTCCTCCCATCCCGTTATCAGCAGCAGAGAAGGGCGGCCGTCCCCTGCAGAAGAGCCGGAGCTACAGATGGTGGAGGAAATTAGAGTCTGCACGATCAGGATCAAAGCTAAAACCCCCCAAAACAGCCGGCCTCCCCTCAGGTGGAGGTTTCTAATCGCCAGGGATGATTCGGCTCTTTGGAAACTTTTCATTTGACTTCATTCTCTCCATCCATGGGTTAATACTTCAGGAAATCTCAGTTTGAGTTAAATATGAAATCCCTGGATTTGTTACACATCTAATTTTCCGGATCCGAGTGTTTCCTGCTCTTATATTATCGTACAGCGTGGCATCCATGCAGCGATGCCTCCGGGAGACAACAGACCTCCAGTGTCTGTCAATCCACAATGAACGCAGTAAGCCAATTAGAGATAACTATCATGGAACTTAATCGAATTAGCATTGCCGATTTGCCATCCCTCTCCTTCCGTTTAGACCCTGCAATCCACACAACCCTCCGCCCGATCCCTCCTTCCATCCACCCTCCATTACAGCAGCCAGGCCTCCCACCAGCACAGCCTGCGTGTCCTGAAGCAGGAAGGAAACAGAGAATTTCCAAATAGTTTCTATCAGCTGAGCACTACGACCCCGACCTCCAACATTCTGGCCCTGGGGCTGCTAATCGAACTAAAGAAGGAGCCACATTGAGCTATTTCCTCAGCCACCGGTGCTCATGGAAGCTTCCGAGGTTCAGTTACAATCTATTTAATTCACTTTTATTTGTCTGGAGTCAATAACAATACAAACTGTCTTGAGATGTTTTAGAGAACCCAGAGCCTGGAACCCCCCGGGGGAAGACGGTGGCAAAGAGAACTGGAAGATGGAGAGAGGGACACATGACTGATAGCATGCTGCATGTATAGAGAGAGAAGAAGAAGAAAACTGGTAAAACTGGAAATGGCAGGTCTTTGAATTCACGGAAATGAAGCCAGTAAATACGACACAACATGATGTGAACCTGATTTAAACACACAGACTTCAGGTGTTGATGGTAGATGTTAAATTTTTTAGTTTCTCTTGGATCAGCTGTAATATAACTGGGCTTTGTCACTACTGGAAATGGAATAAAACCACAAAAGGGGCAGAGAAGCATCATTAAGGCGATACAACAGAAACCATTGCAATTAACTACCAATGAACTGGATGCAACTGGGTAAAGCAAGAAGAAGAAGAAGAAGAAGAAGAATAAGTGGTTCAGCCTGTAATAATTACAACATGATTTATTTGTGCCGATAAATGCATTTTGTGTTTTTAGCAAGCAGGCTAAGCCTGAAGCCTGAACTTTGAGGAGGAAGAGATCTAAGGGGACAGGATGGTACGACGAGGTCTTTAAGATGAGCTGGAGCTCGCTAGGCCTTTAGGGGCCGTGGACACGAGGAGATGGAGCCAGTGAAGAGAAGCTCTTCGTCAATGTTCTCAGTGCAGCTGGAGAGCAGCAAACACTGTTTTCAGTCCCAAACCTGCACAGTGGCCTGAACCCAGGACAGATCCCTCAGCGCCAGGTAATCTGTAATTCATTGTTGTGGAGTGGAGACATATGGTGGGAGGAATAATCTGAGCACAGTTTAAACCCCCGGACGGACGGGCGGACGGACGGGTGAACAAAAGCTGATGAAGCTTAGTGAGAAATTAAGACAAAACCTCGGAGCACTTCCACTAATGTTCCACCAAAGATTTCTGGAAAACCAGACGGAACTCAGATCTCAGATTCTACACAGTATGTCCTTTAAAAGTTTCCATAAAGCTCTTATGAAACTCATCTGCTCTGTGTCGAGGACTGGTTTTTATTTTGGTCTGTTGAAGGAGCAGAGGGGAGGGGGGTTCAGTTTATAAAGGTGTTTCTTAACCTCTCCTTCGGTTCGTCTCAGTTCTGAACTTCCTCATCCTTCTCTTTATTTCACTTCCTCTTCCATCTTTCAGGAACTTTGAGGAAAAGAACCAACGCTTTCTGAGATGTGCCCCCGGGCTCCTCTACCATCATTCACCTACGCATTCCTCTCATCCCTCCATCCATTTCCTTCACGTCCTGTCTGCCAATAAACATCTTTGCCTACATCAAGGTGTGGTCTTTGTTGCTTCTTTGTGTGAACGTCATGTCAGAACTGGTTTCCACGTGAACAGAAAGTAACAAAGTCTGGGTCTTATTTTTCGTCTTCTCCAAGTGCCTTGCTCAGGAGCATCATCATAGCCGGGTGGGGCTTTAAACTGGTGGAAGTCTGCTGCAGAGAGCTCCGGCTCATCGTCGGTCGGACGTGAAATAAATCAGGGAAGACTTCTCTATCTCAGCCGTGGCCTCTGTTTCCACACCTTCTGGAAGGTCTTTAACCTCGTCCAAGGAGCTAATCATAGGAGCCGTGAGTGATTTAGAACAGGCTTGCTCCACTTTACCGTCTGGCAGGCGGTGATAGCGCCCGGGAGAGCTGTTACAGCCGCCGGTGTGGAACCAGCCATGTCCAACAGCACCGCAGAGGACTCCCCACCGCCACCGCCGCTTCCACCATGTCAGGAAGTCTGAGTGTGATGGAGAGGCGACAAACTAACGGCAGCTGGATAAAGGCCCCGAGCCAAATGAGTCCAGTCCGTCTTGGAGGAGAGCCAGCGGCAGCCAGAACGGAGCCGCGAGCCAATGTGAGCTGTGTAAATATTAATCCAGTCAACGCGGAGGGTTTAATGAATCGTGTTCAGTCCTGTTTGCACAATCGGTTCAGGTATCAGCGCTGATGAAAATCCTTTCTGTAAACCGCCAGCGAACAAAAGATCCTTCAGTCAAACGTTGTTGGTTCTGGTTATAAACAAGGATCACGTCAGGACAAACTCATCAGAACCACAGAAAAGATCTGGTGTAGAAAGTAATTTAGTATTTTAACGACGAACTTGTCGGCATGACCAACGTTTTAAGCCGGAGGCGAGAACAAAACAGTGACAAGGGTTTAAATGAATACAGGTGCGTAACTGGATGGAGTGGGTGTCTCTGAGCTGAAGGCTCAACGTTCTTCAGACACAAAAACTTTCAGTAGGTTGGACAAAAGTTAATGTCTGCATCAAGGTGTAATGTTAAACCCCAACAGGTCGGCCTTCCTGGTGCAGGTAGAGGTTCTCTGATGAGGATATTTAAGGCAGGTAGAAGACTGTTACAGACAGGGTGTTACTCAATGCTTAGAGAGCATCTCCAGATCTGCACCACCCGACATGCAGGGCGTCTACATCAGGACCAGCCTCTGTTAGACACAAATCCACTTCGAGGCCTCGTCTCACCTGTGTTTTTTTAGGACACATCATGACCTGAATGACTGAAAACCTCCCCGACAAATCACAATAACAACAACAGAAGGAGTTCATGACTGAAAAGGAGCTTCTTCCTCCAGGCCCTCCAGACCGTGAAATCCATTTCAACTAGGACAGTTACCATTTGCAAAAAGGCGAACGAGCAACATGCAGGACACAAATGAGGAGGGAAGAGGCAGGCTGCAGTGATAGAAGCACATTTAATTTGGCTCAAAAAATGGAGAGAGAAGCTTCTTTGGTTCCTGGTCTGCTTCTGTTATTCTGATCAGTGTCTGGTTCCTGAGGTGGAGCTGAGCATCTCTGGGTTGTTCTCTTGTTTTGGTTGAAAGTTTGGGCCTTAAGAGGTGATTTAGTCGTGCACTTTAGACTCTGATCATTGGTTTTCTAAGAGAAAAACCAGAAACTGAAAACAGTGGAAAATGTGAGGTACACAGATCTGAAGACATGATGAAAACCCCAATAACAGCAGGATTGCAATTGTGCAGAAATACCACATGAATTTCATACATTTAAATCACGTGTGACCCCGCGTCCATGTGTTTTGTGTAATTGTGAAATTCAGTGTGAGGAAACATGTTAAAAGCAAACACATGTTAAATATGTGGAACATGCGTGAAACGTGTATGAGGAAAAGTTTAATGGTTCAGATACTGTGTGTGGATCCCGTGTATCTGTGAAACCGCGCAAAACCCCATGAATGAAAGGTGTATAATTTCTCTACCCAGGCCAAAAATTTTTCCATATTTTAGTATGAAACTTGAGTATTGAGTCAGCAGTGACTCACGGCACCAACGAACCTGTGCCTGAAATAAAACAGTGATGATAGAAACTCGATGTTTAACCCGGAGGAAGTAAAATAAATTAGAAAAAACAAACTCAGTGTTTATGTGCAAACATGCAAAGCAGCTCAGAGGGAAACGAGATGAGAAGTGTGTGCTGCACCTGAGAAAAGAGCAAATGTTCCTGCAGAGAATGAGACGATGAACGTTTACTGCCTCTTATTGATGAGCTGTCCAGAGGATGTGTGTGGTGGCTTAGCAGAGGGGGGGCTGCTGCTTATCTGCTTCCTCAACAGTTACTCGGTTCATACGTATTTTAAACACATCTGGACACATGTTTGGAGAAATCTCACACTTTGAGACTAAGTGCTGGTTATTCAGTCATGCGTGTTGTGTGAGGGCTGCGCTCAGGCGGAGGAGGGTCTGTTAAACGTGATCAGCAGGTTTGTGGTTCTCTCCTCTGACTGCGGCCTTGCTGCGTTTTGTAGGTTACGTTGGTGTTGAGGGTGTGCGTGCGTGTGCGTTGGGGTGGGGGTGGGGGGGAGAGAAGGGGGGGAATGTTGCATCCTCCTCCCACGTGACCAGCCTGCCTCTCTTCTCCTCGCTCCTGCTCTCCACTCCTCTCCTGCTCAGTCCGGATCTCTTTGTTGTGGTTGCAGCAGCTCCTCTCTTTACGCGCCGCGTCGCCTCGGAGCGCAGCGGCGAGCCAGGACGCGGAGGATCCAGACGCGAGCGGCAGCTGATCGACCAGGCCTGGAGGGGGAGAGAAGCCTAGTGTCGGTGCGGAGGAAGGTACGCATGGCGAGGATGCAGCCGCTGTCTCCCCTGCTCGCCCCCTGGACGAACCACCGGAGCGCCTCCGACGCTTCTTGAATCCGTCGCGGAGCTCTCCTCTGTCTTCGCCGCCGCCGCCGCGCCTGCTCCGTCCTCTCCGGCCTCTGGAGACCCTCTCTGCAGCGGGACGCAGCGTGAGGCAGCGTGGGGTGTTTTCTGTTGCTTCGCGCAGGATTACGGCAAAAACCGTTCGCACGCCCTTTTCCCACCTGAACCGAGACCAGAGACCAGGGACCAGAGACCAGAGACCAGAGCCTGGGTTTGTCTGCCGGCGCCTGGAGGTCGCATCGTCTCCATCATGCTGTCAGCCCCTGGGAGGTGTCACCCCGGCGGGGTTGTCCGGTGCCTGGTGTCCGCCTGCCTGCTGTCTGTGCTGCTGTACCTGCCGGAGGCTCAGGCGTCTTATTACCCACAGAGCGGGGAGTGCAAAGGCAAAGGGAAGGACTGCACAGGTAAGACACGCTGCTGCTGCTGCTGCTGCTGTGGTGACGGTGATGGGTCTTTAAAATGATATGCAAGAAAATGCCATTAGTCTTGATTTGAGGCTGACCCAGCTGTAGCGTCCCCCCCGGGACTCCTCTGGTCCCTGATGACTCTGCTGCTCGGTGTTGACTCCACACTGACCTTTGCGTGTCACTTAATGTTGAGGCTTATATTTAACGTGGCCACTCGTTCCTGACTGAAACATGAAGATGACACTCGTGCATGTTGGGTGTTGTGGTCCTGGGTCGACTGTGGTGCGTTTGGGTTCAAATGTGTCCATGAAGAAAAAAAAGAATGAATTCTAAGTAATTAATTTTCCAGCTTCTTCTTCTTGAGCTCAATAATAATTGTGTCAATAGATTAATTGACAGGAGGTGAACGAATAAGAACCATTTCTATTTTGATTGAAGAGTTGAAAATGTTCAACAGTAACTCTCTGGTTTCCACATTTGAGCTGAGCTTGGTTGATTCTTTAAAGTCTCGTCACTAATGAACAGATTAGTCTGGTTCAGGTTCATTTCGACCAGTGGATGAATGGATGAGGTCAGTATCTGGTCTTTAATGGGACCAGGACTCATCGTGTGTCCCAGAACCACCTCCACATGTGGACCGACACCAGATCAGTGTCCACACCAGGACTTTACCGGGTCCACACTGCATCCCCTGTCCCCTGACTCTAACCTTACTGCATCATTTGCCCTAAAAACAAGTCTAAAAAACTTAGGAGGCCCAGAAAATGGCACCACGACACTGGTGAGAGTTTGTCCCTCATAAATTTATAAAACCACACACGGAGACACTGAGATGAAACAGACAACTGGACGTCTTGAAGTCTTCTTTCTTGAAGACGTCTCATCTCAGGTCAGAGTCGGAGGAACAAGCTTCAGATCTGATCACTGTTTGAATACTTCACATTTCTTTGATTAAAACACATTTTCACTCAATTTTTGCATCATTTTCTTGTTGTGCTCTTAAAAAACTGATATTTAGAGTCTAAAACGTACTAAACCTCGTCCTGAGGCCCAAAGTGAGGAACATCTGAGTGCGATCCCCCTGAAACACGAATAAAACGCCATCAGTTATTTACAGCTGAAGATTTGGATGAAACATCTTCTAGAAACCCAACAAGTTGTCCGTGTCTCAGGGTTTTTGTGTTTTATAATATAAACTATGACCTGGACGACTGAGAACCTTTAGTTTGACAGCAACAACAACACAACACATCCAGTAAAACAGTTGAAGACGTCGCTGCGGCTGTGACGGATGCGTGATGACAGCCTCCGTGAGTCATCTGCAAACATCTGGATGTGAGGAGGTCAAGCAGAGACCTGGGTTCCTTTGGTTCCTGGTCTGCTGCTGTTATTCCCATCACTCATCTCTGGGTTGTTTTGGTTGTGGTTTGGCCTCAGGAGGTGATTTACTACAACAACAACAAGAGAAAAACAAGGAAACGACAAAAACAACTAAATGAAAAAGGTGTGAGATACACAGACAGTGATAGTGGAGATGATGAACCAGTGATCAGATGTGAAGTCCTAGTAGATCCTCCACCTCCTGATCCAATACAACGACATTAAAGTCGTAAAAAATGGGTCCATATTTCATCTTTGCTTTTGTTTTAGCTACTAAATTGTTGAACTTAAAGAAAGAAAACCTGAGGAATAAAGCTGAGTTGAGCTGCTGAGCTTCTCCAGAGACTCATCAGCTGCTCTTAATGTGATGGATTGTGACGGGGATGATATCCGCGTTCATGTTTGCACCCCGCCGCTTTAATATCTGACATTCATAAATTCATTATACTGTTATTCTGCTCTTCCTCCTCCTCTATGAAATATGTACAGGAAAAGAACAGCAGTCGTGTAAATGAGTGTTCGCTGTCAGTCCGGTGCAATAACCCTCCTCCCTCCCTCGTCTTTTATTCATGAAGCACCGGGTTATCGTCACGTTTGCGTTGAGAAATGGAGCGTTTCCCCTCGCGGAGCAGAAGGCCGTGCTCTGCACAGGCAAATGAAAGCGTTCCAAGTCACTCAACAAACCAAATACCTCGATTTCTTCCCTTCTTCCTTTTTTATTAGCACAGAAAAATCTAATTCACACGCTCGGCGCCCCATGCATGGCAGCAATAATAATAACGACAACAGATAATCAGCGAGCGCTCTGCAGAATGTGCGTTTGACTCTTTGTTGGGGGCGGGTCGGCCGCTGTGTTCAGGGTTTGGAGGGAATAATGGAGCCCCGGAGAAAACATGAAAACACGTTTATGGCAAACCTCCGCTCACTGGTATTAAGACTGAGCCGTAAAACACCGAGCGTGGAAAAGGAGGAAGAGTTCCCGAGGGACTGGAGAAGTGAGAAGTCTATTTTTTTTTTTTTTTGGAGAAAGAAATTCACACGGGTGCACGTTAAAGTAGCACATGAAGAATGCGACCGGCTGCAGAAACCGTATTTGAAAAAACTACTCGGAGCCTGTTGGGTCCGACTGAGGATGTGCACAAAACACCTCAGAATGGTTCAAGTGTCGACGATGCTGTGACGCAGAGCAGAGAGCTGTGATTGGTCCTTCTGGTAGTAGCGTGTTTCCGGTTGCTTCTCCATCTCCACAGTGTTTGAATTGTATCAATAAAGAATGGGTGAAAGAAGGTTTACTGAGGAGGTTAACCCAGGTTGCTTCAGTGGCCATCTTTGAAAGTGAAACAAAAATTAACCGAGTGGCAAAAAAAAACACAGCGCCACCTAGTGTTTGGGTGGTGTTTTTACAGAATGAGCCCGACTGATGAGGTGAAAGTAGAAATGACTCCCTCCTGTTTCAGTGTTAGCCCTGTGGTAGACGGATGTACTCCACCTCTCAGCCAGTGATGCTAGAACAGGCAAAGCGTTGGATTCCAGGGTTCAGTTCTACACTTTCCATCTTGTTTCCTAAATCTGGATCATGTCTCCAAGTCAACAACCATCCTGTCCCTGGTTCTGGTCCAGTGGAAGGTAGAGATCCAATAGAGGCAGCAGCTGATACAATGTTCTACTGACCACATGGTGGCGCTGCTGCTGATTCACACGCAGACCAGTTCTGTCTGGGGACAAGTTAATGGACACACATTTAAATGAATGAAGACCAGGTGTGAACCAATGGAACTACTTTCAGCGGTGGATTAATCAGCATTTCTAACTTTTGCTCATATCACTTATTGCTGTTGCAGACGTGAGGTCGTTGAGCCCTTAAACTCCTTATTTTACTAAAATGCAGGAAGCATTTTGTTGGTTGGAACATGTACAGTATGTGCCTGTAGCCTTTAGCTTTGTGTCATCCTATTGATTATTTATGTCATGATTAGTAAGACATGTTCAGTGAACCTTGCAGGATTATGAATCCTGCAAAGATCTGCCTGACCAATCAGATCATTTGGGGCGGGGCTTAATGTATTGATGGACAGAAGAGCAGCGGTAGCCATGAGAGACGTGGAGCTAAATTAGCTTACGACTAAATGTCTGGTGTAAACGTAGCGACTGACTGACGTGCAGGATATCGGTTTATTTGTGTGTGTGTGTGTGTGTGTGTGTGTGTGTGTGTGTGTGTGTGTGTGTGTGTGTGTGTGTGTGGCGCTATCATTCCATCAGTCATGACCTCCAGCCTCCACCGCTGGAAACAATCGGATGAAATGATCCCGACCCTTTCAGTCACATGTCAGTGAGGCGTCAGCTGTTTGAGCATTAGCATGCTAACAGCAGCGGCGCGCGGTTACACCAGGGACCAGACAGAAGTCGTCTACGGAGGGAAACCTTATTGATGTCCTGTCCTGCTCTCGTGTCCGTCATCACCCTGAACACTGGGAACAAATGAGAGTCTGAAGCTCCGACTGTGACGTGACTTTAGCCGCGAGCACGTGTTCAAGCTGCAGCTCCGTCCTCCACGTGTTTGTGATTTCGCGGCGTTCTGAGGTTTTCATTCGGGACGTTTGTTCTTCCGGAGGCACATGTGTTCAGCAGAGCCCTCTCTGTATGTGAGGATGTGGTTTGGCTGTTGTTTGGCTCCTTACTGAGCTTTGAGCCTAAAATAAAAGCTTCTTGTAATCTTCTGCGTGGAGATGTTATTACAGGGCCCCTCTTTCATTAAAGAATTTCTCAGGTTTGATTTCTTGGTGAGATTCACTGAGACCCAAATCTGTCTGACTTCTCTCCAGCATGTCTTAGATCTGTGGACGCAGAATAAACTCGAAGCAGTTCTTTGATTTTGAATGGTTTACGTTTTAGTTTCATATTTTGGGGCTAAAACACGGTCTAAACATTCGTTAATCGATGGATAAAATACTCGGAGAACCAGAACACGACAGTAAATCCAGTTCTGAGAGCAGCATCAGGACTTTTCAGAAAAGTTTGGAGCTGGTCTCTCACAACTAGTGATTCACGATAACCGTTTTTGATCCACCGATAAGATAAGCGGTAACTTTTAACATTTTAAGTCTTCATATGCACCTGATGGTAAGAAAGACTGGATGGGACGTAGTGTGCAAAGATTCATTCCCTTGAACATGGTTTAAATCCCTTGTGTGTGACCTGGTTAACTCTTGTGAATGTGTTCGCGTTTTTTTTTTTTTCACTTAGAATTGAGATCACGATTCTTTGGCGCAATTTTTTTTTTACAAAATGTTTATTGCCTCTACCACCTTCACCATCCATTTAACTTTCTTTACCGCTGACTTCTCTCTGCTTCTCTCCGTCACTGTTTCCACACACTCACACATTCTTCCACTGACGGAGTCACGTGTTGTAAAGACGCTTTTCCACAGGTCGAGGGAGGAGTCAGCGGCAGTGCTGCTTTCAGGGGCGCTTTAAAAAATCCAGGAAGAAATGGGAACATTTGTTTGTGATGCTGCTCGTAAAATAAAATGCTTAAGAATCGTTGTGTTTGGAAATGAGATCATGTGTACGTGTGAATCAAGATCGTGATTTTTTTTTTTAACGATTCATCGTGCGGCCCTAGTGCAGTGTATGTCTTTGGGATGTCTTCCACAAAGTTAGCAAGCTCACTGGGTCCGAATGTCTGTGGTAAAACTGATCTCCTGTGCGCTGTTGTCCATCGGACCATGAACGCTAGCTCATTGTACAGTTCTGGTAAACATTTGTCTGCAGAGTCTTGGCACAAGACCAGCCTCAGGCGCGTTCCTGGTGGCTGTTGGTCGATCGGTAGCTTTGGCCGCATGCAGATTTAGCCTTTTCGTATTCCCTCTGTCATAGTGATGATTAAACTTCAGGTGATGCTATCGCACGATGACCAGAATCATAGCAATTTTTTCCAATATCATAATTATCTGCGCTGATAGTTGTCGTGCATCACTGCCCACAGTGTTTATTGGGACACATCGTGACGAGCAGATGCAGGAAATGGCGCGTATTTAAAAAAAATAAAACAAAAAATTGAGCCAAGGGTTTTAATGATTCTCGTCAAATGTTTGAAATCAAGGTCAATTTGAATCTGAGAATAGATTTTTCTCCTTTAAACCCTGAAGCCAACAGAAATGTTTTCATCATGCCTCATGTATTTTTCAGCGTTTGAGTTTGGACCAGAGCTCTCTCAGCGATGCTCTGTGATCTCCTGGTACTCGGGTCAGCTCTTTTTACAAACTTGAGTTAAAACGTTAGCATGCAGTGGAGCGTGGGACTTCCTTCCAACCTCTGTTCACAGGGTCTGTTTTTGTGAAGGCGCCTGGACAGACATGTACAGCTGATTCACACGTCCGTGTAGAAATTTGAGTTTGAGTCCCGTGATTCATGAGCCGAGGAGCTGGATGAAATAAACAGGTCGGTTCAGTAGATTTGAACAGATTCCCACCGCTCCACTGTAGCCGCAGCTCCTGCAGTAAATCTCCTAAAACGACAGATGTTGGCCGAGTGCCCGGATGAGCAGGAACAGTGTGCGGCCCTGAAGAGAAATAAGTCCGGAGCCCAACTCTCTCTCCGCCATGTTGCTTTAGCTGTAGAGTCACCTGAAAACAAGCAAAGCTCGTAGCTCAGGAGGACGTGACACAGGTGACGGTTTGTGATTAAGAGCAGTCGTCTGTTTCTTCGCTTCGGTTCGGTTCGGTCCGGAGCAGCTTCTCTCGTCCGAGCTGAGTCAGGTTGTTCTCCAGGATGGAGCTCGCTCGGCCTCGCCAAGATAAATGAAATCACACCGTCTAATGTGGCCCTCAGCGAATCCTTTAAACGCTCGCCTCCCGGGACGTCCTTCCAGAGTCCTCTCACCCGCCCGCTTGCTGTTTGCTGCTGAGCTCAAACGCGCCAAATATACTCAGGGAAAAAGTGTAACAGCCGTGATTAAATTTGCATCAGGAGCTTTGACGTTAATAGCGGATGAATATTGATGTTCCGTTGATGCTGTTTACACCTCATACTCGTTTAGTCGTTAGAGCTGGAGCCATCATCCACCTGTCACTGGCCGAGGCTGGAGGCAGGAGGATGGAGGATGGAGGCAGGAGGATGGAGGATGGAGGCAGGAGGATGGAGGATGGAGGCAGGAGGATGGAGTCGGGGAGGCCTCAGATACGTTCCGACTGCCTTGAATGGCTCACAACAAAGCCATCGGGCAAAAGCAGAAGTTGCTTTAAACTGTAATTTACCGTGATTAAACAGCTTAAACACTCTCAAAAACACTCAAAGGAACCTCCAGACGCTGAACCGAAGCCTAATCAGACCTAGAGACCAAACCCATCGAACAGAATAAAGAGTAAAACAAACGCTACATAAATAATAGCTCCTTCTCCTGCTCTGGCCTGATTACCACCATTAGCTTCACCTCAGGACATTTAAGCCGTCTTTACCACTTCGACCAACGCAGAGAAACACCTGTAACAGATGTGACCTGCTTTTAAGAAGACGTTGAGGACATCTGTCCCCCAATTAAATATGAACGTGCTTTTTTGACAACCAGACTGAAAACAGGATGTTACTGAATGAGTCTCTATGAGTCAGTTCTTCTAGTTGGACAGAGGGACGTTGTCTCTAGCCGTATAAATGACATCACTCATGTGTTTCCTGAAGGTTTGAAGCTCAGTGTGGCGTCTCCGGTCGTCTCCACCCCAACCCCCAGGTGGAGCTTGAGTGTAGCTGAGGCTAACCACAGCTAGCAAGGTGTGGACACTCAAAGCAGCTAACCGCACCCTAAATTCAGGCAAATGAAGCAAACGCAGTGGAGCTTCAACAAAAAGTCAAAACATTTACTTAAACATCTTTTTTTACTAACTTTGATTGAACAGTAGCAATCAATTGATTGATAAATTGATTGATTGATTGATTGATTGACTTATTGATTGGTCGATTGGTCAGGTGGAGTAGTTGTGTGGTAGTGATAGTTTGATTGATTCATTCATTGACTGGTTGGTCGGTTGGTTGATTAATTGGTCCAGTGGTTGGTTGGTTGGTTGGTTGGTTGATTGATTGATTGATTGATTGATTGATTGATTGATTGATTCACTTGATTGGTTCAGTTGTTGGTTGTTTGGCCAAATGATTGCTTATGTGGTCGTGTGGTTGAGTCATTGGTTGATTGATTGGTCAAGTGGTTGATTGATTGATTCATTGATTCATTGGTTGGTAGGTACACTAGTTTATTGATTGATTGATTGATTGGTCGAGTGGTTGGTTGGTTGTACATTGTTCGTCCTGATGAGACTAGTTTTTCTTGCTTGTTTAAAGAGTCTGAGCTTGGATCTTGTACTAAATACTGGCTGTGGTTGTAGAAATAAATGGCAGGAAATGTTTCAGTATTTTCTGTCATTACTGGACGTCCTTGGACGAGCAGCAGGCGGAGGGGTGGTGTGAAAAACAAACAGAAAGCTGGATTTCGGTTGAAGCTGTGTGGGTTTTTTGTTTTTTTTGGCGATTTAACAAGCGTTGTACGACTACATAATGAAGCCGAAACAAACAGATGATGAACGACAGGATGTTCCTTCTGCTTTCTAAAATATCAATTTATTCACAGGCCAGCAGACAACAGCAGAAACAACAACATTAATCATGTTTCTGGCACGGACACAACCTCCTCCAGGATTTTTACATATCAGGCCCGTTTAAGTGTTTCCATGCAGATCCTGCTGATGGATGACGAGTCCTCGCCGTCGTTGTTTCATAAACACACGGACAGGCGGCGGCGGTGGGAGTCTCTCAGATTATTACACTCAAGTTTTGTTGTTTTGCTGTTTGCACCTCAGAAAAAAAAAATTGTGAGTGACTCACGAGTGTTCATCACCTCCCTCCACAGTCACATTCAGGAAAAGCTGCAGAGACTAAAGTTTGTTTTTTCTTTTTTAAAGTAAGTGATTCCCGAGATTTGTGGCATTTCGACAAACTTTTCTTCCCTCTTTGCTTCGGTCCAGCTCTTCTCTGACCAGACCAGCAAACTCCTTCTAACTAAATGTTTGTGGTAACAGCTGATCAGTGTCCACAGCAGCTCGGAGGAATCTGATCCCATTTCTTCAGTTCTGAGATGTTGGTGGTTTCTTCTCATGAACTGATGCTTCAGGTCCTTCCACTACATTTCTATTGGTTTATCTCCTTTCAGGACTTGTGTGAACATCTTCTGAACCTATTTTTGCAGAAATGTAGAAACTTATCAGTACTGTTCAACATTTCCCAAAGGATGTTTTTGCAAATGTTAATATTTTTCTTAGACTCCAAAAGAAGGACATGTTGTTGCACTGAAAACAAGAAAAGAAATCAAACTTTCTCTCCTTAATTGGACAGCAGTAATTGCTTAATATTTCCATTTTCTCCATCATTTTCTGCGTCATAGTCTTTATTTTAAGATCCCAAATTTCAGTGACAGCAGCAGTTGGAGAGCCGCCAACCTGGATCATGTCTTTTGTGTTTTAAGAGCTGAGGCCTGATTAATAAACGCGAATAAGAACCGAGTCAGCAGTCTTTAACTGCACAACAACGCAAAAGCGACACAGAATAACCCAGATTAATCAGAAATGCACATAATTATTATTCATCACTAAAGTGCTGCTGCTGATTCATAGAACAGTTGGTTAAAATGTTCTATTTTTGAAAACGTTGAAAGTTAAATGAAGCGATCAGGTGAATATATGCACTAATATAAGTGTCCAGATGTTGAAGTGTTCAACTGAAGAACTCAAACCACTTATGAGTTAACGTTTTTTTCTTCCTTTTCTGTTTTGCATCACGATACGAATATTTTTAGACTCTTCATTAGACCTTCAAAGATCCTGAGAAGCTGTGACAAGCATGCCTGCACATCCTATAAACCCAACTTAAATGACAACTGAGGAAAATCATGTACAGTTCTTCCAGTAATGACCGTAATTAGCGGAGGGAGGATTTTGTCTGAGGTCTCAGAGGATGCATTTCAAAGCCTCGTGAGAGCTGCCACTTTCAGAAGATCTGCTCCAAAGTGTGAAACACGGTTTAACACTCTCAGGGTCTTTACATAATGGAGTCTGGAGGGAGACACTGAGCATGCTCACACAGACCTCAGATTGTTGCTTTTGCTTTCCCTATGACTTCTTATTTCTAGAAAGGGTCTGATTAACCACGATGGTGAAGACGAATGTCTAAAAGATGGAAACTCATAGAACGTGGTGTCCACATTCTTTTGTCTGTTGAGCATGTGGTGGACGGGACAGGATGCCAGCTGTGTGGAGTCAGATGGAGTCAGGCTCTGACAAGATGGAGACGTCACTGAGGGTTCATCCACCTTGTAGATACAGCCACAACATTACCACCGCTGACAGGAGGAGTGAATAACATTTAAACCATTTTGTGACAACTCTGGGAAACGTTTGGACCTGGTATTCATTCATGTGCATTTTCCTTAGAGATGTATCACCCAGCTAGACCGGACCAGCCCCCCCCCCATCCCTAAGCAATGACACTCCTTGATGGCAGCATCCATGTCCATGGTCATAATGTTATGCCTGATTGATGGAGGCATTAAGGACGCTGAAGATCCAGCCTTCCCTGTCATTCAAACAGCACTACAACGTTTTATTTTTCATTTCTCTTGTGACATATTTGGGACTCTACAGATATTCAAGTTCCCCAGAGGACGGTTTCTACTAACTGCCATGGTTTCAGCTTCGCCCTGGGGTCTCCATGACTAACACGATTCTCCCCTTCTTTTCTTTAATGTCTGGGTAAACTTCAGCCTCAGGTCATTGTAAAACCCTGACTGAGATAAACCTGTGTTGAGATGTCGGGGTTTGTGGGATGAATTAGAGGCTGAGGTGAAGGTGATCCGTCCTAACTCGGCCTGTAACTAAAGTGCCGGGACAGGCTGCTGGAGTGATTATATTTGCGGAGGACATATTGGATCAAGCTGCGCGTCGTTGTCGTCTTTCACTTTCTGCTCCCCAGCCGAGAGCGAATTATCCACCGATCGGTTTTGAGGGCCGAGTTTAGGGCAAACCAATTACCCGCCGCGCTACAGGGTGACAGACGCTTTTAATTGTCTTTCACGAGGCAATAAAAAGGTGTTTGTCAACTGGCTGGATGTGGACTGTCTAAAGCTTGTTGTGGCTCCGGGAGTTTAATTAAGCCTGGGGGATAAATCTTGTCGTAAAGTCAAGGTGCTCTTTGGGTGAAGCACAGTTGTCTGTCAGGAGCTGACGTCCAACTGTCTGAGATGAAAAACGAAATAATAACAGCACGCGGAGACGCTTTCTAAGCATCATCCTCTGTGTTTAATAGTTCACAAAGTGAAAGAGGTTTGTTTTGCTTTCAGGAAAGAAAAGAAATCCATGAAGTGGCTGTTGAGATATTTCCTCCCTGCAGCTCTGCCAGTAGGGCGGATAAGAAGTGCTCCAGCAGTGTGGGTTTCCTCTGCTTGTTTTTTTCCAAATCCATCATTTTGGCAGCCAGTCGAGGAATTAAGGAGCTTCTTGTTTCTTGGTGTCACAGTTGTTTGTCAGCGGTGTCGCTTCTGTGGCGAGAAAAGGAAAGAGAAACCTCTCGGAAGCGCCGCGAGAGCCGCAGAGCCGACAGGACTTCCATCAACCTGTGCCTGGGCGGAGGCGGCTCCACGTAACGTGATCCTGAAGCTCTGCAGGTGTGCTGTAGCCCCGCGGGCCCTTCAGGTGCTCACAGAGCCGACACCACGTCTCCTTGTAACCCTGCAGCGTGAAACACTGAGGTTTGCACTTCAAACGGGGGCTAATCTCACCCAGCCGACGCCTCAGATCAAGTTCAGTCCCAGTAAATCTTAACGCTGCATGACCGCAGGTGTGACGTTCAGGAGCGGCGGGTTGATCCGCCTCTTTGATCTCGCTCTCGTTAGCTGCGATTATTCTCAGGCAGCTGGAACGGGACGCTCCTGCTTCCCGTGGGTTTGTTTTTCCCCCTGCGTCACCTCGCTGTGAGGTCAGGGGTGAAAGGTCAGGGTCGGCTTCAGGAGAGCGTCACCTCCTCCTCCACACTCGTTCTCATTGATCTGATCACAAGTGACCGTGCAACTTGAGATCCTACCATGTGGTCAGTCTCTGATGGATCTCTACCCACCACTGGACCAGGACCAGGGACAGCTGGTTGTTGACTTGGGGAGATGATGCAGATTTAGGAACAAAACGGAACAGAAATGAAGACTTTGCCTCCTCGCGGAGAAAATGATTTTATGATGCTGGCTGAACGTGTGGGCCGTCGGTTACGGGAGGTAATGCTGAATGCGTGGACGGCTTCACTAGATTAGGTGTGAGTGGCAGGTTTATGAAGCTGGTGGAATTACAGAGACCTCATTTGTCAGATTCAGAGCTGCTCTATATCAGCAGCACTGACGCTCTGTGGGGAATGAAGGCAGGATTCATTTTTCATGGAGCAACTTGCTCAATATTCCACAAGTACCCTCACAGAGTTCATTAAGCATCTCAACAATGCTTCAGTACCTTAATGTGTGAGTAAGGGCTTAAACCATGTGTTTGGATGTTGGTTCTGTTGGTCGTCCATCGCTGATGTTGGCGTCCCTGATGCCTCTGGAAGGTTAAATCTAAATGTGGCCAAATGTAAACCTGGCGTTAATTTGTCAGCACGTATGAACTGTAAGTGTTTAATTTATAGATTGTTATGTGTTATATTCTGAAGTGTTTCCTCCGAGGCAGATGGAAGCGTGTGGCGGTGGAGGAGATGATGATGATGACGATGGTTTATCATCCGAACAGCTGACGTGCCGCTCGGTTTCCTCTCAGAGCTCAGAGTCCCTGGAGGGAAGTTTACAGCTCCGAACGCGTTTACACCAGAGAGCATCTGGGTGCGTCGCACTCACATTAGCCAGGTGTTTGTCTTCTCTGCTGGCGGTTACTCTACGTCTCCATGTTCTGAGAGCAGTTTCTCCAACAACGGACAGAAAAATCAGATATTAGATTCAAATTTTAGAGGTCTCGCATATTTATTAGTTGTCCTGACATTAATAAGTTCACAACCTGCTTGAGGATTCAGTGATAGCTGTCAGGAGCTCCTAATACATCACGTCTTACTGATTACATTTGATTGTAGGCAACATTACGTCTGGTTCATGCAGCCATTTTTAACATTTCACATGTGAGATTTAAGATATTTTGCATCAAAAAACGAAGCGAAATGTTTTGTAAGCGGTAAAAGTTCCTTTAACGTCCACTAGAGGCTCCACCAGCATCTCAGTCACCATTTACCCCCATGTTAAGACTTGTTATCTGCCCCCTGGTGGATTTATCCCGGCTCTGCAGTCAGTAACAGGCTTCTGGCAGCCATTTCCAAAATGGCCGTCTTCACAGACTTTCAGTTTCCTGCAGGAAATTTCTTGGTCATTTTGAAAAGATTACGTTGAACAATGTAATTGAATCATGAATATTACTATATTCACTTCATACTTTATATATCGTGCTCTAATGAAATCATCAGTGGATCAAATATCACACACCAGGTGTATACGTGGCTGTTTTTCTGATTTAGTCAATAATACTGGATTTTTTAAATCCTTCAGAGCGATTCTTCTGTTAAACCTTATGTTGTGACTAGTTATTGTTCTTTGTCATCCTCAGTTTTCACCAAAACAACCTCATAACCTATAATAAACTATATTCACCTTTTCAGAGCAGAACTTCAGAGACACAAACAAATATTTTTTTACTTCATCTTTGCCTGAATAACGACAGAAACTGACAAAAGGCAAATTATCTAATTATAATTTTATTTTCTGTTCCATTTCAATTAAAAACTTGAAGTATTTGAGAAGTATTTGAGTCACTATAACTCACCGATAAATAAAAAAATTCTGAACATTTCAAGTCTTCCAGTGTTCAGCCACACTTTGAATGTGAGTTAACGGTAACTCAGAACCCACAGGCTGTTCGGTTCTAAAGGGTTCAAGTCAAACAAAGATGGAGAAGCTGCACTGAGCTTCAAAACCCTCAGGAAACGTTGACGTTGTTCATCTTCATATATGGTCAATGGAAAAAACAAAACCAGGAGCTATAAGAGGCTGAAACCCTCCTCAGAGTGGATGTGAGTAGCATTAGATGTTTATTATTAGTCATCCATTCCATTTTTCTCAAAATATTATATATAAAACTGCTCTTTGTACGTGTTTCCATTGAAATTCCCTTAAATTCTCGTCACTTTGAGGAAGATGGACTTCAGATCTGAAAAAACGCCTCATGAGAGAGTACGAATGTTTTAGTGATGTTTTTTCCAAATGTGGGCGTTTCCATCACCAGTTTTTTTTTTTTATTATTGAGATATTTGGGTTTTGTGCATTTGTAGGAGAAATGGAAACGCAGCAACTGATGAAGGCGTCTTAAAATGAGAATACCTCGGTCCCTTTGGGATTCATCTATCCAGACGCTCGCCTTCCACCGACAGGCTCGGCATTGTGGGAATCGCCATGGCAACGGAGGGTTCCTGACACTCTTTCCAGCGTGTTGTGTCTGCATTAGAGGAGCTCGTCGTCTTTGTTTGTTCCGTTTTTTTTTGTCCTCCCAGCTCAACAGAAAAAACAAAAAACCTCGACAGCACGTTCAGCCGCTGCAGCTCGGCACATTCCTGGTTTTTTCATTTTCTTTGTGATGCTTTCCACGTCAAGCTGTGGAAATAAATGTCTTTCTGTCCCCTGAAAACCTGAAAAAGGAACAATGAAGGCCTGAGTCTGTGTCTGAGGAAATGGAAAATAAGGAGGAGAGTGACTTCATCAAGTAAACGACTTCGTGTTTGTTCAGTTAAATCTTCATATGACGGAATAAATTCATGGATTTATTTATGTTTATTGACATTTTTCCTCAAAGAAAATACCATTAAATTCTCCCAAACAACATTAGAGCCTTTAATTTTTAATGATGTTTCCCATTCGGTGGCAGCTTTATTGTTTTTAATGGGACGATATTTTCCCCAAAGCATTAGAATTCTTTTAAATGTTATAATCCATTTATTGGTTTGTGAACTTTTTCTCCCAAACATCTAATGAAGACGCTTTGAGGGCGACCACATTCAGAAAACCCTCTATTAGGCACCGATCCATAAATTAATCTACACTTATTTATTAATCCTGGGTTAATTGAACACTTTATTTTCCGCTTTAAATCTTTTTTTCTTTTCGAAGTCTGGCTCAGATTTACTTCATTTTAACGTATTTCTCTCTATGAAATCTTTAAAGCGCGAGGAAAGCCAATTAAACTACAGTATTATAATAAAATTAGAGACGAAGAAACCCCGTGATTAATTGGATTCTTAGTCTTAGGTTTTAATCCCTCAAACAAGGCGATTAATGAACAATTATCCACTAAGGTCCCCATTGAAAACTTTCACCAGATGTTCTAAAAAAAGACATTTTAAAAGCATCACACTGAAATAAAACTGTATTCAAACTGATTTACATAAAGGCTTCAAAGGCTTCTCCGGTTTATTTCATGTGCAGATGCAGCGTCGGTGTCGTCACTGGTGAAATCTGAGCGATAAATATGATCCATTAATAAAAATAATCAAATCATTTAAACTATCAATAATCCGTTATTTATAGGTTTAACTTTGTAATATTATCTGATCAGCAGTTAATTAAGAAATTCTTAAAACTTTCTATATTTCTATCTATAATGCTTATACACCGATCAGCCACAACATTATGACCACAGACATGGAGAAGTGAAGAACGTTTAAACCATCTTGTGACAATTCAGTGTTTCTGCTGGGAAACTTTAGGACCTGGTATTAATTTATGAGGATGTTATTAAGACATGTAGCCCCCACCTAGACCAGACCAGACCACCCCCCCAACCCCATAGCAACGACACTCCCTGATGCCTGTGAAGGTTCTCCAGGTCATCCAGGTCATAGTAATCCAAAAGGTGTTTTAAAAAAGGCAATTGGACAAAAAACTTCAACAAACTCTACAAGTCCAGTTGCCTCTTTTAAAAGCCTTGTGGACACTGTTTGATGGCAGCAGCCTCCCCAGCAGGATGCAGCCTGACACAGACACACAAAACACAAAACCAAAACCAAATCTCTGGCCTCCACCTTCACTAGATCCCAAACTGATCATGTATCTGTGGGATGATCCACTGAGCCCCCCTTCATCCACTAACAGGACCCATGTCCATTCTCTGAAGAGTCACCACAAAGGAGGTGGTCATAATGTTATGCCTGATTGGCTCGGACACCTTTAAAATGTCAAGAAAACCAGAAAACGAAAAAATGTTACAATCAATTAACCTTCTGGTTCCCCCCGTCCTAACTCGGAACCTGCTCAGGAAATGAGTTTATTAAAAACATGCAGGTGTATTTAAGACCAGTTTGAGCCGATTCGTTCTGCTTTTCTCCTTCACAGTGAACTCGTCCTCCAGACTGAGCGCTGTCTTCATGTGCCGTCGCTCCGGTTATTAGCTGGGGGGTAAAGAGCAGCCTCTCGCTGATGGTGATGAATTCCTCGTGACAAACTAAGCCACGGAGGCCCGGTCATACATTTATTTATTCTGCACCAATTGATTGGACCAATACTTCCATGCCAGAGGTGATTCATAATTCAGTGCTTCTGCGTTTTTAATTCTGCAGCCGTCGTACATCATCCTGCCTGTGGTTTGTTGGTATGAGTGTGTATGTGTGCAGCCTTCAGCTCCTCCACTTCTTCCTCTTCAGGGTCTGTTGTGGAGCCATTAGCCACCGCGGCGCGCTGGGTTAGCTGCCCCCGCCATTGATTGTTAGAGAGACCCTCCGGCCCCGAGCCGGGCTTCTTTAAACCCAGAGCTGAAGGCTCCTGTTACCTCAGAGCCAGACGCTGCACGAGGAGGAGGGGGGGGGATGCATTTCACAACCCAAAACACACTCCCAGCTCTGGATCTCTTTGTGCACCAATTAAAATGCATCAAGTGCAAATCACCTGCTGGTTTACGGTTTGAGCTCGGGGGGCCGAGGTCTGGTGTCCTCTGCTGTGCCCAGAATTGGAATGGGGCCTGATTAGTCTCGCTTCACCGGCTCTTTGGGCGAATCCATTCAGCGCAGCGATGGGGGAGTAGGGGGAGGTAAAGGGGGGGGAGGAGATACTGTGAGGCTGAAAAAGTCCTTCACATATAAATCTGCCAGGGAGTTGGCTCGGGGTTTGGGACCAGGATGATTCAGGCCTCACCAGCCTGGAAGCTGCTTTGGTTTTCATTTAAAGAGAAACCGGATATTTCATGGTTTTCAGGGTTTTTTTTAGGGGGGAAACCACATCGCTGTGATCGAGAGTCTGGAAAGTGATGTTGTACGTCCTGGTTGGTGCTAATCAAACAGCTTAATTTCAGCAAATACGTAAAGAATGGGATCAAAGGAGTTCACGAGCTGGGATTTAATCAAATAGAGTATTTATTTTATAACATGTCAGAGGAAAGTCATTTTATTATGACTGAACGTTCTCTTCATTAAGTTTGCTCGCTAAAGGTTAGCCTCTGTGATTTATCGCTGCTAACCGTCGGCCAGACTGACGCGGCCTCTTCAACGTATTGAACTGGAAAACTTGAAATCCCACTCTTCATTTTGAAGAGTGGGATTAGCTGCAGCTAACGGTTATTTTCAGCGTTGATTAATCTGCTAATTATTGGTCGTGAACTCCTCCTGCGCTGGACGCCACAGGTCGGCTCGGTTCCTCCAGCCGTGGTGACTTTGCAGCAGCTTCTCACTGAGACTTTGTTCTGTCAGGATCTCAGAAAACATTTAAACCGGGTCTGACGTTCTGGTTGTCACTGGGAGGACGTTAGCGTTCAGAACTTAGCAGCTAGCCCTCAGAGCAGCCTCACGCAGCAGCTGACACGTCCGTTTAACAAAGACAGACATTTGTCCGACACTAATCTCGTGATCCGGTGCTGCTTTCCATCATAACCGCTCTCTTTGTGTCCCGTCACGCATTGTTTCCGGAGGATGAACTCGTGTTAGTTTAGGAAGTTTGAGGCTGTTCCTCCACAGACCGTGTCCAGATCAGCTGTGATTCGCCTGCAATAAATCTGATTTGTTTATGTGGTGAAGTGCTGCCTTTACTGAGGAAAGCTCTTCAGAGAGATCACACGGAGCCGATCCAGGCCTGAGAGGGGCTTTTGTCTCCTCCAGGCGTTTCTCACAGACTGTTTACGGCCCCTCTGCATGTTGGGACTGTTTATGAGCTCGACGCCAGCCGCGAATCTGTCGCAGGCTGAAGCCCGAACAAAGAGTCCGGCCTCACGTCAGGAACAATACATTTAGAGACCTTCATTATAAAAGAGGTTTGTTTAACGCAGCTGTCAGGAAGTCAAAGAGACCTGACAGGATCTGGCACCGAGGGTCGTCCTGGTTTTTCTGGATCTCGTCTCACATTTGCATTTTCAATTTCCAGCCCTCAGGATGTTTTTATCTTCCTCTCAGCCTCTAACCTCCTCCTCTCCCGAGCCCAAACCAATCACATAAATCTAACAGTGGCCGCGTTAGCGATGCCGCTCGGATACAACGCTGGTGTTGATTCTGAGGTGGCGTCACGTGACATGAGACGCGATCCTTCTCCTCTGGAAGACGAGAGAGTCAGAACATCTTCACAGTCCTTTAAGGAAACTGTTTGACACTAAGTGACAGAACAATACAAACAGAAAGAAAAATAACAGTATTTCTGTGAGATGCTGGAGGTAGAAACTCTACCGCTGCTCCACCGCGTCACGTAAACCATCAACACACAGAAATCTGGTGAGAGAGATTCACAGCCTCCACCGGCAGCAAACGAGAGGAGATTTTAATTCAGACATGCTGCGTTTAAGATGAAGAACAGCTGAGCTGATGGTGCTGTCGTTAGTTTTCTCGCATTTGCTGAAAATGAAAATAAGTCGACAAGTTAAAGTGTTTATCTGACGATGGAGCCGCGGGAAAAGCCTCCAGGATTAATCCTCTGTGCAGAATTTCACGTGTTTTCAGACGTGCTCATTCTAAATGGGACGTCTACATCACCCACGATGCAACGTGTCCACCGTCACCGTCACCTGTTCATTTGAAGATGTTATTTTGAGAGTTTTTAGTTTCAGGTTTGATTCACGTCTGGTTCTGGTTCTCCTGCTTCAGGTTTCACTTCTCTCCAGACGTGATCAGATCCTGTGCAGGTTGAGAAAAGGGCAATGAAACTTTAAATATGTAAAGAAATGGAAATCACATGTGTGGTGTTCAATGATTTATAAACCTGTACCAGGACTTTGGACGGGGCCTTGAGGTTTGTGTTGGACCTGTGGCGGCTGAAGGCTCCATCTCCACTGACTGAACCCAGACCAGAGGCTCTTTCTCAGCTCGTCTGCTCAGCGTCTCCTCGGCTGCTGCTGATTCCTTCCATAAAAGACGGACCGGTCCAGTCCAGTTTCTGGTTCTCTCGTTCATGTACTTATAAGTCCACTGACTCAGTTCCCTGGTTTCCCTCACGACCGGCCGCAGCCAGTGGAACGATAGAATCAGCTCAGCTGATCGTGGAGGAAATGGAAGTCGGATGCAGATGTGCAACGCTGATAATTCAAAATGAAAGTTTTTTTTTATTATTCTTCTCTGTCTGAATGAAGCTCTTTGTGATTTCAGATAGAAACCAGAGCGGTTTGAGGTTGAAGTGTTTTTCTTTTCGAGACAAAAGGAAGGTACAATTAAACTCCTCCACCGCGGTCCGACTAAAGCCTCCACACCAACGCAGCGTGAGCCGCTCTCGCCGCAGCGCTAATTCACCGCCCGTCTTTGTATTGAGACAAACGTGGAACGCCGCGGCGCTGTAATTATGCTAATCACACGGGCGGCCTGCGGTGGGATGGAGACGAGCTGCAGGAGCACGGTGACGAAGCTGCACCTCCGGGACGGAAACATCTGGAGGAAGAGAGAGGAGTCAGCTTAAACATTTACCCCGAACATCTACGATCAGTGGAGCAGAGGCGTCTGTTGCTCTGGTGTCGTGTTCACACTCTGGTTTTATTTGGACTCGGTCCCACCAGAGCAGCCGAGTGCCAGATGAATCCGCCGCTGAAAATAGTTTCCAACAAATGAGCCTGTGATGACGTAGGAGCTTTCACAGGTTCTCCGGTAAGAATCCGTGCAGCCAAAACACGGAAACCGATCACATGGTTTATCTGAGGCCACTTTATTCGGACTCGTTTCCGGGCGGCACAGCTGTGCTGGTTCTCTCTCCGGGTTCCCGGGTTCCTCCCACCGGCCAAACACATGGGCTTCATCGGTGAATCTAAATTGGCTGTAGGTGTGAGTCTCTGTTGGACCTGAGACAGACTGGAGGCCTGTCCGGGGTTGACACCACGTCTCGCCCGGTAACAGCTCAGACAGGCTCCACCCCCCCAACCCTGACCCTCCAGAGGACAAACCGAATGTAGTGCACATCTGGAACAAGTTTGAAAATAATTCAGATGATATTGAACCTTGACTGAAGAAACTAAACCGCGTCTTCTTCTCTGAAAAGTCTGTCCACTCTGAGGGACGACTGGCTCCGACAGACATGTTCATCTGCCATGAAGCTCGGCTGCTGACTTTTATAGTATCGGCTCATTTTCCCGTATAAACAGACGCACGCGTCTAAATCTTATGTCGGCGCAAAGCAGAAGAGACGTCGGCTCTCAGCTTTCCTCCGGAATAAAATAAATACTTTTTAAAAAGTGAAAACGTGTGCAGATGTAAATGAGACGGTCATCCAGGACGTATTTACTGCAGCTCCCGCTGACGGCGCTGTTGTTGTTAATAAAACATTAATAAAACATTACAGCGCTGTGAGAGGTTTATATGTGTGTTTGTAGCTTATAAAGCGGCGCCGCTGTCAAAACGCAGGGATTTTAAGGGATAGCTGAGGGAAAAAGAATCTCATCACAGACACACGGAGAGCTTTAAAATCTCCACATTAAAGACGAATCCCGTCCCGTTCCCGCTTGCGGCCCCCCCCCCCCCCCCCCCCCCCCGCGGGCTCCAGTCAAATCATCTGAAAGGTGCTCACCATCCTTCAGCTTTTACTGCGCATAATGTGAGCCCGCATAATGGCAGGCGAAGCAGACCCTCGCCTGCAAAATAAAAGAGACACAGATTTATAGTGGGAAGTGCTTTATGTCTGCAAATAGCTTTTCCATTAACAGTAACAACAGAAACACGGGGGCCAGTGAATCAGAACATCAGCAGCATTTTGTCGTTATAAGGACGTCTCTTTATTTTCCTCTGTCCTCTTTTTTTTTTTTTTTCCATGAGCAGCGTTTTAAAAATAGAGCTTTAAAATGTCTTTTAAAATACGCCTTCAATGGAGGTGAAACGAAACTGACCCTTTTTTTTTTGTTGTTTTTTCCCCGCGAAACAAATAGAGTCTAATTAAAAAAAGCTCAGAAAGACGCAGTGTTGTCATTTCTGTAACGACTGAAACATTCAGTTCATTTACATCCACAGTTTAATGGAGCTATGCCTGAAATTCAGCCTTCTGAATGTGTTCCTTGTCCTCCTCCTCTACACTAGGTGGCGATATGTGTCTTTTCAGGGGGTTAAATCGACCTATAGTATCATATAATAAACGAGTCGTTGATGCAGGAGACCAGATGGATAATAGTTCAGCTTCTTTAATCTTGTACATAATGTAACATAATGTGTGCGCTACTTCTGGTGCAGATAGATGGCGCTATCTCTCAGACAGTTCTTCTACCGACTCTGTTTATCTTCTTCTGTGACCGGCTTTCTTGGATGTTTTTGTTCCGGGGTCACACGCCTGTGCAGCAGTTGAGTAGCATGTGGACCACGTGTTGTCCAGTTAAAGTCTGATTAAGGTGTATACATGTATGAAAACGATGAAAATCACATTATCTCAACGTCTCAGTTGGAGAAGTCGGAGTAACGTGTTTACATGCACTTGAGTTGTCCAGTTAAAGTCGCATTAAGGCAATAATTAGTTTTTTCATGTGCATGTGAATGTACTGAGTGTTTACCGTCCTGATGAGGATGAGCGGCATCATTAGGTTTGTGAATAGAAGCTTTCATAAGGGGGGGGGGGGGTATAATTAAAGCATCATCGGAGCGAAGCGACAGGAAGCAGATAGAGAGTTTTACTTTGCTGGGTAACGAGCACCTTCAGTGGTCTCGTTTAACGCCTCCGTCTGAAGTCTGTCACACCTCAGCGACTGATTCTCACCTCAGCAGCAACGACACCGAGGAGGAGGAGGAAGAGGAGGAAGAGGAGGAGGAGGAAGAGGAGGAGGAGGAGGGGGAGGAGGAGGAGGAGGAGGAGGAAGAGGAGGAAGAGGAGGAGGAGGCAGGAGGAAGCGAGGAGAGATAGAGAGATGTGGAAGAGATGGGGAAAGCCGTCTAAATCTGTAACAGGATTTGCAAGGAGGAGGACGGAGGTAGGGGAAGAGGAAGTAAGGCAGGAAGGAGGATGCAGATGAGAGGTAGAGGAGTCCAGGGCTCAATAATCACGGCTGTGAGAGACATACGGGGACATGCATCTTCTAAATTTACTTCGTCCTTAGTTTCTGGTCTGATTCCTCGGTTTCAGGCTGAAAGAAGCCTCAGTCAGGTTCTCGATGGACGGTTAAAGAAGTCAGATTCATAACGACATCACCAGGGCGCTTTACATCAGGTGACGTCTAGTGTCGCTGCGTGTTTAGGAGGACGTCAGCGTTGTGACATCATGAAGCAGGTCCTCCCTGGCTTTATCTGCAGGTGACGTTAGTGTCTGTGTATTAAATCAGACGATGGAATACTTTGAAGCTGAGTTTTATGTCAGCGTGTCGTTCACGGCTCTCATCCTGTCACAGGCTTAAATAATCTGCCACGACAACAAGTGAATAAAACAGAACTGAGGCTGGTTTTACTGCGACAGTCACTGTTTACACATATTTACTCTGATACTAGAGCTAACACAGCCTGGAAGGTCCAGGAATGTGCACCTAGATCTTATTTAGTGTAACACAGTGAATGAATGTCACTTAGTTATTTGCAAAGGATTAATTCATTTAGTCAAAAAACTTTTACGAAAGTGTGTTGATTTTCTTTCCCACAGTTGTTAGTGATGGAACAGGTGGACAGTTTAACTTTTATCTTTTTAAGGATCCATTTGTTAAAGATTCCACAATTTTTTAGAGATTTTAAGTATCAGGTGAAATAAACCTGACGTTAGAGATGGTGATAGAATAGAATAGAATAGAATAGAAAAACCTTTATTTGTCCGTCAGTGGGGAAATTGCAGTTTGCAACAGAAACATCGGAGCAGAAAAGTAACAAGAATAAAGAGTGGATGAAAAAATAATGAGATAAAAAAAGTAGAATAGAATAAACAACATACAGTTATTGTCATATATAGAAAAGTAGTGAATTGCAGCACAAAGTAATTGGATCGTGAAACAAAGTGTTGCATGACAAACCCAAAGTGTTGTATTGTTCAACAGAGAGATGCTGCAGAATATTGCACAGTGTTGGACAATACGTAAGTAATGAACTGCAACAAAAAGGAACAGGATTGTAACAAAAAGTATTGAATTACAAACAGATTTATAACAGATATTGTACAGGACTGAACACAGAGAGCAGTGAAATGATGAGAGTATTTAAAACCTTGAGGAGTAATAATATTGTAATAAGTAATGATATTGCAGGTTTTATGAATGTTCGTTGTGGAGCCGAACAGCAGCAACGTTAGTGTTCAAGGGTTAACGAACAAAATCTAAAGCTAAGAGGAGGAGGCTCTGTTACTCAACATCTAATGACTACAAGGACCCCGAGCCCCCGACTCAACGCTCTGATGGAAACTCTTCTAACAACCAGACGGACCAGAACCAGGATCTGAAGCAGGTGTCCTGGTGACGGGCCGGAGGCTGGAGGAGGAACCAGGAAGTCAGACTGACACCGAGCAGAACATCCCACCATGAGCTGAAACATGTCGTCTCCACGTCCTGACCCGTTCATCCTCCTCCTCCCTGCACCTTGTGAGCAGGTGAAGCCAAAGTAACAGAAATGACACGAGTATCAAACACAGACTCCGACTTTCTCTGCAGAGCAGATGAAAAGACTCGGGATGATTAATGAGTAATTAGTTGCATCCTGTTTTCTCAGGAGGAGCCTCTTCCTTCAGAGCATCACGCAGCCAATCTGAGGATTTATCGCCTTGTTAGTAACAAAGTGAAGTGTACTCCGGCCTCGCTGACCCCACTCGTCAGAGCGACCTTCCCCGGAGGTCAATTACTCGGTGGCGCCCGTGCGTCAGACTCTAAGATGAGCCTGGAAGGAGTTTCTTTGTGTCGCTGGAAATCTGTTGAACATGAATAAAACATCAAAGCTGTTATCTCCGCGCTGCACTCCCGCCGCTTCCCAGGTGAAGATTAGTCTGCAACGAGCCGAGAGGCTGTCGCTCCTCCAGGCCACTCGCAGCTCGCTCGGCCCTCCAGGAAGTAACGGGAAAAAAAACATCGGGGGAGGGGGGGGGCGTAATTAGACAGCAGGTCTTTCTGCAGCATCTGCTCCGTGTCAGCGCTGAGGTGGAACATTCAGACTCTGGCGTTTTCACATCAGCAGTGGACGGTTTCACGTTTAGAAATAACTGGTTATGATCAGAAAAACTCGAATGATTCATTTCCTCCAGGTGAAAAACACGTGTCTGGTCCGAGTCGATCTGAAAACCAGCGACAACGAGGAGAAACGAAGACGTTTCATCCCAGTAACGTCTCCGATTTCAGATAAAGACAGATGTTTATCTACATATACACAATATAACACAACATACACTAACATTGTGCAGGGCTCCTTTGTGGTGACTCTTCAGAGGATGGACATGGGTCTTCTGAGGGTGCTGAGTGTGGTTAGTGGGGGGGTCTTTGAGGGGAGGGGCCTCTGTGGATGTGGTGAATGGAGGCCAGGTCAACACCTTGAGATGTTCTTCAGGTTTTTTCGAGCTGTTCCTAAAGTGTTGTGTCATTGCTATGGTGTGGGAGGGGGGGGGGGGGCTACGTGTCTAAGTAACATCCACATGAATGAAGTTTCCCAGCAGAAACACTGAATTGTCAGAAGATGGTTTGAATGTCATTCACTTCTCCTGTCAGTGGTCATAATGTTGTGGCTGATCGGTGTATCTCAGGCCCACTTCATATTTTATGCTCTTACATAGTTTGTATGTAATTTTCTATGTGTTTTGCTTTTCTCTAGATTTGTACATAATTATGTCCAGTACACCATGTTTATCGAGTGTTTTATAGACTCTTAAACTTTTCTCCTTTTCTATAGTTTGATTTCCAAAAACCTAAATCCATCTTTCTACAGCCAGTTCATACTTTTCCTCTCTGCTTCCACGAAGACTTTTCTGGTTGCATCATAAAAACCCACCTCACTAAAACGTCCTGAAGGCCAGTGACACCATGAAAAACATGCAAAATATTCAGGTTAAAGACGTCAGCGTCCGTGCGTCGCCCGTGGCAACAAGGAGGAGGAGGAGGAGGAGGAGGAGGAGGAGGAGGAGGAGGCAGCCAAGGTTTCATGTTTTATTCAGAGAACAGGAGAAGAAGAAGAGAGGAAAAGCTCTTCTTCTCTTCATGCAGCTGATGAGGGAACAACACGAGTGTTTAGTGTTAGAACGAACGGAGCTTCACATCCTTCATCACTTCATCCCACCGCTACCTCCTCGCCTCCTCACCTCCTCGCCTCCTCGCCTCCTCACCTCCTCTTTCATTCTTATTTCATTTAGGACGGTATCTTTAAAAATATAAAAAGGATGAAAACGAGCGGACGCTTTGTTCCAGTCTGAATTTCCAAGGTTTGATTGTAAAGACGAGACAAACCATCACATCGCTGGTCTCTGGACGGTCCAGGCTCTGGTTGCCGTGGTAACCCTCCTTGTGTATTTTCCACCACAGCAGTTCCTGAGTGAAACGGTCTGTGGGGACGGTGGACGCCGGAACAGCTGCTCAGACCGAATCCAGAACCATCATTTACTTTATTTATACGACCGGAGTGTTGGAGGAACTCTGGGGCGGCACGGTGGCGCAGCGTTTAGCACAGCTAGAAGGTTCTGGGTTCGGATCTGGGTTTGGGTCATAGGTTCAGTGGTGATTCTGAGGCCACGTCCACGATCGATTTTTTTCTCTGGTTTTCTTGGCGCTGGTTTGAGAATTTCTCCGTAAAGACGGATCCATCACAAAACCTCCTCAAGTTGTATCAGGGCTCACTATGTGATGCAGTACCGTCACCAGCCTGTAGGCCGCCGCTGATGAGGGTGTTGTTATGAGTTGTCGGGGGCCAGAGGGGCGATGATATCGTTGTCTTTCTATCAGGCGTCCACACGAATGAAAACATAAACCCTCCGTGGATCCATCGATGCACCGCGAGCTGCAGATATTTCAGAGCCGTGGACGAGGCCGTGGATCCGAGCAGCACGATCAATGAGTCAGGCAGACTCATCCATCCTGTTACCCCCCCTCTCTCTACTACCAGGGAGCGGGGGGGTGTCAGGTTAACAAGGGGAATGTGTTTAACAAGGAGGATGACCCCCCCACCCCACCCCACTCCACTCCTCTCCGAATCACCTGCTGGTCAGACTCTTTGGTTTCTTCCATCTGCAGAGCCGCGATAGTAGAAAGTAGCATCAACGTGAGATTAGACTTCGAGTTAGATCGACTTTAATGATCCACGAGGGAAAATGTCTGGTCACAGTAGCTCCACATAAAAGAAACGCTCTTAAGAACCATATAATAAAGTAGAAAACAGTGTAAGCAAAGAGGAAATGTACAGAATTAGCATATGAACAAATGTACAAGAAACAGAGAAGGAAGGATACACAGTGTATTTATATATATAAGTAGGAAAATAGTATCTATGAACTCACTTTAATATGTTCTAACACGTCTGTGTTAGTTTATCCAAATAAAACCAGCTCAAACAAGAGCGACTACAGCTTCGTGAACATGTTTCATCCAAGTGTTCGCTTCTAAAAGTTCTGGTATAAATAGTGAAGAAAACTGCAGCTGTGACCAGACTCTACTGTCCTGGAGGAGGAGGCGTCTGGTTTGGTGGGAGGACACATCTGTGGAGACGCTCAGTCCTCCAGGTCACGGTTCATCCAAACAGGACTGGGACAGTTTCTTCAAGACGTTTCAACCTGGTCTTCAAGTGTCGTCAGTGACCAGACGGATAAAATGTGGAAAAGCAGAAATGCTAAACGTGCCTTTGGTTTGGTCCTTTAATGTTTCAACCAGGAAGCACAAAGAGAAGTAAAGGAGAGAACAGCAGATATTAGATTCAGATGAAAGGAGAAGTTTTTGAAAGTGAAAGAAGAAGAAGAAGAAGAAGAAGAAGGAGACGACGACGCTGGAACAATACTCAGATGTAATTTTAGACCTGGACCAGTCGTCACCGTGGTGCAGACTACTTCCTGGACCAGAGAGATCTGAACCAGTGAAGTTCACCACAGGATAAACAACATTAAGAATAAGATTAACTTTACCTTCACTTTGAAATTAAATAAAAGAAAAGAATGTATTTAAAATTTAAAATCAAATAAAAGTTGTTTTTCTGGTTTATAATCCTGAAAAAGGAGCGAGTCCTGAGTCTCGGCCTCCAGCGTAAAGTGTCTTTACTGTCGTTAAAGTTCATTAAACCAGAATCAGACTGACATTAGTCAGAGTTTATTTCTAGCAGCTAATATTTTACATTCGTTCTGTCACGTGACGTCTTCAGAGTTAAAATGTAGAAACTAATAAACTGAGAAGGTGCTGATCATACCGAACCGACCTGAAGTTTCTTCAGAGACGTTTGTGTGTCTGAGCGTGATGGAGGTTTGAGGTCCCATCATGCATCACTGGCGCTGATATTTTACATGAATGTCACGCCTCCTCCAGGACTCGGCTCAGAGTAACTTCTCCGCTCTCAGGGAAGCGAATCGATTCGCCTCAGTCCTTGAGAAGGTTGCTCTTCTCTGTGAAACCAAAGCTCTGTCTGGAGATACCGGCCTCTCTCTGTTTATCGGACGCTCCGGTTTGTGTGAAACTATCGAGGTCTGGTTTCTTTGAAATGATCTGTTGTCGGGGTAGAAAGGAGGAGAGAGTATTCAGCAGCGCTCAGATGTTTTTTTTTTTCCAGACGCTATGATCTGAAACCTGAAGCATCGATTATCTGGTCCTCTCAGTCTGTTACTCTAAATTTAAATGGAGACATCAGAGACATTTATGGACATTTAAAGTCCTACCGACGCAGGACTAGTTTAACCAGAGGACGTCTAGTAACTTATAATAATCTCGTCTTTATTGGCACAGAACTAGTTTCATTTAGAAATGACTTCGCTGTTTCTATCCGTGGTTGTGACTCTGCTACTTCCCTACTTTTTTTTTTTTTTTAAATAAAACATGATGTGATGATGCTTTTGATCCTTACGAAGAAATAACCAAGAGTCTGTCAGTATTTAAATCAGCTCTGCTCCCTAACATCTGTCCACACTTTGATTTATTGAACATCCTTCATGATTCTTAAGAGACAAGAGGCAGAAAAATAAGAGACGCTGATTCACTCTGGATTAGTTTTATCTCGGGACCTTTGTGTTAGGAGAAATACACCAGGTCATTTATGGTGCAATCTTTATTATTAGAAACTACTAGAGGTCTTTGTGTTGGTCTGTGGTTTGGACAATGACATGTTTCTCCAAACACAGATGAACTGAAATAAAAAATAACTGTGTGTTTTCTAAAGAGTTTTGTTTGATTCGCACCTTTTTTTTTTGCCTCTATCATAAAATCTGTTCTAAATCAAAGTTTGGACAGATGTCCAGCGTTCAGCCCGTCAGGAGGAGGAGGAGGAGGAGGAGGAGGATGTGATGGTTTTATGTAGCTGAAGTAACTGAATCTGTCAGAAAGAGTAGAGGGATGAAAGGTTTAATATTAATCTGTCGTGTGGAGGAGACGTCAGATAAAGAGTTTCAGTCAGTAAATAGTTCATATTAGTTCCTGGATATTATTAGTTTCTAGATCCAGATAAAACTGAGCGTAGTCGTACGGGTTATTTTTTATTTTTGTGTTGTTGTTGCTACTGAAAATCAGCTCCATGTGTCGCAGCTGGTGGAGGTGTTGATTTTAAAACGTAGTGTGTAGTTATGTACAAATTCTGTTTCCACTTTCATGTAAGGAATAAATAAATAAATAAAAACTTTATCGAGCTATCGCTTCAAAACATGTTGTGAGAAATAAATGAAACTCATGTCGTGTAAACACGATGGATTCGAACCCATAGTCGACGTCATCTAGAAGCAGAAACTCAGCGACAGATCTGGTTCCTACGACTCAGAGCTGTAGAGACGAGGACTGATATCAGCTGATTAGTATTATTATTATTAGTTCCCTCATCGTAACTTCTGCTCAATGATTCAGATTAATCTCAAAGTTCTCCATACGAGGCGCGTACACATCCAGGTACAGGACGGTGCTTTGAACCTGAATAAATCTGAATGATGACTCTGAGGCCTTGAGGGAATCAGAAAGAGTCTAAAGTCGTAAAATAAAAAGCGCGTCTGAGTCGAGAGGCTTCAGAGACCGGGGGAAGATGAGGTATCGACGTCGGCCTCTCGGAGTCGGGGCTGCGGTGGAGGAGGTGGAGGGAACGAAGGGGAGGGTGGGGCAGGCGTGCGTGGGGGGGTAGATAAGGACTGGGTGGCCATGACGACCGGGTCCAGCTCGGGGGATTTGCTCGGTGGTGGATGCTGCTGCTACGCTCCGTCAGCTTCTTTAGTTCTGCTCCGGACCAAAAGAGGGAATTATGTGCATCTGAAAATCCCTGTTTCTGTTGTGACATGGATGAAGGGACCTGAACGCAACACGCACACACACACACACACACACACACACACACACACTGAAAACAGACGTCTGCGTCTCATGTCGTCGGCGTGATTCCTAAATTGTCCCGGTTCTAAATCGTGCGTAAACCTGCAGACAGGAAGCAGCTCCGCGCTCATTCAGCTGATGGAGGCGTCCGTCGGCCTCCGGGCTCCACTTCATTAGTTAGTAAACGAGCTGCAGATCCGCACAGAGCTTCTAGTGACGACGCTCTACCTTATCAGTTAATACCTGATTAGAAGAAGAAGAAGAAGAAGAGCTTGAATTTCTGTATCGTCTTTCAAAGTACCCAAGATGCTTCACATTGAGCGTGAGGAAACAATGAGTTTCTGTTTCCTCCGCTTCGTCCCTCATGGTTCCACCACAGTCTTCTTCTGCTGCATAACAAACTGATTAACTAGTTCATTACATGCGTTAGCGCCTCCCGTGGAGACGGGTGGTATTACACGTGTCGCTGTGTCGCAGATTGAACCAGGCCTGAGAGCGTTGGGTCTTCAGAGAGGACTTGGAGACGTCCGGGGTTGGAGCGCTGCAGGTATCAGGAGGGAGGGAGTTCCACAAGCTCCATGAACAGAAGAAACCATCAGACACAAAATCAGAACCATCTTTACCGACGTCATGTTCATGACTCATTTCTACTCATTTCTACTGGCTTTAACAAGTCAAGGTTTCATAAACGTGTCCAGACCGACAGCACAACTAATGAATTAATCCTGAGCTTCGTGTCATGTCTTCGACCTTTAACGTCTTTTTAAACCATTTCTCGCTTCATTTTCAAATAGAAAATCAAAATATTTAGGATTTTGAGTTTTTTTTTTATCAGTTGATGTCCTGTTGCTATGGGTTGTGGTTTGGGAAATCAGGAAGTGATCAAGCAGCAGCAGGAATGTGAGCCTGTAGCGTCTAAAGCGGTGAAAATCCAAAAAGAGGCAGAAGAAGGAAAGGAGGAAAGAGAAGATAGAAATGTGACTTTATACGGACGAGTTCAGCTTGTAGTTCCTGTGGGATGTTTCTCTGCGTTTAAACTCGATGTGACTGAGTCATGATGCGTTCAGGGAGCTTTCTGATCCGAGGAGACGTTGATAAGACGTAACACAAACATGAGTAACATCCCTTCCAGGTCCGTACGTAACAGTGAGATTAATGCGCATGAATCAAATAAAATGACACAGCATGAAATAAATTTAGTTTACACTGCGAGAAGAATGAAGCAACAACCGTAAAGCAGCATCGGTCTGTTTTGAATGGTGCTGTTGATGCGTTTAAGGAGCCTCGTCTTTTCTTTGAATCTGAAGGTCGGTCTCCTCGTTTGAAGCCTCAGCTGCAGCTTCGCGTCTCTGCGTTTCCTCCTCGGCCGCGGAGCTTCAGGGTTTTGGCCGCGGCGGTTGTTGTTGCCGCGGTCAGCGGCGGCCATTTTTAGGGTCGGGGAGGTTTGCAGAGCCTAATTACAGGCCATTATGAATCTCCTCACCACCACATGTGTGCGGTGGCGGAGGCCTGTTATTATCAGAGTCGGTCCTCCAGATGAGAAAACAACCATCAATAATCTCCTCATGACATTTTATTAACTGATCAGCTGTAGAACGTTAAAGGCCAGAACTGATTCGGGATAAGAAGCGGCTCCGAGATTAAAAACCTCAGCAGGATCCGGCCTGGAAGGAATCCTCTGGCATTTAGTTCTCTATTTAATACTTTGTGAAAAGAACTTTTCTTTTACTGAGTGATTGGACAAGTTTGACTTGAAATCAATGTTTGACTCTTATAAGAGGTGTCACAATGAGTGCAGCATCTCCTGAGACCCTGCGTCCTCATATGGGGACATTAAGTTTTAGGTTTGTGGCAGCTTATTCTAAACATGTCGCTCCTATAAGTGGACTCTTAGTCTGGTCAAAGGGTCAATCCACTAGACTCATTTATGAAATCTTGCTTCAGTTTAGAGAAAAAATGTTTGTCTCGTGATTTTGTGTTTATTTAAAAAAAAATCTGCAATAATTTATTTAGTTTATAAGCAAACAGGAGAAATGAGCTGAGTTCTTACAGCGCCCTCTGTAACTCTTCAAGATGGTTAATTAACTCAACAAGGTACAAAACCTCAACAAACTCAAGGTGGAAACTTGTTATTGTTATTTATTTAATTAACATTTCTAGTTTTATATGACACACATTTAATAAATTCTACCGATGGCGACGAGCTACGACGCCGCTAATTAGCAAGTACTCGTTTGAAGACGTTGGGACTTCGTTGTATGCAATTCTGTCTTTGCACAGACATGTTCAGGTGTTAAAATGAACAGCAGTGAGAAGTTTTATCTTGAAACAGTGGAAAGAAGGTGGTTGTCTACACGGGAAATGTTAAAATAAACGGCTTTAGACAGTGTTACACCTTGTGTCCACATATGAGGACATAATTATTATCTTATATTTCTTATGTCCTGCTGAGAGAAGAGGAAATATTTCCACACACTATAATTAGTGCAGCGGTGTCACTTAGGTCGTACTAATCCCAAACACCTTGAAGGAATTAATAATGCAAAAACCAAACCGTATCTCCTGAGACCTGAAGCCTCTGGTCTCAGGAGATTAGACCCCGGACCATTGTGTGAAGGTGGGAGGAGGAATCACGGAGCCAGCAGAGAACACCAGGGTTACACATTTACATAATTAGACAAGAGGTTCATCAAAGTCAGGCACAGAGCTCACTGGTCCGTAACCGCGACTCTAGTCCACCAGCTCTAATAAACCATCTCACCTTCTTCTTCTTCTTCTGCTGTCCTTAATCACGTGGACTGTTTCTTCATGTAAAACCTCTGCCTTGGTCTGTGTCTCCGCTGTAGATTTGTCAGAGAAGAAGAGCGACCTGAGGGTCTGCGACGACTCCACCTGCCGATACGGAGGCGTCTGCAGAGACGACGGAGCTCAGCTCAAATGTGTCTGCCAGTTCCAGGTAGAGGACCCCCTTTCTCCTTCTTCTTCTTCTTCTTCTTCTTCTTCTTCTTTATTGTTTGGTCACAAAACACTTAACTGATGCACACAACACTGATTCAGACCTGGAATCACGACAGGTCGCAGCAAACGATGGAAAATGGCTTAGGCTGAGCTGCCAGCACAAGTGAAACCTAATGACACAGTCAGGCCTCCTCTGAAGTGGGGTGAAGTTTTCTACAAGCCCCAAACATGTGTGAAGAGTTTATGATGTAACCCAAAGCGAAGAATGTCACATTCACCTTCTCTCATTAACATTCAGCAGTCACCGTGTGGATGGTGTGAAATACTCCAGAGCCGACAGGAGCAGGAAGAGAAAGACGCTGACATCATATAATCTAGACCAGGGGTGTCAAACATACGGCCCGGGGGTGAAAAACTGGATTACAATCAGATTACACTTAAAATATCATCTGAAATCATTCAATAAAATAAGAAACTGCACTTGCACCCTGCACTTCTTAAGAAATGTACAGTTGTTCAGTACATGTACTTGTACTTCTTTACGCTAAAGTAAGGGGGAAACATCTGGAGTTGTCGTTATTTATAAGTTAATAAGCTGTTGTGTTACTGGTCCAGCCCCCCTGAGTGTGGCCCCTGAACTAAAACCAGTTTGACCCCCCTGATCTAGACTCTACAGGGACCTTTAGCAAAAATGTCCAACCTGGACTTGGGCTGTTCTGCTCTGCAAGCTCCGTTAGCTAATGCTAATGGAAGGAGGAGCCAGGGAACACATGGGAGGCTAGTGGGCGTTGTTTTATTCTGTTAACGGATAAAACCAGACAAGCAGCGCTGAGTTAGAGCAGGAAGTGATGGTTGTAACGCTGTGGAAAGCAAATAGAACCTAAAATGTGCCTTTACCTGAGGGTTCAGAGTTCTTTCACCTGCTCCTGCTCTGGTTTTATGAGCTAAAATGAAGAGAAACACCGTGAAGTTCAGTCTGATGACACGAACGTTTGAAACCGATGTGAAAGAAAATAGAATTACTCTGCGGTCGCTCGCGTTTGTTGCAGATTTGAATAACAGCAGCAGCAGCAGCAGCGTGAAGGGCAACGTCTGGAAGACAGATTCACCAGCATCGCTGTTTAACTCCGGCCGTCACGCTCCGTGGTCTGAAAGCTAAACCTGAATTATGCACAAAGAGAGGAGCCCACACATGCCTCAGTTTTATTTATAGAGCGTCAATAACAATACAAATGAACTTAAGATGCTTTTTACTGAAACCTGGAGCAGAACCCGGCTCACATCTGTCATCTCCCTCCAGTGAGGAGGAAAAACAGTTTTAGCTTCCTCCGTGTGGGAGATGACGTCACGTCGTTTAGAGTTTGTGTCGGCTAAAGACAAAAAACAGCATGAACGTGGAGGCAAAGTTCTACATAGCTTCAAATGTCCAAGTTGGAATTTCTGAGTTTTAGTGAAGGCATCTGCGTTTTTTTAAAAAATAGTATAAATAATAATAATGATAAATGTTAGGATGTAAATTTTGAAATTTAGAGTTAGAAGGTTTTTTTATATAATTCTTTGGTTAAATTTCTTTACCTTAAGGCGTGAATTCTGCCTCTTTAATTAAAACATGTTTTTTTTTGGTCAGGAAATATTTTTTAAGTCAAAACTGTTACAAATGCACCTCCAGTGAAGTGAATATTAGCAAAACTGTTGAGGCAGCAGGAGGTGGGGTAACGTTTAATCTAACGTAGTTACTTTTAAAACCGTAAAGTAACTACTTTTTGAAGGAGTACTCAGTAATCTGATTACTTTTTCAAGGTAACTGTGGGGATACCGGATGTAGCTGATGATGTTACATGACAGTTTGAGGGTTTAAGAGGTTAAACAGGTTGGAGGCCGTGAAGATGGATGGATGGATGGATGGATGGATGGATGGATGGATGGATGGATGGATGGATGGATGGATGGATGGATGGATGGATGAGGAGAGAAGAGGAGGAGAAGGATGAGGAGGAGGAGGAGGAGGAGGAGAGGAGAGGAGGAGAACCAGCCTGAAGCCTCCTCCTTCTTTCACATTTAAACCTCGATGTTGTCGGACTGAAGCTGTGAAGCTGCGACAGTCGAGGGTTTTTGGTGCCGTCGGTTTATTGTCAGGTTGTTTTCTGTTCTTCTTATTATTTTAAAAGTCGGCCATTAAAACAAAGTAACCTCTTCCACCCTGGATCATCTCCGCGTGCTGTTTGTCGTGCTTCGCTCTGAGTTCGTTGGAGCTGCAGCGAAATCTTTAAAACGGATTCAGTGACTTCAGTTTGTGTTGACTCACTGCTGTGAAGCTGATGTCTAATCTGTGGGTCACAAACTCATTGCTCTGGAGGCAGTTTGACAGCTCTGGGTCTCTTCAACCCGAGGACACCTCGGTTTATTTAGTCACAACTCTTCTGCAAACACAGTAAATCTGCATCTGCTCCTCGTCCACTGACCAGATTCATTGGCTTCCCAGTGAAGCTACGAGGCCTCAGGAGATATTCTGCCTGCTCTCTGCTCTTATTTTGAAGGATCTGCACCTTTTCCTCTGTGACTGCTCGTAGCATTTTTCAGCTGCGTGGAAGTAAAACGTATCTGACAGCTCACGTCGGTTAATGCAGACGCATAAATCTGAGGCTGGGGCCTGAGTCAGCAGTCTGCAGGAGAATTATCTGACAGCGCGTCTCGAGATTAGAACTTATTCACTTATTTTTATTATTTTTTTTCTTTGCAGGTGTGTGTGTGTGTCGCTGTAAACCAGTCACAGTTTGCACACACATTTCCCTGTGTGTGTTATGTTTTCTCAGAATGAGTCTCACTAAAGTCACTGATGGAAACTCCTTCCATCTGCTCCACCCGCCCACCTGTCGGCCACCGAACCAAACATCCACCTCCATCTGAAAACCCGCCACGCGTCATTTAAAGCAGTAATCTGTTACACTTCCACATGAATAAATCAGTACCTGCTGGAAGCCGCGGGGCTCCGTCTATTTCCTGATCCTCCTCCTAACAGACGAAAGCTTGTGTGGTGCTGATTAGTGCTGACGGCGATAATGAGCTGCAGCACGATGTCACGTTACTACAAATACTTCACCCCATGAGAACAGAAACATGTCTGACAGATTATTTTAGGAAACTGCTGACAAAAAAAAAATAAATCTGACAGGACAAAGGTCAGAAACTGCCCACACTCCTGACTGTGTTGTCGTCGTGTTTTTAATAAAGACGTGTTTTTTCTGTCCGATATGAACCTGAACTGCTTGTGTGGGCTCAGCTGGAGGTCACCGGGGGTCAGGCCTTCGGGGGGGGGGGTTGGTGTCCTGCTAAATGATTGATGGCTGTGGGTTAATAGAATATGGATTGTTGAGCACTGATATGTGTCCTTGGCAGCAGAGTGGAGCTGGGCTACGCTAACCCTCGCGCACAATGAATGAAACCAGCTAACTCACTGCAGATGTGACGTCTCACCAGCTTCCTGAAGCAGCAAACATCAGAGGAATCTCCCCCGTGCTTTTCCTTTACGAGGAGTTCCCACGTGTGGCTGCTTCTCCTTCGAGTCTGAGCTCCACCTCAAACCATCTGAGCCTGGTTTAGATGCATCCATCCCTCAAACCGCCTTCTCCAGAGTCTGGAGATCTGGGTGAAGAACTACTGAAGGTCCCAAACCAGATGGGACGGTGTTGTCTCTGCAGGACGCTGTGGTTCCTTTGGTCTAACGTCCATTGCTACTTCTTCTCGTGTTTCTTAGTCATGATTTCTTTGAAGTCTTCTCCAACTGCACATGCAGGATGAGACCACCCAGCAATCAACAACATCTCTCGGAGCAGGTCTCAGGATAAACAAGGAGACAAAACTGATGAGAACAACAGATCTATCAAAGAAGTCAACTCCTTCTTCTACCCTGGCAGCACAGGCAGTGATGTCAGAGCCAGGGAAATAACTACAGCAATCAGTAGCTTCTTCATCTGACTCTGAAGAACTGAAGACGTCTTCAAGAAATTCTACAAGTCCTGTTGCCTTATTCACACACATGTGCATCCTAAACTCTAATGTTAAATGCATCCTTCTCCATGATTCAGACACGTGAAGAATGACAAAAAAAGACGTTGCAGAGGATCCAGACATTCATTAACAGCTGTCTGAGGAATCAGAATCAGTGGAGCCGGTGGAGAGTCCGATCCAATCCTGGTCTTCTATTTCCGGGGAAACGAGAACAAGAAGAAACCTTCCTGAAATGTTCTGGATGATGTAGTACGACAACAACATGTACATTTGACACAGCAGATATGTCAAAAGACCCTTGTGTGTCTGTTCATCTCCGGTTGTGGCCACGCAGGAAAATGAGGCAAAACAAAGTCTGATGTTGGATCGTCAGAGGTTTAGGAATTATTTAAACTCGCAGATTTCAAATAAGCAAAATGATCTAACCTTTGTAAATGTATTTGGGATCAAAACACTAAGCATTATCTTGGAAACAAGCCTTTATTTAAGATATTTCATCTCAGTTAGATTTACCACACTAATGGTGACGCTAGTGATGATGCTAATGGTGATGCTAATGGAGGTGCTGCTTTCCAGTGCATTCACAAACAAACAAACAGCCAGGAACCAGTTTGCAGATTTCCCAGGGTGCATTGGTTCTTTCCTTAACAATGAAATTAGTGTGAATCATGTTGAGTTTCATCCACGTTTATTATAAAACTAGAGCTGAAGGTGCAGAGAGCAGAACTCCTCACGCCGGCGCCGACTCTCTGGGCTGGTTTTGATTTTTACCGAACTAAACGTGGCCTGTGTTTGGTTTCCAGTGCCACAAAAACTACATCCCCGTGTGCGGCTCCAACGGTGACACCTACCAGAACGAGTGCTACAGGCGACAGGCGTCCTGCAAACAGCAGAGGCTGATCTCCAGGGTGTCGGACGGGCCCTGCTCCAGCGGTGAGTTTGTTTTCAGGAAATACACGGTACCGACTGGTCGATGGACTGATTGTCTTGTGATAAAAGTGAATTATAATACTTCATTTGTTGATATTGAGCTGTGGTGGTGAGGGCGTCCGTCGGTGTTTAAAGGTTTCAGATTGTCTCCTCGTTAGACGACACGCAGCCCGTCTTCGCTTCGTTCCATCTCTCATGTTGGAATGGTCTTTTTTTAATTGAAACTGTGGAGATAAGACTCCGTCAGACACTAATGACACGACTGTTATTAAGGAGAAGAAACAAGCCAGTGTCATTAGTATTTTAATGTGAAGTCGTGGAATATAATCCAGGTGAGTGCAATCAGGTTCAAGTGCTGTTTATCTGTGCACATAATTACCAGCTGATAGTCTCTAAACCATCTGCAGCCTTTTCAAATACAACAGAGGTGAATGAATGAATAAAAAATCTTAGCGTCTTAGCTTTAAGTTCTCAGCTGGAAACAAACATTTATTATGATGCACATTAATGAACAATTCTCCAGAAACCAGAATATCCACTTGACTGGAAACACAAAGAGTTGGTCAAATTAAATTTTTTGTCCCGTTTTACTAAGAATCAGAGTCTGGTATCGCACCATCTGGACCATCTCTCACTCTTCTGTCCATCACCACATTAAGCCCCGCCCACATGATCTGATTGGCAGAATCAGACTCCAGAAAACAAATTGTAGGTGCAGGATGTTGGTCTGGGTTCTAGTATAGCTGAACCCTGTGTGATTTGTAATTCCTCTAATGTCCACTAGAGGCTTCACCAACAAGTCTGTCCCCACCAACGTCCGTGTTAAATAACTCAAATAACAGGAATAAACATGTTTACAGCTTTGCACAAGAACAGATATGTTTAATAGAGCTACTGTCTCCATTCATGGTGGATTTTTATAGAGCTGTTTAAATTATATAGAGGCTTAAGGTTCTGCAGAATCAAGGGGCGTGGCTCCTTTCAGCGACAACTCCGCCTCTTTGACCGGTCATAAATAAGTTGGAGTCGTGCACTGTTGATGTCGTGGAGGGTTCATCCATCTTTATTTAACCTCCTTACACCCTGTGTCCTCACGTTAACTTTTAGGTTTGTGGCTTCTTATTCTGCATTCTGCTTATTTTAGACCCGTTGTCCACATAAGTGGACACGTTTGTCGTTTGTAGCAAAGTGTCAATTCACTAATCGGTGTAAAAACACGATCATTCTGCAGCACAAAGTTCAAAAACTCATCACGTTTTCAGGTGAAATGTGTTTATTTATGCTTAATTAACTTTTGTAGTTTGATATCATATGGAAATTTAACAAATTCTGTCACGACAATGTCCCAGTGTCCACTTATGAGGACGTCGTACTTCCTGTTTAAAGATTACATTTTTTTTTTACTTTTTCGGGTCCTACTCGTCCCAAATACTCTGGAGAAATTAAAAACGCGCAGCAAACCAAAGTTCAGGTGTGAGGAGGATGAAGTGGAGGAGAATCCACCAGAGAAAAGGTTTTTATGAATAAAAAAGGCCGAGGCCTGAACGGCTGCTCTGCGTCGCCGGTGTTTTTAATTACGGTCGCTCCGTGGCCGTTAGGTTCAGTGTCATTATGTTTTTAATTGACTGAACATCAAACGCTGAGAGCTCGTCCTCGATTTTTCCTCTGAACTCCTGCACGGCGTCACCAGTCGCATTGATTTCAGAGAACGAGCAAGTTAATCAACCGCTGATCAATTTTAATTAGGAGCTGTGGATGGGAGTCATTAAAATCCTCCCAGAGCTCGGTGCTTCTAAAACCGCGGGGCCCGGTCCCGACAGAGGCCGTTCAGGGGCTTCAGGAGGGACCAAAGGGAAACGAGGACTCCTGTGATCCTTAATCCAGGAGACACTCATCGGCACTGAGAGACTTAATGTGAATATAGTTTAATGATCCTTCATGAGGAAACTGAGTCAGAACGACAGGTCTTCATTTTCATCTACACGTGTTGTTGTGTAGACGTGATGGAGGTTACGAGTGGACGCAGCAGTAGTTAATGCCTGAGGTGGTGGTGGATGAGGTTAAATATTGTCTCACCATCTTTCTTTGATCCCAGACAAACCTGCGGAGACATTATCCTGCCGACCTGGAAGCTATGGCACAAACACGTTGTCGAATACGTCCAGTAACAACGTTTCCTCATTAACGTTCGCGGTTCAGGAGACGATGAATCTGCTGTGGGAACCACGGCATGAAAAACGTTGTGTGGTGACGGAGAAGCTCTTTGGTTTCCACTTCCACCGTGTTGCTGCTGCTTTGTTGGTTGTAATAACAGGTTTAACACGTGTCAGTTAATCCAGTGGTTCCCGACCTGTCACAGCTCAGGGCTGAACCAAAAAACACGGCGGAAACTCCCGCGATCATGAACGCAGCATTTGTCAGTACCACAGATTCAAGGAGCTGTCCATCAGCACCACGCAGCGTCAGACAAGTTAGTGAACAAATCATTCACAAATAACAGGATCCTTCAACAATGGAGAAATTAATTCTCATATTTAAAAGTTTGTCATCAGATCCAAATATTAGCAGATCAAAAATAATCAACTTAATGCTGACGAATAAACACAAACCTCAAATAAAGATGATGTAAATTCAGCTCAGGTCTACACAGATGAAACTTCAACTTAAGAATTATTATCCTTTTTAAAAAAAACACCAAAAAAAACATATTTTTTGTATTATTACAACAAAAAAGGAAAATCTGAAAACAGACAGACGGGGTCATATATCATATATGTACCATAAGAACCAGGAAGTTTACCAGTAACTTACAAAGGTACAAACAGAATAAACAGGGAGAAGTGAGTCACATCAGGGAGGACAAAACTGTGTCTTTCACGTCCTTAATGGACAATTAAAACAAAATAAACAAAAAAATAAATGAATACGTAAATAAATAATCCTTGTAAACATAAATTAATTAAAATAAGCCAAAACATCCACTTTTTCCAATTTTTCTTCTCCTTTTTTGGTGGGAAAATATAATTTGTTTGTTTGTTCTATGAATTTCCTGAATTATTTTTTTCCCACATGTTGTGAATCACTGAATGAATCATTAAAATATATTGATAAATGAGGCTCGCCCACCCCCCCACACACCCACCTCTACGTCCTTTAGCATCAATTTAATCATTCTGCTCTTAAAGCCCCACACGGAGGTTTAATGGATCAGATTGCGACAATAAGCCGATTACTTAAATTCTAAGTTGTTTTTAAGACACTTAAGATTCTGATCAGAGGAAGTTTACTGCGTCTCTGTGAGAGATTAAAGTTCATTGTTCCTTCTTTTCTCTGTCTCTGCACCAACATTTAAACCGTCCTGGACCCAGCGAGCGGCATCACAGGGTTCATTAACGCTGAGCAGTGACTGAGTCTCTCCTCCAGATGTTGTGTGGTGGAAAAAAAGACAAGTAAATATCTTCAAACAGACAGAAGTGTCGTCCTCCTGCAGAGGCTACGTTTAGATGGACTCCTCCAGGTGGGTTAGGGTGTTAGGGTGAAGGTTAACTCTGGAAGCTGCCAGTCAAATGCTGCACAGCTGGTTGATCTACACCCCCCCATGCTAAGGCGCTAACGGGTTAGCAGGGATCCTCTGGACTGGCTGGTCTCAGCAGGAGGCTCAGGGTTCATGTTCTCATCCCGCTCTGGAGAAACGAGTCGGGGAAACTTGGAAGGCGGCGTCGGAGGCGACGGTGAAGTCCATCTGTAGGGGCAGTGGCCTAATTTCCCAGGAGGCGACGCCTGGCGCTCTGCTCTTATTACCCGCTACACCAGGGATCCGGTGCCTCTGCATGCCCTCCACCTCCCTCCACCTCCCTCCACCTCCCTCCTCTCCTCCTGCAATTTCCTCTGCACAAGATTTATGCTTCCTGTAATTGGAGCGTTGGGCGGCGGTGAGCCAAGACGACGGCGCGAATACGCCAAAGAGTTTATTTCAACGAAGCAGGAGGAGCAGGAGGAGGAGGAGGAGGAGGAGGAGCAGGAGGAGGAGGAGGAGGAGGAGGATGAGGAGGAGGAGGAGGAACAGGAGGAGGATTGGAGCATTTGGATGTGAGGCGATGTGAGGTGGGACGCTGGGACTCTGATCAGAGGTCAGCGCTGAGGGACTGGACCTCACCAGCCTCAGGCCACAGTTACTCTAAGACTCCTGTGTTTGGTCACAGAGCAGCGGGATTAGAAGAACATGATGTGAGTCTGTGACCTTTACTTTGATTTCCCAAACCAGATTTACACCATAAAATAAGAAGCAGTGGAGCCAGTGAGCGCTGAGCGACGCTCAGACCAGGAGCAGAGCGACCTGGACGTCACATTAACCCTCTGGAGTCCAGTCACGTGACCGGTTTAAGACGCAGCGTCACCGAGTCTCTGTTTAAACTTTTTGCTCTTGTTGTTGTTTTTTTTGCTTCTTTGTCTATTTGTGTTCATGTTTGTGGGCTGATTCTCCTCCAGGCGGATGCACAGGACGCCGTGATCACGCGCTTACTGAACCGTAAATAGCTCCTCCTGGTGGCTACTGGTTGTTCTGATGCGATACCTGAACGGCCCAGAGAGGCGGATGTGTCATTTTAATGTGCATAAATATGAATAAAGAAACTTAAAATAAAAAGAAAGTTCTAACTACAACCTGGATATCAGTTTTTAAACAGTGGAGGACCAATCCTGACACAATAAAAAAGAACTAAATAAATGAATAAATACAGATAGACGCCATAAATAATGAAATAAATAACTAAATATATGACATAAACAAGGAAATGTTAGTAAATAAAAACAGAGCTGTACAGATGTGTGTATATATATATATATACACGTGTATATAAGTGAGTCACCATCGTACTGACTCACTGCAGTGGAGCTGAGTTAGTTTACAGCTAAATGTCTCTGATTGGTTGTTGGTTGATTATTTTCTCTCCATAATGAAAATGTCATAAAACAAAGTGTGTTCACAACAGAGTTAATCAAATTAAAAATATGGTTCAAGAGGATTAAATTATCATTAAAGTAATATTGGAATAAGTAACGATGTGGACGGATGGAGGAGGAAAGGAAATACAATTTATTAACGCTGATGAAATTATGATCTAAAATCCGTTTCAAAAGTATTGAAATATTAAAGTAAAACTGTTTCCAGGTCATAATTCACTGGTGTCGTTTTATTTAAGTCATGTTTCTCGTATCGTGTGAAACATAAATGAAGTAAATGTGCGTGTAACAGGAAGAAGCTTCTAGAATTGGTAAGTAAACACATGTATAAAGTGTATTTACTGAGGAATTAAATCACTGATTGATGGAGGAGTTAAATGAGTTTTTAACTCGCCCCCTTTCAGGCATGTGGACTGAAAGTCAGGAAGCCTCTAGTGGCCATTAGAGGAACTGCAGCTTTTGAAACTTAACTCGTTTACGAACGTCTCAGTTCACTCAGACTCATGATTCATTTATTTTAGAGCAAATAATCAGCTCCCGACACAGACACGTGTCTGAAACAATCATTTTTTTCTTTATCCACAGACACTTTTCAAAGTTGCAGCATCTAAACTTTCGTTCCTGTCGTTGTCAAATAACAGACGACATAATGAAAGTTGTGTCCTTGTAGAATAAAAAAAAAAAAAAACCTCCCCGAGAGGTTTTGTGTCTGAGGACGGAACAGAAAATTGAACGTGGAATTGGATTACAAGTGACCTTGTGTTTGCTTTGGGGAAACGCTGCTGAATGATTTCTCTTATTTTTTTGTGGATTAAAGCGTCAGCGCGTCCAGATGTTCAGCGTCAGGCCTCAGTCTCTAAACTCTCACCCTGTTACCATAAAAACAGAAAAGGATATTTAGACCACGGGGGTCAAACTTATTCTAGTTCAGTGTTTGAACACGTTCGTTTTAAAGAGTTGCTGCTGTTTCTATGGGAAACGTTTGTATTAGGATTTAATATATTTCAGTTTTTTAACTTTTGTTTTTGAATTGTTCATGTTTCAAACCAGTTCACTCAGCTTAACTGTGGTTTTTGTTCTATAATTTGTGTATTTCTGGGTAAACTACGTTAATAACGTGGGTTAAAGTGAAGAATAAAGGAGCAGCTGATGTCAGTGAAGTAAACAGTAACGTTGCCTTAAATCCTTCTGTGTCAGTTTAACTGAACCGAAGCTGTTTCCTCATTTGATTCAGAGACAGTTTGAGGTTTATTGATCAGGAGGAGTTCGTCTCTCAGCTCCTCTGATCAGACGCGTCTTAACTTTTAAGCCTTCGCCTCCTTTTCTTTCTCAAAGTTTGATCGAGTTCTAAAACTAAACTCATTTTTCCATCAGTGAAACTCTCTCATGTTTTATTCATTTGTCCGTGAACGTCTGTTCATTCCTCTAATCACATTAAAGCCTCAGACCAGGAGCAGGAGGAGGAGGAGGAGGTTGTGATGGTGGTAACCACGGTAACCGCTACTCATCATCTCCTAATAAATAAATGAATGAATGAATGAATGAATGAACATCAGGTTGAGAAGTTTCCAGGAGGAAGAAAAACAAAGATGAACCAAAACTGGAATCAGTGAGGACATGGAGACATCTTCCTCTTCCTCCTCCTCCTCCTCTTCTTCCTCCTCCTCCTCCTCCTCCTCCTCTTCTTCCTCCTCCTCCTTTTTCTTCATCTTGTCCTCCTCCTCTTTGTTCTCCTCCTCCTCCTCCTCTGTTCCCAGTCGATGTGATGCTCGTCTCCATCAGTCCAGATGTTTTGATGTGAACTCGTGTATCTTTTCCGTCTCCATGGCAACGGTCCATCTCTGATCGGAGGCATCGATCGACCAGGTCTCTGTCGCTGAACCTCCTGGTCCTCGGTAACCGGAGGAGGAGCAGCTCCTTCTCTGGCTTCAGCTCCGGGTTGAAACCAAACTCTGGTCGTTGGGTCAATAACCCGCCGACACGTCCATTAACGTCTCCGTCTCATCGTGACTTTGTGGAGCGGTGACATTTAACCGGCTCCATTTCTTAATGCAGCGAACAGCCTCGAGCCAGAAACTCCGTCCGCTCCATCCATTTTCTTAATTCTACACCTCGACGCCAAGTTTCACAGCGTCGCTTTATTTCCTGATGGAGCGACAGAGAAAGATCCAAGAGACGAAAGAAGCATCAAACCAGAGACGCTCCAGCGTTACATATTATATATTATATATTATATAATAATAATAAGTCAACTCTTTTTAATTAAGGCTCATAGGACAGAATGTAATAAGAACATTTCAACAACAGTTATTTTATTTTATTTTATTTTATTACTCAGAACCAACATAAATGCAGTTCTTTGCATTTTGAAAATCAGTTTTGTTCTTTATTTTCTCCACATATAATCCTTTTTATTGTTTTATTGGGAAAAACTGTTTGTTAATGTATTTAAATCTAAACCTGTTTTGCTTCTGCAGGTTCCTCCTTATTTTAAGTGTTGGATTTTAGGCTGAAACTTTTACTTTAACCTTCGCGTGAAATAAACGAAAAGAACGAGTCATCATCATTTCAACATGATCATTTATTTATTTATTTATCGTTCTTGAGCTGAAATAAATCCAGTTCATTGTATTTGATTTGATTTGTACTTTCTGCTCAGACAACGATGGTCTGAAAAGACACTAATGACATAAACGATACTGTTATCGTAACATTTTCAGAAATAACAAGAATTTCCCCACAAATAACAGGGGAGTCCATGAAGGCGGCCATCTTGGAAACGGCTGCCAAAAGTCAGCTGTTACTGATGCGAGATAAAGAAAGCTTAATTAATCCGTCTGAGCTCATTGTGAAGATGTTGTAGGTTTGTCGTCCTGATGAGAGGTTGTTGTTTCGTATCTAGCACTCTGAATCTGCCGCTGTCTCAAATAAAAAGGAACATGAGGACTTAAATTAGTTTGTAAATGATGACAAAGTCTGGAAGAGTTTTAATGAGGCCTCAGTGACTGATGACTGTCTCTTCTGTCCTCACAGATCCTGGTTCTGGTTCAGGAGACGGAGACGGTGAGTTGTTCCTCTCTTTCTATTTCTTTATTGAAACGTTTAATTTCCTGTTTCACTTCTGCAGCAGAGTCAAAGTCAAACACGAATCGATTGCAGCCGAGTCTTTATCTGCCCTCTACAAACATTAGCCGCCGGTACGAGTCCTCTCTGATATGAACAATCAGCGCTGAGCTCTAAACGAGGCCTTTTATTCAGCCCCCCATGAGCTCCTCTAATAAAGGCAGCGAGGAGGTGTCTTCAGCTCCTTCCTCTTCTCTGCCGTGGGAGTCCAGCTCAAAGCCGTTGCCAAATTTGGCAACAGAGACATTTTGCAACCATCTGCAGCAACAACGGTGTCTGTTGTTTGATTTGGCTTCTTGTGGGACGGCACAGGGGGGTTAATGGGAGGCGACTGGAGGAGAGAGACTCTACCGCTGCCATCTGCATGATGGTGGAGTCGATGAGGTGCTGGTTCTGCAGATGAAATATTAACATTGACTTCTGTTTGTCTTCTTCTTCTTCAAACACGTTCTCACCTGTCGACCACGAGTTAAAGGTTTAAAGACGTTTCGCTCCGTTGATTTTGTCCCCTCACAAATCGTTCACGGGAATAATTTATACTAAAAGTCCGTCAAAAGGCAAAGTCTGACCGAAGTTTCTGCAGATGGACTCAGATCAGTTCAGTTCTCTGTGGCATCACTCAACAAGTTAACACTCAACAACCACTCAAGACAAACTCCCACTGATCCAGGAGAAATATGAAACGTAAAAACTCCAACGCTGCAGTTAAATCCAACTCCTTATGTGTTCAACATGTAACCCCATGTTTCAAGGACGGTTTCTGTCGTTTTAGGTAGTTAATATGATGATGATGATGATCCACATTCAAATGTAATTTAGATAAGTTTCATTTTAGTTCATTATTTCACACCAGAGAAAAAGGATGTGACATAATGGTGACTACCAGTTGCCATGCCAACCGGTCCGTTGGCATGGCCTTGTAGTATTAATTAAAGGAAAAGGTGAGTGAGTCTGGAGGAAGTGTTGACGGGGCATCAACTCATCAGACTCTGGATCCAAAGTCAGGAGACGGTGCTGGAAATAGTGTCGGTTTGGCCAAAGCTAGGAAGTGGAGACACTTCACCATGTTTATATACAGTCTGTGGCAAAGATGCTGCCGCTTCATCTGGGTTCACACGTCGGTATCTTCATGGTGAAGGTGGTGAAGGTAGGAACTGAAATGGTGGACGGTGTTTCCTTGGGGTTAATCTTTTGTGTCGGTTGTAAGATTGGTAGTGTTTAAACATGGGACCCGCCCACTTTGTGTCAGCAAAATTTTACTGCTATTCCAGATAAATTCTTCTTCTTCTTCGAGGGGACATTAAAAATACTGCAATGAGGTGAATCTGATGGTGGATGGTGTTTCCTTCAGGTAAATGTTTGGAGGGACTCTTAAAAATGTTTACTCTTCTATCCATGACTACGTTAATAATGTAACTAAAGATAAAGAGCTGTGATTGGTCGTCTTGGTAGTGGTGTGTTTCCTCTTGAGTATTTCCGGCAACTCTGTGATTTCGGAATCGGAAATTTTGGATTAATAAGGAGTCGACACGGTTGACTGAGGAGATACAGACTCGTGTTCAACCGAAAGTTGGGAGAAATTTTCAGTCGCCATTGTTGAGAGTGAAGAGATTACTGGATTCAGCGCCACCTAGTGTTTGGGAGGTATTATTGCAGATACAAGTAGAAATGACTCATACTGGCGTAGGCTACATATGAAGCTATGATCTTAACAAAGAGCTGGTACTGAGTCCTGAATATATTTATATTATATATATATATATATATATATATATATATATATATATATATATATATATATATATATATATATATATATTTAAATTGTTCATATAAACGAGTCACTTTCATTTAACCCGTCCACTCTGTGGAAACCAGGTAGAAACCTGTAGTGTTATTAAATAAATGAATATTTACAGATTATCAAACAGATTCACTCTCATCTCCTCTCTTCTGAAGCTAAATCTGGAGTCGACAGCGTAGGCAACTGCAGCTATTTTTAGACGATCATGAGGAAAGTTTGCTCAAGATTGTTGTTGGGAAACATTGGTCTCATAAAATAAAACTGCCAGATTCCCTCATGGCTCAAATAAACCCTCACATATTCTAAAAAGGCTCAATAGCAGCAGGCCCTCGCTGCTTTCACATCGTTTCTCAGGAGGAAGACGTGCATCTGTTGGGCTCTGATAAAAATGAGGCCTGACATTCACAAACAGAGCGGTTAAACAAGCTGTGAATAATTAACGCGGTGAATAATGTCTGACTTGTAACAGCTCAAAGAAAAATAACCGCTGTTTGGACGTTTAATCTATGCAGCCTAATTCACTTTTTTGGGGACAGTTTAGCCACCGAAGCTGTTTGATTTTTAGTTGGCGACGCTGAGAAGTGATCGCAAATCAACTAATTAGCAACAGGAATGTTTTTCTTTTAAAATGACTCTGATGAAATATCAGACGACCCAAATCCAAACCATCCTCACAATCTGCCTTTAAAAAGCAAGGAAACCTTTGTTTTTACGTCTCGTTGAGATCGAAAACATCTCCGGAGAAACCAAACGTCTGTTAACGGGATCTGAATGCGGTGGTTTCGTTAAATGTGTGTGCAGAGCTCAGAGCTGATTCATGTGTGGTGACGCGCTGCTCTCCATCCTGAGCTGTCAGTTTGATCCTTTAACCTTTTCAGTTGACGTCTAATTAGCCTCCCTCTGCCTCCTTAATGTGAAGATCGTGTGTGTGTTTCCTCTGCTTCTTTGTGTGTCGTCTCCATGTTGTAGCCTCAGCGCCTCCCTCTTTGAATCTGAACTGATGTCAGAGATGTGACAACCGGAGCTCTCTGCAGAATTAAAACCTGGTTCTGGACTCATAAGAGTCTTAAGTCCATTCTTTTCAGAATATGAGTCTGATTGTTGTCCATCTGGATTCCAGAGCGATGCACAGAAAGCATTTTGTTGAGAATTCAAAGAAATATTGGATTATACACTAAACTTATTTGTGAATTTCGTTTTTCCTACTGTCACTTTCCTGTGGATCTGCTTTACGGGGTGGTTGTCAGTGGCAACTGTCAATCATCGTGATGTCACATCCTGTTTCTGTTGAGCCAAATAACTAAAAGGAATCTCCCCAGAAAAACTTGACACTTGAACGTCCATCAAATCATACTAGCTACCTAAAATGACAGAAAATATGTTTGGAAAAACAAAAATGTGAAAAATCTGACGTGCATTTTAGTGTCTCAGTTTGGCCCAACAACATGAACATGAAGGGGGCGGAGCTTATATGACCTATTCTGCAGCCAGCCACCAGGGGGAGCTCTACTTGCTTTAGCTTCAGTTTAGAGCAGGTGGCAACCTGATGAAGCCAATGAGTGACCCCTCGAGACTCCAATTTAGAGCAATAGTAAACATGTTTACAGCATACAGTATATATACTATATAATATATATATATATATATATATATATATATATATATATATATATATGTGTATATATATATATATATATATATATATATATATATATATATATATATACTACTGTATAATCGCATAATTAAGTAGCAGGCGGTAGCTAACAGGAGCTAACAGGTAGCAGAGAGTTGGGAGGGTGGGTCTGAACACCTACACTGCTTTAGCTCTGCCCAAACATGACGCCCATGTCTTTATTTGGATTTATCCAAATGTGGGCGGAGTAAAGTTCACCACGGGCTCCGCCCACTTTGAGCTTCATTTTTGAGGTTCAGAATCCAACGGGTGACGCCACGATGGGTTTGTCCATAGTATAAACAGTCACTGCTTTAGACGACCTGTCCTGTCGTCCATATTTAATTTACAGCCTATGAGAAAAAGCATTTCATTGGATGTAAAATAAGGACACGCCCCCCAGTGCACAACGAGTCGCCAGCATTTTTAAATCATTTTCAGACACTGTGAGAATATAAATGAACTCGTGTTTCTGCAGCTTCTTCCGTTCAGACACACCATATGTCCGTGGATGGGTGGGATGTGAGGTGGGTGAGGTGGGTGAGGAGTGGGTGGGGTCGGTGAAGCAGCGGCGTCCTGCTGTCCACAGACACAAACAGAAACAAAGAAGCTTCTCTGCTGCGGATCCTCGTCAATCGATCGTCAGCCTCCGAGAACCAAGCTGAGCTCTCCATGTCCAATACATCCACACCCAGCAGGCCAATCTGTCAGCCAGCGGGCTCCCTACCCCCTTCCTCCCCCCTTCCTCCCTCCCCTCACACTTTGTCTTCACCAGGCTTTTTAATCACGTCCTCGCTCCTAAAGTCATGAGTCTCTTACAACCAGTGGGAAATAACCACAGTGAGGCCGCTTCCCAATAATATGCACACCTCTTCAGTTTATTTTATTGAAATATGTGCGTTTTGTTTCATTTAGTTTCATTTTTCTGTAAAATAAAAGAAAGGACAAGACGGTGGAGCAGTGCGTCCAGATGAAGAGTTTCATTTTCCTCATCTTGTATCTTGTCTTGTTAAACAAAAGAAGAAATGAATCAGCAGAGCTTCAGGTTCTGTAGTAAAGTATTGGAGTTGTTGGTAAAACTACGGCATCGGCCTCTTATTCAAAATGACCCACATTTACATGACATTACAAGGAGGCATGCAGTTTGTTGGACGATAAAATACTTTAACTGAAATGAAACTGTTCAACCCGTTCACTACGTCCTGTGGTCTCAGACGCGCTGTGATCTTTATTAATCTCATGCGACGGGTTTTAATCACCTTCCCGCAGCCTGAAGCCGAACAGAAGCAGCGAGCCCTTTGCTCACGTTGTCTGCTGACAGTTCAGTAAAGGTTATTCAAACAAAGGCAGCGCTGCTTCATCAGTCTTCCTCTGACCGCGCAGTGGATCTAAAGACTTAAGGAACAAATATTTGCGCTTGTCATCTCCATCCAGGAAGATATTGTCACAGATTAATAAGCAAAGATGATGTTTCATTCTAGTTCTGAAAGACTAACGGAGAGTTTGGCTTTAAATAGGAGCATCTGTGAGTGTCACATCACTAAAGTCTGTTAATGATACAGTCTGTACATCTGTTCCCAAAAAGTCTCTTGAGTCTCTTGACATTAATGGTTCATCATGAACCTGTTTGTTGGAAACAGGATCAAAACACATCCCTCACTATGGGTGAGTAACTGGTGCTGATCTGTAAAGAGTCTGGAAGCCACAAATAATCCACAGAGAGTCAGACAGACTGAAGACGACTGTTCGTCCACCAACAAACATCACTCCATCATAGTGGGAGAGGAACCAGAGGAACCCAGGGGAACTTCTAAGCAGCTAAAGGCCTCTCTCACATTGGCTGATGTTCATGTTGATGAATCCACTCAACAACCAAAGACACTGCTCTCTGTCCACAAAGAACATGTGGGACAATGTTTAGTGGACAGATGAGACCAGAGTAGAATAGTTTGGTTTCAATGTTTGGAGATGAACCAACACTGCATTCCAGCATCAGAACCTCATCCCTCCATGACACATGGGGGCGCTAATGTCCTGGTCTAGACATGGTTCATATGGCTCGTTGGTCTAGGGGTATGATTCTCGCTTAGGGTGCGAGAGGTCCCGGGTTCAAATCCCGGACGAGCCCATAGTTGATGTTGTGCTATTTTGCTTTAGTTCATGTGAAGAGAAACTGGGTCATGGAGGAAGACGACGATTCCAAGAACACCAGTGGTTCTCCAGAAGAACCAGATGAATGTTTAGGAACAAGTCAAAGTCCTGACCTTCATCAAACAGGAAACCGCCAACATCTCAGAACTGAACTGGTTCTGTTTTGGATGGGATCAAACTCCTCCACTGATCAGCTGTTACCACCAACATTCAGTTACAAGGAGCTCACAGCAGATACTGGAAACACAAGGACTCACTGAGTTTAACAAATGATTCATTGTCTTTAATATTTCCGTTTAATTTGTTTGAATTCTCTTTGTCTCCTTTCAGGACTCGTGTGATAGTCTGTCGATGTTTTGAGTCGTTTTTTGAAGCAGTAAAGTAGAGAATTCTGAGGGATGCAAACACTGGAAAGCAGCTCTGTAGATTAAGTTCCATGTCATGAGATTACTGAATGATCTCATCCTCTTATCGGAGACATTCTTACAGGGGATTTTGTTTCTTATCTTTTTAAGAAAAACAAAGTTAGGTTGAGGTTGAACGGCTGCAGCTCTCGGGACGGTTGTTACGTTCACTGTGGATTAATTTCCATTCCCAGAGCTTTTCCTCTATTACATGACAAAATTACCTCCTGATGAATCTAGGAAGCGGCTCTGGTGATGAAAGGCAGCCATGAATAATCCCTGCGGCTCTTTGATATTTGATGCTGTGGTTGTTACCGGCTCATCTCTTCTAGAAAATGGACGCCGCCATGCGAGGTGGTATTAAACGCATCCCCTGTAATGACGATAATAATAATAATAATATCATAAGATGATAATGCTTTTTCCATTTGGCCGATAAGCTCCAGGAGTCTGTTCACACACTCGTCTGTGTCTGATAGAAAAGTGCGTTGGCCGCGTCGCAGCCGGCGCAAGATGGAGATGAAATCAAGTCGCTGTTGTGGAAAAAAAGTGCACAAAATAATAATAATAAAGGCAGATTATGTCGTTCAAGGATGAAAGGTCTGAATATTGAGAGTCGGCAGAGCAGTGCAGACAGCGAGGTTAAATTAAAAACAGATTTTTTTTTCAAGTGTTGGAGGAGAAAAGGGTGATTACAGTCGAAGCCAATGCAACAAGCAAAGCATCAGAGGTGAATAATGATTCACATTTCTCTGAACTCGGCTTCACTGTGACTTTGAACTCCAGAATTAGAGTCTGTTTGTGTTCTGACAGTGAACACAACACGTCTTCAAGTGGTCCTTTTTTCAACTGTCTGCACCTTCTCTCTCCTTTAGGTTCGTTTGGGCAAACATCTCCACTTAAATGCAACGATTCAATCAGAAATTCATTAAAACGTCACAGTTTCAGACAGAAGAACTACATTTAAAAAGGTTTTAGGGAAATAAATGTTCGAAGAAGAACAAGATGAGCGTTTAGGAACGGCCAAGTCAAAGTCTTGACCTTAATCCAATAGTAATGTTGTTTGTGGTCAACATCATGTGGACGAGCCAGAAGACTGTTGGGACAATGTTTAGTGGACAGATGAGACCAGAGTAGAATAGTTTGGTTTAAATGTTTGGAGATGAACCAACACTGCATTCCAGCATCAGAACCTCATCCCTCCATGACACATGGGGGCGCTAGTGTCCTGGTTTGGGCCTGTTCTGCTGCATCTGCTCATCATTGATGGACCAATAAACTGTGAATTCTCCCAGTGAACTCTGAAAGAAAATGTCAGGACATGAGTCCATGAGCTGAATGTGAAGAGAAACTGGGTCATGGAGGAAGACAAGGAGCCCAAGAACACCAGTGGTTCTCCAGAAGAACCAGATGAATGTTTAGGAACAAGTCAAAGTCCTGACCTTCATCCAGTAGAACTGAACTGGCTCTGGTCTGAATGGGATCAAACTCATCCACTCATCAGCTGTTACCACAAACATTTAGTTTGGAGCTCACAGCAGATACTGGACACAAGGACTCACCACCTTTTGCAGATATGAACACATGATAAAATTTCTTAAATGAATAAATGCTCAAGTATAATGTCATGTTCAGACAGTAGAAGACAATTTAAAGGGTTTCAGGAACAACAACAATAAATCCTGCATTCAATCCTGCTGCAGGACTGTGAGCTTCAGGAAGTCCTTTGTCCCCCACAGCCATCAGACTCTGTTTAATGTTCCTTTTAAAAAATACCCGGTTAACTTCCAAAAATAGCTTAGAACCACCGCTACTCGGACACATTTATTTGCTCTGCTGTCGCTCTTTTTGCACGATCATGCACATTAATACAGTCGTATATATATGACTGTATTGCACTGCTCTTCTTATTTGTTTTTGCTGTTATTTTGTTATTCTGTTCTATGGACAATATTAAGACTAAATAGTGTAGTAGTTCTTTTATTGTGAACAGAATTTGAACAACTGTATATTTTGTTCATGAGGATCTCTCTCCAAGTTTCTTTGGATATATACTGTGACCCGGTGACCGAGAACCTTCACGGACACGTTGTTAACTCAGTTTCATCTCTGTCTTCCAGACGATGAAGGTTCAGGCTCTGACGTTGGGAAGAAGTTCACCAAGTGCAGCACATGTAAATACGGAGCGGAGTGTGACGAAGACTCGGAGGACGTCTGGTGAGTGTTCGATTCCGACATTAACCTCGACGACCAGAAGCCCCAGATTCCAGACTCCCCTGGTTCCTCTGTTTGCAGTGTGGCGGAAACGTTAACATTTGTCTTCGTCTCCTCAGGTGCATATGTAACATCGACTGCAGCGGCCACAATGAAAACCCGGTGTGCGCCACCGACGGAAACTCCTACAACAACCCCTGCCTGGTCCGAGAGGCGTCGTGCATGAAGCAGGAGCAGATCGACGTCAAACACCTGGGCCGGTGTCCCGGTAAGTTCGATCTCGGTCAAATGTATCGGGACCTTTTCCACTGTGGAAGCCTTTAATTTTAGGGATTTCCTCATCGGTAACTGGGCCAATCCAAGTATTTTAAAATGGTCGGATGGGAATCAGGCTTCGAGCAAACTTGAGGTTTTGTAGTTAGTTGTTTCAGTTTTGTCATAAAACAAAACCACTTTCACACGTAGCAACAAAACGTCTTCTTCTGCATCTTAGTGCAGAATCACTTCCCAATCGAGAGCTGATTTATCTTTATTCATTATCCCTCCTTTTACTTGTATCTGTTTTTCATCCTAGCTTTGTCTTGATCCTTATATCTCTCTCCATCTTTCATCCTTCAACTTAAAATCTCCCTCCTACAGCATTTAACAGCTCATCCTTCCTCCTTCCTCGCGCTTCATTTCTTTGTCTCATTTGTTTTTCCTCTCACTCATTCCACCGTTCTTTTCCTTCATTCCTTATTTCCGCTTCCCTCTTCTGTTTGATGTGTCGACTCTGCTCATTATTTCACATTATGCTGCTGACGTGGTAAAAAGCAGAAATGATGACGGCCGGGGACTGTGACCGTTTCATAAATCAGCCTCGTTATCGAAGCCGTGTCGGACAAATGAATGCGTCTAATCACCAGTGTTTTCAATTAAGGCCCAAACCAAGCGTGCAGCAGCAGAGACATTAATCCACACCTTGTTAGCATCGCTGCTAATCTGACACCAACACAGACTGCGGCTTTAAATCCAATATTTACCTTTAGTTGGACATCACATTAGCAACCGAGAACAATCAGAGCTGAAAAATCTTTTACTTAAATCTGTGTTATCTGATTTTTTTTTTTTTTGACCAATTCTGCAGCGGAAACTCTGCTAATGAGCTAAATGCATAATTAGCACATATGTCAGCTGGTAATTTTCACATTCAGCGGTTAGATCCTGAGGGGAAAAGTTTGTCTCGTTCGCTGTTAAATGTTGCTCCCTGCTATCAGTGACAGTAAACTGTGGATCAGGCTTCTTCCAGTGCATCCCACAGATACTTGAGCAGGTCACCACCTTTTTGAGTTGTTCCTAAAGCATTTGTGTGTGTGTGTGATGACTGCTGCCATCATGGAGTGTCATTGCTATGGGCTGGTGGGGGCTAAATATCTAAGTAACATCCACATGAATAGATGCCAGGTCCCGAAGTTTCTCGGCAGAAAACCCACAAGTTCATGAGGAAGCCACGTAGATACAGAAAACCACTAATGCTCTGGGGGTTTTAGGCTTTGGGTTCTGATTGGCCACACTCACAGATGTTTTCTATTTTAAAATTCAACCCCTCTCTTCAACAAACTCAACAAATCCAGTTGCTTTTCTTTAACTTCTGTTTTTTTTTTTAGATATACCATGAGCTGGATGCCTGAGAACCTTTAGAGACGTGAAGTGCTGTTATTGACACTATATAAATGAAACTGCTTTTAATTAAACCATTCACAAAGGTGGATAGCACTGCTAACATTAGCCATCAAGTGTGACAACGCTGCTGCTGCTAGGCAACTGCATGTAGATGCCACTGAACAGTTTAGCAAGTTAAGGAGTGGGTGCTCAAATGTAATGGAAGTGGTCTTCCTTCATCGCCTTCCTTCCTTCAGGCCACTGTCGGTTCAGTTTCAATATATTTAATTCCACGTTTCATTTTAGAACAAACTGATTTTAATGAGGAAGATGAGTCACTCACTAGTTCTTCTGATCCATTGATTCTTCTCCTCTCAGAGGAGGAGGAGGAGAGAGTGTGAGATACAAACCTCATTTGCAGTCACAGTTTGCCGTCGGATGTTCTTCAGCGTCTGTGCCAACACCCAGAGCTCCTGCAACACAAAAAATAAAAAATAAATAAATAGCTCAGAGTCTCTCCTCAGCTATGATTCACGTTTATGGACTCACCTTGAATCACAAGGTGTCGTCATGCCGGAGACGTTGTCTCTGCAGTTGTTGGCAGGAGATCGTAACCCGACAGAATTTCTAGATTTAATGTGGCCGGTGTCCAAGCGTCTGATTGGCTCAGGGACGTGGCTGGTGATAGGGGGGATATGTGGGTGTCTAGCACCCTGAGGTGAAGAGCACCTGCCCCTGGTCCTGATCTGACGTCCCCTCGGGTCGTCGGTCCAACACCGTGGTCCACAGAGCACCAGAAATCTAATTCTGAGGATTAAAACTGTTTTCAGAGGAAATGCATCCAGTTATTTCACTGCCGTCAAAAAGCAGAGCCTGAACTTTAATGTGTAAATACAAGGCTTAGTCAAAACACAACATTTAATCCTGATACAGTTCATCCATGCATGATTCATTATTTCTCATTAGGGACAATCACAGATGTCTTTACTCTGTGCATATATAATAAACTGATAAATCAAAACAGTGTAGCTCAATATGTTGACAGCTGAGTCCACAAATATCTGCCACTTAGAAAATACTGACGTTATTATACAGCTTTACAGTAGAGTCATCTTCATTCTGCAAAATAAATTAACAGTAAAGGAACTAAAACGATAGTTACTAAAATATATTTATCCAAATGGAGAGTGGGCCTGGTTCTGTTTTGACTAGAACCCTTGTAGAATATATGAGCTTTGTGATATTCCTATAAACTCTTGGTCCAGTTCCAGTCAAAGGGTTTGATGGATGAGTTCAGAATGATGTCAGAGCTATCAGGATGTTTTCTGCTCTTTAATCTAGAATACATTTAAGACCATCACTAATTAATCAGACACAGTGTTACTGACACTAAAGTCTGACCCATCCATAGAGACCAGGGTCCATAGAGACCAGGGTCCATAGTGACCAGGGTCCATAGAGACCAGGGTCCAAAGAGACCAGGGTCCATAGAGACCAGGGTCCATAGAGACCAGGGTCCATAGAGACCGGGGTCCATAGTGACTGGGGTCCATAGAGACCAGAGTCCATAGTGACCGGGGTCCATAGTGACCAGGGTCCATAGAGACCGGGGTCCATAGTGACTGGGGTCCATAGAGACCAGAGTCCATAGTGACCGGGGTCCATAGTGACCAGGGTCCATAGAGACTAGGATCCATAGAGACCAGAGTCCATAGAGACCAGGGTCCATAGAGACCAGGATCCATAGAGACCAGAGTCCATAGAGACCAGGGTCCATAGAGACCAGGATCCATAGAGACCAGAGTCCATAGAGACCAGGGTCCATAGAGACCAGGGTTCATAGTGACCAGGGTTCATAGTGACCAGGGTCCATAAAGACCAGGGTCCATAGAGACTAGGATCCATAGTAACCAGGGTCCATAGAGACCAGGGTCCATAAAGACCAGGGTCTATAGAGACCAGGGTCCATAGAGACTAGGATCCATAGTGACCAGGGTCCATAGAGACCAGGTGTCAGGAACATAGACCTGATGGCTCTGGAGCGATTCCAGATTTACTTGGGGTTAGCTTCACCTCCCTTCACCCTGGGGCTTAAATTGGACAGACTCCATTGCTCTTCCCATGCGTTTCTACCGAGACTTCTTAGCATTGTACATTAAATTAAACCTATTAAATCCAAAAGCTTTTTTATTGTGTTTTTTAATCAGGTAATTTAGATAAAAATAATCTGTACTCAAGTCTGCTACACCCCTTGTTAACAAACCACTATAGTATGTAAGACAATGAAAGACTTTAAACTAGTATAATTGAATGAATTACTGATGTGAAATAACATTTTAATGCAGAGAGTCTGAGCTCGGTGCTCTGGTGCGGTTCAGTGGATATGATGGAAATAAATATGCAGCTTATACAGCAGCGTTAGTCACAGATACCTGGGCATCCACATACTTTTGGTCGTCATACATCATTAGATTATGCTAATTGGATATTTGTCTTGTTATGTAGTTATTTAGTCACTGCATGCAGGACGTCATGCAGCATTTTTCTTCTCAGCGCAAACAAAGACGGAGCAAGAAAGAAAGATGAGATGACGGAGGTATGGAGGTATGGAGGGCAGGAGAGCGAGACAAAGAGACTGAGAGTTCTGTCAATATTTCCTCTGGAATGATGGAGCATTAAAAATGGATGAGTGTGTTTGTTTCTTACCTTCCTGTCGTTGTGAGCTAATGTAGCCGTCTTAGTGAGGACGTTTTGTCTCGTTCCTACGCTCAGACCCAAGGCGCTGCTGTTCGAGGCTACAAGGTTAAGGTTAGTGTTAGTTTCAGTGTGTGGTTAAAGGTGAAGACCGAGCTGTAAGGAGATCAGAAACGCGTTGTTTCAGGGACTGTCCTCTAGGGGGCAGTGAGATAAACGTGTGTGAGTGTATGTTTGTATTTTAATCAATACGAGGACCTAAAGCGGTTTAAGACCTTGTGTGGACAGTTTTGCCAGTTCTCACTTTGGGTTCATTCAGAGGTTAGAGTCAGGTTTCTAACTAACTAACATGACAACCATGTATAAAACACTGGTCTAGTTTCTACAAATGAAATATTTATTCTCTAAATTACATCTCATCTCATTAAGCTGTAAAATGTGTCCACACCTGGTCCTCATTCATTTAAATGTGTCTCCATTAACTCGTCCTCAGACAGAACTGGAAGGAAGGAAGGAAGGAAGGAAGGAAGGAAGGAAGGAAGGAAGTTTGTTCTCAGCTCCAGGTCCAGAATATTTTAAAGTCTCGTCACTAATGAACAGACGTCTCTGATTCAGGCTCATTTCTACCAGTGGATGAATGGATGAGTCAGTATCTGGTCTTTAATGGGACCAGGACTCGTCGTGGGGTCACATGGGTCCTAGACCACCTCCACATGTGGACTGACTCCGGATCAGCATTCACACTTGGACTCTAGAGATAATCCGTCCAAACTTTTACTGCAATAATATTTTATATTTGTACTTGTCATTTAGTCTTAATCACCAGACAAAGCCTCCATACGTCATCACATATAAATACTGAGCCGCCTGCGTCGCTAACTCAGGGTTCAGGTGCTGCTCATTCACATGTGCAGTGTAAACATAGACGTGTGTGTGTGTGTGTGTGTGTGTGTCCTGTTTAATATTCTCAGCAGCTCCTCCACCAGACAGCACGAAGACATGAAGCCTGTCGACAGGAAAATAACCACAACCACTCACCCACTCACCAAAACAAACGCTGCTGCTGCTGCTGCTTCTCCGTTTGTGGTTTTCTTTTTTTTTTTTTGGCAGCAGCCTCCATCGCCGCCGCCGTCTGAACACACAAAAACACACAGCCAGGCTCAGATTGACCCTTCAACACCTCGACTCTGACAAACAGAGCGAGACTCAGACGGCGAGTAAACATCCCCCGACATCCTTGGCTTCCTTTTGTCCGTCTCCACCAGTAAACAACGCAGTCAATGAACGGTTTAGAGAGAAGTTCGGTAGCAGGATGGAAATGACAAGCTGTTCATTTATATTTAAGGAACGTCTAAATAAAACTGTCATTGTGTTTTTCTTCCACAGCTGATAAAGAAAGAATGGGCAAGAAAGACGACAGCAGCCCTTACAAGGTCAACGTCCTGGGTAAGAAAAAAACTTTCAGTAACAATGACTGTTTATTCTGCAGCTTATTTTAACCTATTTCAATCATGCAGACGTTAAACTCTGCTCTACCACGCGTGAATATGAGCACAAGCTTCCTGTTGCATCCAAAAATGTCTAATTGATTCCTATGTGACACAGTGTCACAACCATAGACTGTGTAATGATGGGCGGTGGAAGTCTTCCTCTAAAGTGAAGCCATAGCACGTACAGCTCCCCCTGGTGGCTGGCTGCAGTATAGGTCATAAGCTCCACCCCCTCCATGTTAGTGGGCGGGACTTTTTAAATCTTGAAGTGTGAATTTAGTGAAGCATTAAAGGGAAACACAACAGTGTGAAATAAACCAGAGTAATGATTTTCTACGAGACGTCTTTATTGGCTGCAGTGACCGATCGGTTTTCATTCGATCATTCATCATTATTCCAGAGTTTACCAACACACAGAAGACAAATCTGACAAACCAGTCCACTCTCACGACAAGGGTCAAGTTTTAAACATCTACCAACGTGAAATTTGGAAAAAGAAAGAAGAAAGAGAATAAAAAATAAAAATGTGCATGTGTTGTTGGGTGGTTCGTGGGTTTAGTTTCCTCATCCAAAAAAGTCAGACGCTACTTTTCGGTTGAACAATCTCACCATGATTAAAAAAAACTAATTTGGCCCTGAAGTATTTCGCTGTGAACGTCCACAGGCCTCATCTCGTTTTACCTCACTGTGAATCCACTTTATCAATGGAGCTGACAGTAAAACTTCCCGTGGCCTTTTAGGAGCCCGTTAACCGGCGTCTGAACCTGCAGAGGAGCAATAACTGCAGGATAAGACCTCATGAAAGGCTCCTTAATACACAATAATGTTCCAACAGCAGCAAAAACAAAGCAGCGGACGCTAATCACTCGCGTCTCTGAGTGTGATTCTGATCCTGGTGGGACGACGTCGTTCCTCCGAAGCAAACGCAGGTTAACGGAGCAGAACGAGGCGTTTTTCAGCGTCACACATCCAACGTAAAGCTCGGAGATCAAAGAGGAGATGAAACCGAATCCGGGGGGTTTTATTATCCGCAGCTCTTCCCCGGCAGTGATATCACCAACTGAACCGTCTCAGGAGTTTCTCATCCAGACTCTCAGGAGAACGATGGGAGGATCGGGTGAACGGCTGCAGTGTCAACATGATGAACAGCGAAGGACACGTTTGTGCCTCTGGGGGCGGAGAGAAGAGCAGAGAGAAGAACGGAAAGAAGAGCAGAGAGAAGAACGGAGAGAAGAACGAAGAGAAGAGCAGAGAGAAGAGCGAAGAGAAGAACGAAGAGAAGAGAAGAGCGAAGAGAAGAGCAGAGAGAAGAGCGGAGAGAAAAACGGAAAGAAGAGCAGAGAGAAGAGCAGAGAGAAGAGCGAAGAGAAGAGCAAAGAGAAGAGCGGAGAGAAGAACGGAAAGAAGAGCAGAGAGAAGAACGGAAAGAAGAGCAGAGAGAAGAACGAAGAGAAGAGCAGAGAGAAGAGCGAAGAGAAGAGCAGAGAGAAGAGCGGAGAGAAGAACGGAAAGAAGAGCGAAGAGAAGAGCAGAGAGAAGAGCGGAGAGAAGAACGTAAAGAAGAGCAGAGAGAAGAGCAGAGATAAGAGCGAAGAGAAGAGCAGAGAGAAGAGCAGAGATAAGAGCGAAGAGAAGAGCGGAGAGAAGAACGGAAAGAAGAGCAGAGAGAAGAGCAGAGATAAGAGCGAAGAGAAGAGCAGAGAGAAGAGCAGAGAGAAGAAGGGAGAGGAGAGCGGAGAGAAGAGCAGAGAGAAGAGCAGAGAGAAGAGCGGAGAGAGGCGGCGTCTCCATCTCCGCTCCGTCCAGGTCACCATGACGACCTTCATCACACTAACGCTCGTCCTTCACGGAAACCAATCACTCAGAGCCAGTGACAGATGAATCAAAGCTCCCATCGTAACCTTCGCTCTGCGCTGTCATCACGTACAAACGCTTCCAGCTGAAGGCTGAAGGAGAAACGCTTCACTCTGGATTAACGCGTGACAGTAAACAACAGTGGGAATTAAAACTCAAAGATGAAGCGTTTGGTTTTAAGAAGTGATTCAAGTGTGAGGTCATGGGACTGCAACTTAAAAAAAAATTAAAAAACAGTGGTAATGTTTCCATCAGACCACGGGAAGATTTTCAGACTTTTAAACTATATAGTGACCTATATAGTGAAACTATATAGTTTTTGTTTTTATTTGTATTTATTTATTTTATTATCTTCACAGCTCAAATCATCTGATGAAACACACAAGTCGTTTTGTCGTTATTAATATTTAAACACTTTTTCTGATGCTGGAGTTTCTCTGGAGATATTTCTGTTGTTTTCCTTCATTTCCTTGTGTTTCATCTTCTTGCATATACATATTTTTTTTCTTATTTCTGGCCTGATATTAACATCTATCTTGAGTTATCTGATCGTTCGCAGCGTTGATGCAAACAGCTGATTGGTTTCCAGCCTAAAAGCTGCTCCGAAGCCTCTGAAACTCACGTAAAACCGGTGGATTACACGGATGCAGCCAAACGTAGAATATAAAGCAGCTGAAGCATGTGTGCGGTCAGGACGTCTTCGCCTTTTAAAAACCTAAAAACCACGTTTGAGCTCTGGAAAAACAGCTTCACGTCTCTGAGTTCTTCTTCATAATAATCTGACGATTTGACACGTTCCAACGTTTGATCCCAACACAAACTCCACACGGGTTTTTAAGCTCCTCAGTCCCAGATGTGTCACAGCTGCAGCCTCCACGCAGGGTTTGTTATTAGGAGCTTTCTTCATGTTAATGCACTAAATTCCGTTTGAAAGAGCGGCTCAGATTGACTAGCGCGACGTTTCTGTGCGGCTGTGGTGAGTTATGGAGACGGCTCGGTGTGATGGAGGATCCCTTCATGTCATTCTGTGATTTATCCGCTCACGCTGCAGAGCAGCTGACTGAGGGAAACTCACACACATCAAAACCTTATTACTGTTGTCACAAAACACACATTTATTATTTACTACTTTTTAGATTATATTTAGTGTTTTTAGCTCTTTTGTTTTCGGACGTTTTTCCTTCGTGAACTCATGTGTCTTTGTAAAATCAGCTTAAAATGAAAAGATGAAGCATGATGTGGGTTAAACATTGTTACTAATTAAATACGTGCTCATTCACCCGATAATTAATTACTTAATGTGGTTTATGATATACAGAGCTGCTTAAAAGTCCTCACACACCTCAGAGTTTTCTACATATGTGCATAAAACTGACAAAGAACCTGATCCCCCACAAAAATGAAAACTTAGAGTTGTACATTTGTTTCTTGAAGTTGGTTTATTCATATCAGCTGTTTTCTCTAAACGTCTGATTAAGGTCCTTCCACAATGTTTCTGTCGGATTATTGTCAGACTATGACTAAACATTCATCTCAGAAACACTTACGCATGATGAATTACTCAGTTTCACATGAAATAAGCAAAGTCAAACCAAATGCAACAACAACAAAGGGCTCGTCCGGGATTTGAACCCGGGACCTCTCGCACCCTAAGCGAGAATCATACCCCTAGACCAACGAGCCACGTATGAGATGGTTCTAGATCCTGGTGCTCATCTTCACATTCAGGTCATGGATTCATGTCCTGACATTTTCTTTCAGAGTTCACTGGTAGAATTCACAGTTCATTGGTCCATCAATGATGAGCAGATGCAGCAGAACAGGCCCAAACCAGGACATTAGCGCCCCCATGTTTCATGGAGGGATGAGGTTCTGATGCTGGAATGCAGTGTTGGTTCATCTCCAAACATTTAAACCAAACTATTCTACTCTGGTCTCATCTGTCCACTAAACATTGTCCCAACAGTTTTCTGACCAAACTGCAGGAGATGATGGAGACTCTTTGTCGACTTTCAGGACCTGAAAACCTGATGTTCTGAGTCATTTTTATGAAGAAATGTAAATAAATCTGACCCGATACTCTCACACCTGTGATAATCTTTCCCTTTGTGCTTCCTTTTCTATTAGAAACCACTGGTCTGGATCACGGAGACGGGTTCTACGCTGGGATGCCGATTCCTTGTGCCGACAGCGCCGCCGGGTTCTGTGTTCACGGGAAATGTGAGATCAAGTACAACATGGCCACCTGCAGGTTTGTGAACCTAAAGTGGGAAGGTTGTGACACGCCAAGTCCCTTCTTAGCCTCCCAGCTAACTGTGGCTATTCCTAGCCTCCCAGCTAATAGTAGCTCTACCTAGCCTCCCAGCTAACTGTGGCTATTCCTAGCCTCCCAGCTAACTGTGGCTTTACTTAGCCTCCCAGCTAACTGTGGCTATTCCTAGCCTCCCAGCTAACAGTGGCTCTTCCTAGCCTCCCAGCTAATAGTAGCTCTACCTAGCCTCCCAGCTAACAGTAGCTCTACCTAGCCTCCCAGCTAACTATGGCTCTACCTAGCCTCCCAGCTAATAGTAGCTCTACCTAGCCTCCCAGCTAACAGTAGCTCTACCTAACCTCCCAGCTAACTGTGGCTATTCCTAGCCTCCGAGCTAATAGTAGCTCTACCTAGCCTCCCAGCTAACTGTGGCTATTCCTAGCCTCCCAGCTAATAGTAACTCTACCTAGCCTCCCAGCTAATAGTGGCTCTACCTAGCCTCCCAGCTAACTGTGGCTCTTCCTAGCCTCCCAGCTAATAGTAGCCCTGCGTAGCTTCCTCGTCCTTGCTCTGGCTCTGCTAACGTGCTGCGTTCACTGTCCTTCACGTTTGCGTCCCAGGTGCGACGCTGGCTACAAAGGCGAACAGTGCGACGAGCCTCAAGACTTCAACATCCTGTACGTGGTTCCCAGCGGCCAGAAGCTGCACTACGTCCTCATCGCCGCCATCATCGGCGCCGTGCAGATCGCCATCATCGTTGCCGTGGTGATGTGCATCACAAGGTGCCTTCAGCTGAATTTAACTAGTGAACCACTGAAGGAAGTTTTGATCATTCTGGGGATTTATATTCAGTATTTGCTGTGTACTTAGTTCAGATTAATGCAGGAGTGGCTCCACTTGAACTTCTTTTTAAATAAATGAATGGTTTATATTATGTTCAAATTATCTCGTCTTTTTATACGTTTGAAAAAGCCGCTGCAGCTGAAAACGTACATTCACTCCGGTCTTTTCAGCACTGTCACTATTCTCTCTTAACTCTGGTTAAATGTTTTATTTTCTAGTGAATCCACTTAATTTTTGCATCTTTCCATTATTTACACGTTTATAGTTTTTTCTGAACAGTCCTCCTTTTAAAAACTAATTTTTTATCTGCTTCCATCAAACCTTTAACTCAGACGTGGGCTGCTGGGGTTGTGCGTTAGTTCTGAAAGTGTGTGAACATGATATTATGTGTGTTGTTCAACGTGAGTTCAAGATTTCATTTATTTACCGCTGTGATTTTTGTGGTTGATCAGAGATATTTATGTGAACAAGATGAGTTTAAACAAGAGGGCAGTAAATAATGTTGAAGAAAGATAAATATATAAAATGTAACAGGACTCCGCTGCCTTTGTGTTCAGGTTTTGTAGAATCCAGGTTAGTAAATTCAATCCTCTGTCCCTTTTCTTCAGGAAATGCCCGAAAAACAACAGAGGTCGCCGACAGAAACAAAACCTCGGACACTTTGCCTCAGACACTAACTCCAGGATGGTATAGCCGCGTCTGCCGCTGGTTCTTTTTTGATAACTTTCTTTCTTACGGCGTGGGAGGACCATTTTTTAACAGTAGGTGTGGTAATATTTTATTTTTATTTTTATTGTTTTTGCCTCCTTTCGGATACCATTAAAAGAAGGATATTTATTTAAGGGGCCTTATTTCCCTCCTTTGCTTTTTTTTTTTTTCTTGTTTTTTGGATGGATTCTTTTTTTATTTTTTCCATTTCTTTCTGCGAGACCAAGTACGTGGAGGAGCCGAAATAACGCGACCCGCTGTCACTTTCCATGTCTTAATTATCTGTAGCTGCTTCGTTGGGGGTTTTGTTGAATGCTTTAAGGTCCTGGCTGACGTCCCTCTAAGGAATGTGCTGTTTGTTCAGTATTTTGTTTTCTACTAATAATGTGCAGCTGATCACCAAATGCAGTTTGTTATATTTTAGTTATTTTTGTAGGAGGTGAGAGGGGCCAGCCAGTCGCATAGAAACTTTTAAAACGTATGAAATTCGTGTCTTTTTTTTAATTATTATTATTATTATTATTATTATTTTGTGCGTGTTCAAACAAACTAATAATTTATTTTCGATCATTCTTTCCTTGGAAGTAGTTTTTAACTGGAGCTTTTTATTTTTAGCTTTTATTCCAAATTCTAGTTCCTGTAAATTCGCATGACTTGTGAAAACTGTTGTACTGTGGTGTAATTTTAACTTTATAAAGGGAAAAAAAAGGCTCGGAGGAGGAGTCTGAGGAGAGGAGGAGGGAGGTGTCGCTCAGTGTTTTTAAAAACAGGAATGTGTAACGGAAAAACAACAAAAAAAAAACAAGAACATTTGGAAAAAGCGCGGCCACCGAGACTCTGAGGATGTTGGTACGATGTGAAGAATGTAACGGATGGAGGCGTTTTTCATGGAAGTCTTGGCCGTTTATCAGGACTTTGTTTCTTTGAATGTGAGAGAATCATTTTGTCTTTTGTTGCTGTCGTTCCTTTTCTTCTCCGAGCACAGAGGAGCTTCTTAATCGAACACGCAACGTAAAAAATGACCTGAAGAACCCATTTCCTTTGGTTTTTAGGAAGTTGTGCGAGAGAACGTTCAAGATCTCAAAGTCCTTAGTTCGCTGATAACATCTAAAAGAATCATGAGGTTTTTTAGGGAACCAATGGGACACACGGCTGTGAAGGTTCTCAGTCGTCCCGGTCGTGGTGGAACCAAAAAGAGTTTAAGAAAGTTTGTTTTTTTGGTCACAAAAGCAAAAATCTAACAGAAGAAGCTAATCAAACAGGAGACATGGTTAGCAAACTAAACACTGAAGATTAGCTCTAGCAACAACCAGTCAGCGCGCACGTAATTCTCCACATTAACCTCCTGAGACCCTGCGTCCTCATATGGGGACATTAGGTTTTAGGTTTGTTGCAGCTTATTCTGCTACATTTAGACCTGTTGTCCTCATAAGGAGACACTTTTGTCTTGTCAGCAAAGGGTCAATACACTTGTTTTTTTATACTTATTAACTTTTCTAGTTTGATGTGACATACAGTCCTCGTACGAGGACGTTGGGATATTAAAATAAACATCTCTGGCTACGTAACATCGAGAGTAAAACGTAAATTCCTCAATAATTAGAGAAATGAGGAAAAGACGAAGTGACACGACAGAGAAGAACTTCTGAGACGCCACCACAGCCACAGACGTTCCTATTTAAACCTCAACATGCTTGTTTGATGTTCCACCTCCTCTAGAGGAGACAGAAAAACAAACTTTGGACAAAGATCTTTTTCCTTAAAGACCACTAAGATCTGGACCAGTCAGACCAGCCCTGGAACCAGTGACTTCTGTCTCCTTAGTCATGTCCTCTCTGGTGATGTGCTCTGATTGGATCTATTGTCCTGTTTCTTACGTCTCATCATGTTTTTGTGTTTTGTGAAGCCACTCTCGGGGGGAAACGTCTTCTCCAAAAAAAACTCTACAAGTCCCTTCATCTTTATTTGTGGACACAATGGGACACATGAGAACAGAACCATGAGTCTATTATTATTATTATTAGTTCTCCAGTCATTTCATCTTCTCTAAATGCAGAACTGTCTCGTTTTTCTTGTTGTTCCTGACCGTTATTTATTTTTCTTTATGTTGTTGTTTTATATCAGTTTTTACAAAAATGTCTCATTCTTAGGTCCCTTATTCACAGACAGACGTGTTCACACCAATCAGGCATAACATTATGACCACCTTCCTAATATTGTTTAGGTGACTCATCAGAGGATGGACATGGGTCTTCTGAGGGTGGTTCATGTTGTTAGTGGGGGGGTCTTTTAGGGGAGGGGCCTCTGTGGATCATCCCACAGATACTTGATCAGTTTGGGATCTAGTGAATTTGGAGATCAGGTCAACACCTTGTGCTGCTCTTCATGTTTGTTTGAGTTGAGTTTTTGTTTTGCTGCATCCTGCTGGGGATGACTGCTGCCATCAAGGAGGGTCATTGCTACGGGGTTGGGGGGTCTGGTCTGGTCTGGTCTGGTCTAGGTGGGTGCTACATGTCTGAGTAACATCCACATGAATGAATACCAGGTTCAAATGTTTGTCACCAAACGGTCTAAATGTTCTTCACTTCTCCTGTCAGTGGTCATAATGTTGTGGCTGATCGGTGTGTGCTGTATTTGTTGTGCTCAGTATTCAGTTAACTATGCATTCCACGTTCCACCGTGTGCTCGACGTCACAGCTCAGAATAAGGCCTTTGGTTTTAAAACGCTCAGATTCAGATCTGGTATTTCTTTGGAGCGGTCCACACAGAAACCTCCTCTGAGGAGATGATGTTTCACGGTACGGCCTCCGCTGAAGGGTGGTCCTGTATGTTTGAGACCATCCACCATCAGTTAGAAGTTATAAATACGACTGCGACGACTCGACAACTATGCAAACACGTGGATTTGCATAGACACTTGTTGCACGAGATGCTTGTAAATAATTGTATCCTGCAGAGGCAGTGGCATGAAACCAGTAGCTCAAACAGAGAAGACGAGGTGGACGCACACTCGCTAAGACTGAAACAACGACCAACATTTGAACTATTCAACGGTTGGTTGGTGGTCGGAGCCTGTTGTGTCTTCATCGGCTATTTCAGAGAAAAGACGAGACGTCCGAACGGATGCTAATGGTGATGCTAATGGTGATGCTAATGGTTAGCGTGTCAGCTCTTCTTTCCATCAGTTTGTTTGTGCTCTTATAAACCTCCTCTCAATCTAAAACCAGGTAGATTTCCATGGACTTTCCACTTTAAGTGGACGTTGGTAATTATTGTTCTATATTCTACTGGTTGAATAGATAATAATAATAATAAGTTGACTTCAAATGTGAAATGGGTTCTTCATTCATAGATATCGTGTTCAAACATGTTTGAATAAAATGTATCTGGAATGTATCTGTTATATTTTAAAAACCGTATTCTGAAAAATAATTGATAAAATAGTCGACTAATTGGAAAAAATAACTGATTTGTTTCAGCCCTAGTTCTAAAAACTCGTCTTAATTATGTGACACTAAGAAGCGTTCATTGGTAAAATTAAACCAACAACCCGTACAAGAGGTGGTGGGAGGAGTTACCTGATCATTACCTGGAGGACGGACCAGAGTTGGGAGGAGTTAGCCAGAGCCCTGCAGGCCAACATCAACTTTTTTATTCTGTTACAAGCTTGAAGAAATGTGTGAAAATTGGACACTTACCTTTTTTTTCTTTTTGGATGTCGACCCAAACCAAGAGAACCAGAAGAAGCCAGAGAAAGTTGAGACCAGTGACCAGTAACGTTAAAGATGTTAATGAATTCTCGTGGCCACTAAAATGAGGACGAATGGTGACGTCTGATTTAAACTGTACGAGGCGTCGGGGAGGTTTGTCTTTTCTGTGTGTTCATGATTTCAATTTTCTGTCACAGGAGTTTTTTTTGTTTGTTTGTTTTTTTTGTATCGTCTTAGTCTACGTTTCCAGGTCGTAGGTCAAACCCTCTATCCCCCCACCCCCCCACCGCCCCCCCTCTGCTGAGCGATGTGTTTCTACTTGTCGTCAACCATGGCTGCCGTGACTTCTCTAAATGTGACTAGAATGTGTTTGACATGTTAATATTCTGCATGTAGACTCTGAGGGGCTGTTTTTGGTCTCTGTCAAAAATAAAACAAAAGGAAAATGTTTTTTTTAATGTACGCTGAGTCCTGTGCGGTTTCTCTTTGATCCGTCCACGTCCTGAGATGAGTTAACTTTTTAGAGGAAAACGTGTTTGTGTGTCTGGATTTTCCTGCAGAAATACAAAGTATTGAAACGACCTCTGTGACCACACGAGAGAAAAACATCTGTATTCCACACAAACTAATATTAAATGGTATAAACCAACTTCTATTGTTGACACGGTCCATAAATACTAAACATAATATTAACCTTAGAAGTCCGACATGTCCTTAAATCAATAAATGAAATCTAAACCAAACTACTGACACCAACTTTTTTGTCCCCCACAGAGCTAACGTTGTTTTAGCTAGCTAGTTAATTACTTTAATTCACTGCCGATCTCATGAAGCTAAAGTTTGAATAAACTGCAATTCATTAATACACAGGACAAGATGTTACAATCCCTTGTGCCGTGATCTGAGGCAAAACTCATTTAGAAGCCACGTCCAACTGAAAAACCGACCAGCAGTCAGATACTAGCCTAGCCTAGCCTAGCATAGCTTAGCCTAGCCTAGCCAGCAGTAGTAGGTAAAAGAGGTGATGGGACATGCAACTTCACTTCAACCAACACCTCTTCCTTCTGCAAAGATCAGAAAATAGATGCTACCAGACACCAGCTAGCTAGCCTGGTCCACAGCAAAGATCCTTCACATCCCTGATGTTGGTTTTATAACAAATGATGTCACCATGACGTCACTTCCTGTTCGTATAGCTTATTTAAAATCATCTAGGAAAAAAAATCTAAATTAACTAAAATTTTAGTGTTTTAGTTTGGTCCCATCTGCTAACAAGGAGGAGGCTGAGCTTATGACCTGTACTGCAGCCTCCAGCCACCAGGGGGAGCCCCACTGGCTTCAGTTAAGAGGAGGTGTCATGACGTCCACTTTTTATTACAGTCTATATACTATCTAGTGTTCATGCAAACTGAAGAAGGAGGCTGTTGTGTTGCTATCAGCGCTAGCTATGCAGCCCTCCAAGGCTACAATCACAATCTGTCCTTGGTGCTTGGTCCTTGGTGCATTGGTTTAGGTGCTATAAATCAACTCAACCCGCACAGTGTTTGATCTTTGACCTCAACATTATATGCTTTTAAATTTCAATCAGGTCGACAGATGAGGTTTAACGCGGCCTTCGTTATCAGGCTCGGCCCACTGGTCAGGGCAGAGGCTGCATCATTTAATTGTCTAAATCTAAAACATCGCTGCCTCATCACCTGGAAATAACCCAACTCCACCGTGTGTGTGTTGCACATTTCTGCCGGAGGCCGGGCCTCAGGCGCGCTGGCCAGTTATGCACATATATATATAGAGTTACAGCCTGGAGGAGGAGGAGGAGGGTGGATGTGTGTGGTGGGTGGTGGTGGGGGGGGAACAGCTGCTGACTTCTGTCTCAGTCTCAGATTCTGCAGTCGGCTCCAAACTAGAACTTCCCCCAGGATCTAACGTTCATTCATTCAACAGACTCTGATCCTGACGCTGTTGCCTCCATCACAAACCAACTTTAAAGCTGCACCGAATAAAAGCTCCGGCTACCAGGGGTGTAACAACACAGTTCAGTTCACAGCTTTGGAGCCACGGCTCCGTTTGATTCCCTGTGGGTGTCGAGCACAGGTGTCAAACACACGGCCTGTGGGCCAAAAGCGGCCACCAGAGGGTCTAATCTGGCCCAAAATAACATAGAAGACTGTAGTTCTTCATAGAAAATAACTTCTGTCCCCAATTTGTCACGTTTTATTAAAAAACACTGTATTTCTTTTTTTTAAAGAGAGTTTATTAGATGTAACTTACTTGATTTTTCATTGCACTAACACAATTGGGAAAATCGTGAATTCTCGTTATTTGTAAGTTATTATTCTGTTGTGCTACTCATCCCGTCCACTTGAGATCAAACTGGGCTAAATGTGGCCCCTCAAATTAAATGAACCTGAATCCCAACGATGCAAACAAACAAACAAACAAACAGATTTATTTTTAATAATAAAAAACTATAATAACAAAAATTTTTATTAAAATATGAACAAATTTATCAAAATAAATGTAACCATAATTGTCCCTGTTTCTTCATTTTATCTTGATAACATTTAATTACTGTAAATGTCCCCAGATTCCATTTCAGAAATCTGGTCACCTTAATTTAAGTGTATCTAGCTCACATTTTCCCCTTATTTGGTTCCTTTGACCTGCGTAGCTGTGTTAGCCTAGCATGGCGCTGCTGAGAAGCTAACTCTGCCCCCTCGTTTCATTATGACTTTGCATTTCCTACGCCTTCACGTTACCTGGCCGTTAGCTTGCTAACTGACGTCTCTCTTACGGCTTTTTCTACCATTTAAACGCCATTTTGTGTGAAACAAGTTCACGAGCTCCACTTTAACGCAGCATGTGATTAATGACTCTCATAAATTTGCCATTTGAAGTAACCTACAAGTAAGCAAACATTAGGTTTAGCGTCGTTGTATTTTATTGTTAAGAGCAGTGATGAAATAAAGCATTGAGTGAAGTAAAATAAAAGACATCTACACAACTTCTTTGAGCAATCAGCATAGTTGGCTAGCTAGCGAGAAAGCATTCTGGTCCTTAATCAGTCCTGCTGTTAAATTATTTACTGGTCACTGTGGCGTCCAAGTACTAAATTATTAATTAATATCCAGGACCTTTTATACTTTGGGTCTTACGCCCTGATCGATACTGTTTTAAGTAGATTGACTGCTCTGGATCTAATCTTCTCTGCGATTAAATATGTATGATGAATTTAAACATGTGATTGTAAAACTAAGCCTCACTCTCAAGATGAAATAAAAATAATGATACTAATAATAATAATTGCGGCAGGTGAGGGTCATAAACCTCAGACTGCTGCTAAACTGACTACAGGTAAGTCTCTATATGATTTACCAAAGAAAGCTTCACGTCCACCAAACGTCCATTAACGGTCCATTAAATAAACCGCCCTGTGTGGTGGTTCAGAGGAGTCAGAGTAAAAATACTGTGACTCTGATTCTCCTCCTCACGCTCTGGAGCCGTCAGTCATCGCTATAAAGAGCTGCAGATCTCAATCTCAGCCAACGTGTGGACTCTGGTGCCCGGGGGAAAGTAAAAAGGGCAGAGCTGCAGCGTTTAATCCCCTGAAAAACATTCCTGCGCTGTGGCTTCGATGCATCTGTCACTGCGGCGCTGCGGCACGACTCCCGAGCTGTTGTTGATTTACATGTTTCACAGCTGCTGCGCGAGCGTATGAGCAAACAGCGGAAAATTAGGAATCCGTCTGCATGTGTCTAACAAAGCAGAGCGGGACTTGGATGGGGATTTCCATCAGCCCCTGCTCTGCATCTTCCCAAAATGTCAGGGTGTCTCCTTACAAAGAGTTTTTATTTTTAGTAGGAGGGGGGTTTCGTGTGAGCTTTGCCGCTCCCCTCTGAGTTTATCGGATGGCCCACATCCCGATGGGGGCTGAATCCTGGTTCCCTTTGGACCCTGAAGCCTTTTTTTAAAAGGGGGTAGGTGGAGTTTCCCCCTCTCTCCTGTCCTCAGACCTGAGTTTGGGTCACAGCGGTTGGGTGTTTCCATTCTCCTGTGTCCCTCCTGGTAACCCCTTCCCCTAAAAGTTAACCACAAATCTGCAACTTTTCATCAAGTTTAGGACAAATCCAAGAGGTTTAGAGCTCGACTCATCGAAATATTGCAATGGATCAGCACAAGTATCGCACGGCAGGCGTCCAGGAGAAGCTGGAGATCATCGGGGTGGAGGACGAGGCCGGCAACCCAATCAGCGCCCTGACCATCCTGTCCCTGCTGGAGCGCGTCGCCGGCATCATCGACAACGTCCAGTCCAGCCAGCAGCGCATGGAGGAGCGTCAGCAGGACCTGGAGAACAACATCAAGACCATCCAGGGGGACGTCCTGAAGCTGGCCAAGGACCACACGGACACCAGCGGCACGGTGGAGAAGCTCCTGCAGAAAACCCGCAAGGTCAGCGCCAACGTCAAGGAGGTCCGGGCGCGCGTCGAGAAGCAAAACGTCCGGGTCAAAAAGGTTGAAACGACGCAGGATGAGCTGCTCACCCGCAACAAGTTCAGAGTCGTCATCTACCAGGTGAGACAAGGTCCAAGGTGTCGCCGTGGTGGTTTGACTTCTGCAATAATTTGAGATCTTGAATATCTGTGACAGAGGGTTCCAAGGGGACAAAGCTTTGGGGGAAAGGTTGGGATTAATTGATTGACAATTATAATTAGTCAAATCAGGTTCAAGAGGTCACGTAACCATTTCAGTCCAAAAACCTCCTTCACAGCTCAGGAAGTCAATGAAAACTACATAAAATATCCTTAAGAAATCAAAGTTTCTGTTTATGTGCAACTGGGGCTCAATTAAGCATCAGAGATAAAGTAGAGTACACCGTGCCATGCCGCAAGATCTCAGCTCAGAGTTCATTAGACCAGTGGACGCAGTGAGAGGGCAAGGAAATGAAGGGCGGATTAAGTTGAAGCCTTTAAGAGCCCTCCACTGTGCAACACTGGCAATTTACAGAAAAGCGTGCTCGCGTCGAGTGGCGACGCTCTCATCCAGAGTGTGGACGACCTTAATCAGGTCGACTGAAGCGTAGGAAAGCAAGGTGATTCACTTCAGAGTTTTAATGGCAATCGGCTGAACACTCGACTAATTATGGGGTGACACTAGAAACCACGGCAACGTTGGACTGAGCAAATATTCCTGTTGAGGCTTTTAACGTGAAGAATTTGGAGGTAAACCAGAACACTTTGTCTAAGAAACGAGTACTCGTGCCGAATAATAGCATTAAATTGGAGGGACTTTCTGTGGAAACATTTGGTTGGATGACGAACAGGATTTTTCATGGTAAAAGCCGTTGTTCACCATCGGCGTTTTGAGCTAAAATAACAGAAATCCTTACATTTTTACGCTAAAAACACAAGTTAAATAAGTACTTGTTGCAGTAGGAGGAGCTCTGTCATCCGTCCAAGTTAAAGTCAAATGTTTTGTCGACCCATCTATCCACCCTGACCTCCATCCAGTTAATCACGGCAATGACTTCATGCCAAACAAAAACTATTTAGCATTTTAGTAGCAACAATGGCTAGTCATCAAACGGAAGAGGACAGTTTGGGTCGATCATATTTTGGTTTGGATCCAGTTTTTAAATCTTAATTTCTTTTCGTGGAAGCCCAACGTTGTTGAAAGGTCACTGGTCGTAGGTGGAGTGTGTGCATCACGTTTTAAAGACACATTATCTAGTTTGAAAGCGTCTTGTTAAGCTGAACAGGTTTTGGTAAAACTATTATTATCATTATACCAGACTTGGTGTGAAATCGAGTCTGGTCAGAGGCAGATGGCCGCCCTGACCGGTCATCTTTACGCTCAGAGGCAGCCGGTGTTAGATGGAGCTTCTGTCTTCACCAGCGTCTGGATGGTTCAGAATAGAAACCGGAGCTCTATGTGCAGCCAACAGCTGCTGTGGATCCGTGACACAGGCTCCTATTCTGGGATCTCGACATTCTCCGTCGCTGCCAGCGGGAACACGCCATAAACTGCTGTCGGCCTGAATCAGGGTCTGAAATGGCAGCTTATCATCAGGGGTCAGAGTAGAGAGAGACGGCGGATCAGTCAACCTGAAACTACATCAAAAAAAGGTTTTTAAAAGACTGGAGCTCAAAACCAGTCATGAGGCTTATTTGACAAAGGAGAAGAAGGAGAATGATGGAAGTGACATAAACCCAACTGGAGTTGGTTTGGGAGGTTTTGTAGCTAAGACCTGGGACCCAAACGAAAGGACAATAATATTTAGTTTAATGAGGAATCACATGAAGTCCCAAGAAAATTCCAAAATCCAAAAGGAAACACAGTATTTATTTAGTTTAAGGATCTGGAGACGTCCTCGTTTCTCATTGGCCGACAGGACTTCATTCATAACCCAACTCCATCCAGCTGCTCTGCTACTCTCCTTCCTGTAACAGATAACACCATGTTATTAATGTGAACGCTCCTCCACCCACATTACTGCTTCTTGTTCATTTATCTACCATCTTTATAATATGTTTTTTTTTTTTTTACCATCTTCACCTACTTTTCTTTTTATTAGTGCTTCCCAAGAGTGACGTTTTTGTTTGTTTTTAGAGGCCAAGGTTTTTCCCCTTGTGGGTGAATAAAGTCTCAGTCAGGTGTCTGGTGTTAAAATCAAGTCTAAACTGCGCTTCCACTAAAATCAGTTAGTTTTTTATTGTTATTATTGTTATTTCCGTCTCTGAGTCTCTGCAGGGCCCTCCACTCATTAGCAGCAATTGTTTTCACAATCAGTGACAATTATAACTTTTTGAATGATCAATTAAATCAAACTCAATGAGCCCCCTCACCCTCCCAACTAAAGCGACTTTATTGTTTCTTTTGCGTTTACATGAATCTCGGTTTAAACTGTGCAGAGATACTGAGAATGTGCATGAACGCATGAGATTTATTTCAGACCCGTCCTCGTCCTCCGGCCTGAATTCAGCTCACGTCACTTCTTCCAATGTCAGAATGTGATTCATAAATCGCCCCCCACCGTTGAGCAGATGCTTTGGTGTCAATGTCCAACCCGGTCGCCTCAGCTTTTGGCGGCAGGACACACAAATCTCCATCGAGGAGGTCGGGGTGGATGGACGGGTCGACAAAACGTCGTGATGAGACGCGCTGTTTGTTTATCTGGTTTTAATCCAAATACTGTTTTACCTTAACCACAAATCATTTGTATCATGACAAATCGTGAAAAATTATAGGGTTTGTGTTATTTTTTTTTTGCAATTCTGATAATGAACAACAAAGGTTTCATCCAGTTTACGGAGATTTTCAAAGTTTTACCGTCAAACCGTGGGCTTTCTAAATGAATATTCAAATTACAGCAAATGAATAATCGCTGAGCTTTATGCCTAAGATCAGTTACTGTTAGCTAATAAGGCTAATGTTTAAGATTTTAATGTAATTTCTCTTGTCTTTGTGAAGCACCTTGACTAATCAGTCCCACACAGACTTTCCTGAGTCACTGAATCACTGAATAACTTTGTAATTTTGCCTTTAATTATTAGTTGATTATGATAAAACACAGGATAAATATTTAAGGCAAATAATCCTGTTTTTATTACCTAATTACAATATAAAACAATTATTTAATTAATCCCTTTTACTACACACAGTTGTTTTAGAAAAAAAAAGTCATTGGTGAAAAGCAAGAAAATGGAACAATGGAATGAAAATTGACTCATCCATTTTCCTCCAAAGAACAGAGTCTGCATCTCTTCTGGGTATCGACACATTTCAATGACAGCATCAGTTCCAGCTGTGTGACGCTGCTGTGATACTAGGATTTAGTGTCAGACTCTGTCCATGTCCACCTTTTACTACAGGTGAGGATGGAGACTTAGAGAGAAGCTACATTAACTCTATGAGGAGTAATTTACTGGATGTATAGAAGAGAAACTGGAACAAAAGCATCAATCTCATCACTCCAGTATCGATCCGACACCGATACTAGCCATGGTATCGATACTATCGATATATGTTACATAGAGTCATAGCGGAAGTCGGTTTTGCTCTGCGCTACGTTTCCATGGTTTCAGTAGTTGGAGACATCACAGTAAACTTTGGCTTTTAGCTGATAACAAGAGAAATAGACAAAAAAGTCGTGGGCAGTTGTGTGACACTGCCTCATGTCATTTCTCATGGACTTTTAGGTGACTTGAAGGCATAACCAGGCATTAGCTACATCATACGGTGCAATATTTGCCTCTGAGATGTAATGAGCCAGAAGTAGAAAGTAAAATAATACAAATAGTAAATGTCATTTGTGATATTAATGTTCATCCATTTGGGTAAATTTTACAGTTAGTTTATCTGAGATTAAGACCAGTGACGAATCATTTTAAGATGAATTCAGTTCTTCGGACGTTTAAGTGGTAGCAGCAAACATACACTCTCTTCGGGGGATATTTTAGTTTTAAAGTCGCAAGTCACGCTTTTAGTTTAAGCTAACGTCTGTGACTGTTCTCAGTCGTCCAGGTCCAGTTCAAGGTTTTTCTTTGAGTCGCCTTCCTTCAGCTTTGTCTTTGTTTAGACATTGAGCTTTCACCTGTTTTCTCCCTTATGCTAAGCTAAGCTATGCACATATATATATATGAATGTGTGATTGTGGAGTACAGTAGATGGATCCGTATTCTGAACCCTGGGTCCAGGTTTAGTCGGGTCGCGCCTGCAGAGGAGACGGTTCCCGTGTTGAGTTTCCTCATGACTGATGTGCTGTCGGTTATTCTGAGGCCTCCGGTCGTCTCCTAATATAGAACCTCAGCTTCAACCAGGAGGACGCTTTGTTAGAGACACAGCGGCTGAATAATGGTGGGGGGGGGGGGGGGGGGGGGGGGGGGGGGACGGGGGGGGTAATAAGGAAAAGATAAATGGCTCCAGGTTTGGACGTGGGGACGTTGGTGTTTACGTCCCTGGACGTTAGAGGACGACGTCTAGTTTTAGTGTTAGAGGAGTTCACAGCTTCTGGTTTGTGATGTTTGTGAGACGCAGAACTGACAAACACAATCAGTGGAGGTCACACAGCATTGTGTATCTGTGTGTATCTGTGTGTAATATTCACTGCACCGAGCTCAGAGTCATCGGCTCAATGGTTTATTTGTCCCTTTGTGGTTAGTTTGTGTTTGAAGCTGTTTTGTGTCACCAGGTGATCTTTGTGGTTATTTTGTGTCTCTTTGTGGTCCCGTTTGCTCACCTTATGCAGTCATTTCCCATTTCATTGTGGTAGTTTTGTGTCTTTTTGTGTTCAGTTTGCAGTTTGTGTCGTCATGGGATTTCTCTTTGTGGTCATTTTGTGTCTGTTTGTGTGTCTTTTGTGGTTGTGTTTGGTCACTTTGTGCAGTAACTTCCCATTTCTCTGCGCTTGTTTTGTGTCTTTGTGTAGTCTGATTGCAGTTGTCCATCCATTTTGCATAGTTTTGTGTCTGCTTGTGGTCATCTTGTGTCTCTGTGTCGTTGTGGAATATTTCTTTGTGGCAGTTTTGTGTCTTTTTTGTGGTCAGTTAAGTTCATTTTGCACAGTTTTGTGTCTCTTTGAGGTCACTATATATTTCTTTGTGGCTGTTTTGTGTCTCTTTGTTGTCGTGGAGTCTTTCTTTGCAGCCATCTTGTGTCTTTAATGTTGACTTTTCAGTGTTGAGAGTTATTTGTGCAGGTTTGTGTCTCATTGTGGTTGTTTTGTGTCTCTTTGTAGGTTGTTTTTCAGTTGCTTATATGCATTATTCATACTTTGTGTCTCCTTGGTGTCATTTCAAATTACCTCAGAGTTCTTTTGTATCTTTCTGTGCTTATAAACTATGTCGTTTAGGTTATTGTGTATTTCTTTGTGGGTTTTTTTGTGTCTCTTCGGTGTCATCTTCTGTCTGAGGCTCGTTGTCTCTCAGCGTTTGTTCAGTAAAGTGTAACGAGACTTTGATGAGTCCCCGGTTGTTCTTAACTTAATTACGTCCTGTGAACTTGGCGTCACCAGTGAGGTTATTAAAACGCTCTTTGACCCACATTCCCAACACGCCGCTGTAATTATTGTGTCTGGACGCGCTCTGACGCCTCCTCCCTGATTAATGAGCGCCATCATCACAGGTGGCCACAGCTTAATTAGGATTAATTGGCTTTCACATCCAAAGTCACCTGTAGGGCGCAGCAGGTGGAGCCGGCCCGCCACCACTTTAATCATTTTAACTCATTTTAACTTCTTATAACGCATCAAAACAAGGTTTGACTTTTTTGATTATTTCAAAACAAAGAAAGAGGAAAAATTTGCAAAAATCAAAAGACAATAACTGTGACAGTAATAATCTTATTTTAGTCCATTAACGTTAACTAAAAAATATATAACGTAATACATAGAAACGTTTTTTGACCACATAGACTCCCAGCTGTGTCCAGATGTAAATGATGGTGATGAGGTTCATGTTCATGATGCTAGCAGAGCCTCCATCTCCTCGATTAGACACAGTAATTTATCCATGATGGCTGGAAGAGACAGACTGATCTCGGTTTGATGGGCGTGGCCAGATCAGAGCCAATCGGTTTGGTTGGGCGGGGCTTAGTGCAGTGATGGATGCAAAAGACAAATAAGTACAGCTATTTTCATGGGGATATGGGCGGCGCCATCTTGTGGCTTTGGAACCAGAGTCTGATCAGTGAGCTATGAGGGCGGGGCCACGATATTGATGCCCCGCCCCCACGCTTCCTTCAGACTCACTTGCGTTTTGGTTTAATTAATGCTAATGCTGATCTACCTTCACCAGCTACGAGGACACGTTGGATTACACACTGAACTTATTTTGAAAACTTTACGGAGTGGTTGGCATGGCAACTGGTGGTCGCTATTATGTCACAGCCTGTTTCTATAGCGCCAAATAACAAATGAAATCGAAAAAAAAAATTCATCAACATTAAATTAACCAACTAAAATGACAGAAACCTTGAAATCCTTGAAAAAACATATTTGATGTGTATTTTAGTGTTTTAGTTGACACTAACGTGGAGGGGGAGGAGCTTATGAGCCATAGTGCAGCCTCCAAAACCTCCAGACGTTGTTGTTTAACTTGCATCTTGGCAACATGTGGTCTGAGGTAGATCTCCAGATTAAATGTCTCTCCTCTCCTTGCAGGGTGAGACAGAGATCCCCTCAGTGGCCGTCACCAAGTCTCCCAAAGGACTCGGCCTGGAGGGGCTGGACATCGAGCCCGACACCTACGACGTCCCCGCCGACCTCTCCTCCGACGAGGAGGGCCTGAGCGCCGAGGACGCCGACCCCTCCAGAGCCGCTCGACTCAAGAAGTCCATGGTGAAGAGCACGGAGTCCCTGAAGGCCGCCTTCTCCAAGGAGAACATGAGCAAAACCAAGGGCAACCTGGGCACCAGGTTCCACAACCTGGGCGAGAAGGTGATGCCCCCCGAGCGCCGGGAGAAGATGCACCAGGCCGGCGAGCGGCTGAAGCAGTCCGGCGAGAGGCTGAAGGAAAACATCGCCAAGAAGGCTCCCACCAAGGAGACCTTCCGCATCAAGCTGAAGAAGGAGCGGGCCGTGGCCGAGGGCCAGGAGGGGGCCGAGGCCGAGGCCGAGCTCCAGGGCCAGGCCAAGGGGGAGGGGTCCGCCGGCATCACCTACACCGAGGTCGCCATGGAATCCAAGAGGGAGGGGCCTGTGGAGGAGGCCGGCGCCACCAGGATAACAGAAGATTACAGGAAGTAGAGGAAAGATCTGACACGAAAGACGAAGCAGGACACTGGGAAAAAAAAAAAAAGAAGTTGTGAACGGAGTTAGAGAGAAGGTCTGTGATTGGTCCACATCAAAGCCGGTGACATGTTCAGTAGTTTTAGATTCAAAGTTCCCAAGGTTTGTGTGTGATTGGCTAATTTGTGAGTGGTGGTCGTTAACAGGTGCAGATGAGTTTTAATTTGCACGGAAAAGGAAAGAGAGGACGAGTGGGTTAATTAAGAGAAGGGTGAAGAATGTTGGTCTTTTATGTGGATGTAAATATAATGTTCCAAAAACTGGGAGGGTGAACCAGGCCTCAGCTGGTCTCTGAGGAGCCTGAGAAGAGATAAAAGAAACTAACACCGGCCCCGTTCAGACCTTCACGCTGACATCCAGCCTCTCCAGAGTCCAGGTGTGAACAGTGATCTGTGGAGGGGGCAGTTGGAGGTGGTGGACCGGGTGCAGATCAGATCTCTCAGGGTGGATGTTGAAGGTCTGGAGGTCTGAACGGGGCCGCGGAGTCGACGTCAGACTGGTTTCTGAACGCAGAGTGGGGGGGGAGGAGGTGGGGGGACCTCGTGGTGCTAGGAGGCAACATCAGTGAGCGCTCGGGTAGAAAGGAGGTGAAGAGCCTTAACTGGACCTCAGGTGGCATCAACGATGCTCGTTGTTCCAGCTCTTCATGTTTACACTGGGTTAAATGTTTAAACGCAAAAATGATAGAACGGAGGAATCCACGGGCGCTACCTCGTGCACATTCCTCCTTCAGTTTAACCGACTCATAAACTAATGAAACTTTGCATGAGCTTCAGAGAAACGCGTCAGCTCTAGACAGTAGCTGCTAGAGTGGAAGTGAGTGTGCTGGATTTAAGGTGGTCTGAGCTTTTTGTTTTTTTTTTGGGCACTTCTACGTTTTGCTGAATGAATGTTTTATTTAATTAACTTATTGTTTTGCTGCTTGATGTTTATAGTTTCTTTTAAAGCTGAGCGAGCACGCGGAGGCCACCGCCATTTTTAACTTTTCAGTCGTCAGATAATATATAACCTTTAGAGGCTTTAGCTTCCATAGCGCTGCTGCTATTAACCTTTAGTACAGAGTCTTATTCTTCTCCTGTCTCATTTCATACTTCTGTTCCTGTTCCTGTATTTGTAGCTGCTGAGTGGGTTTAACAGTAGTTTGATGGTATCCGGGTTCAGACTGGAACGTGACTGTACTCACCTTGTTTTTGTATAAATAAAGCTCTCACACGACCTCCAGGAACCGTGACACACCACGTGACTTCTGTTTTCTTTCCTTCCTGATAATTAACACCTTTTTTTTTGGGAGTAATCAGGTCTCTGAAGAGAAGAGACAAGCAATCAGCAATCAGCAGATCTAGGACACATCAGCGAGCGATTAGTCAATTCAAACTCCAATTAGAGTTAAACTAAAGACACTGATTATTTACTGTTGTTTGTAGAAAAGTCCTGAGCTCTTGCAGCCAGACTGGGATCTTATGTGGTGTCTCTCCATCTGGATTTTATCGCCAGAAGCGAGAAATTTCTTTTCGATAATAGAATGGTGTCCTATTCTGTCATTGGTCAGAAATCGAAAGTGGGCGTGGCTGATGGGGAAAGCTAGCAGCCACTCTGTGATTATTATGTATTCTTCTTATTCTTATTTCTATATTATTTATTGTTATTATTTTCATCCAGAAATAATAAGAAAAGTGCTTCTTGTCATCCATCTCCCACAATGCTTAGCGCCTGTGACATATGCTGCAGGGGGAGGGGCCTATTAGGACTTTGGCACTTGAATTTCTCGTTCAAATAACTGCAGCAAACTTTGTTCTTGCTCACCTCAAGAACAAGAACAAATTTCTGTCATCTCTCTCAGAGCTTTACTCCGCATTAGGCCCCGCCCACATTGACCTGATTGGGGCGGGGCATTATCAGTTCCCATCAGAGAGACTCCAGATCAACTTACCACCATAAAAAAATATAGTAGGTGGAGCAAGTCCAGGCTATGGAAGCCTCCATGTTCTTCTTTAATGTCATGAACCTTTGTAGAAAACCTTCGTATAAACACAGGAAGTCAAAAAGAAATGCAGAAATTCTAAGTGCACAATGACGCACTTAGAATTTCTGCTGAAACTCCCAGGGTGGAGGCACTCAGGTGGTGTCCTCACCTTGAATGATCTTCTTAGGAATTTTATGTATAGTTTGAAAAAATTTAAAATGAAATTACTAAAGCTCTAGCCATGACAGCAGTACCACGTACTTCTGTGTTTGTACGTCTATAAGGCACTGATAGTTTTATTCTTCTTGATTTATTTCATTTTCTTTCTCTGGCTGTTTGTGTTTGTCTCTTGTAATATATTTTATATGGACCGATCAGAGTCTGAAATAAAAATTAATGATGATTAACCCTGTAAGAGAGTGCACGCTCTCTTTCTTCGAAGTGTTTCTTGGAAATAAAATTATGGACAGAACAGTAATTAACAGAAATTATGGAAATCAAAAGGAGCATGATGATGCCCTTTGCACTTCCGACATTAAATTAACCGGTCGTTAGCTTCTAAATGCACCACTTCTCATGTCGTGACCACAAGCAGAAAGTAACGAAGGCAGCAGCAAATCAGAACGATTCCCACAACGTGAGAGCTGTAAAAAGAATTTTAAAAACAAGTCGAATGTACAATCCAACTGGAGAGTCTGGAGCAGGCATCAACCTCCGGGACTGAGCGATGAAGCCTGTGTGAAGTGTCAAAGACTTCAGTTCATCGAGTGGCCACTAGAGGCTCCCATGTTAAAAAGACCAACTTTACAGCATTATTAGACATGTTCACAGCCTGGTACAGAAAATGAGTTTGGTCTCAATCGTTTATTTCACTGTTCATGTACAGGAGATGCTTTTTATTTTAACTCATTTGTTAAATTAAGGGTGTTCCCATTTTGAGTGAGAGGTGGGTGGGCGGAGCTAACAGGCAGCGGAGAGTTATGTGGGCGGGTCTCGGTCTCTTTGGACCGTACTGATCAGATAATGGCTGCAAACTTGCAAGATGGAGCTGCCTCTGTTCTTAGGAAAACAGCATCAGTTTGGACCAACAAGAGGAAGTGGAGACACGTTGTCCATATTTATATACATTCTATGCTCCGAACTTTGATTTATACCACAGCCCTCATCATTACTGAGTAAAAAGAGGCAGGAAAAAAAAAAGTAGAAAATCAGACAAAAGTTTAAGACAAAGCTGTGGATTACAGCTTTTTAAATGACTGACTCTTGTGAGGATGTGTTCAAGTGCTGTTGCAATCTGCAGCCTCACCACTAGGTGTCACTGAAAGCCACACACTGGTCCTTTAATGTCCTCAAATTTAATCCAGACAGGAAACAGGATGTTACAGAACAAGTGAGGAGAAGGTGGAGAACAGGTAGCTGATAATGCTAATGCTAATGCTAATGCTAATGCCAGGTGAGTAGGTTCCAGAAACAAGAACGTCAGCTGTAGTCGTCCAACAAACAATCAGAGTGAAATAAATTTTAGCCATGGTAACATAACTAGGACTTATCTGCTCATCTCGATGATGAATACGCTCCCAGTTTTCAGCCAAATCATTTCTAATGGTTAAACATGTCTTTGCTGCACAGTAACTGTTTTGTTTTCTGCATAAACGTCACCAGATTGGCAGATCTGTAACTCGGAGCCACGCGGTGGTTGAGTCCCTCCAAAAAAAACAACAAAAAAAAAAAAAAACATAACTGTGATTTATTCCAGCGCTGCGGAGAGAAAGACATGGAGACGCCCGCTCGGCAGTGATTGCAGCCGGCTCCATCTGTTTGTTATGCATTAGCCGAGAAACAACTGAGCTCTTCAAGCAATCTGCTGCAGAGACGTGGCCTCGGGTGAAGAATTAAGACGCTTTCATTTTCTCCTTCAGAGTGTGAACACTTGAACAACTTGCAGAGATTTATCTCTTTTTTTGTGTGTGTGTTTTTTTTTTTTTCCTGAGGAGCTTCTCTGAGATGAACTTTGATATTATATTATTTATTTTCCGTGGCAGAGGGACAGCGGGACAGTGTCTCCTCAGCCGACCTGCAACAAAACAGACTGACGTAGAATATTCTGCAGCATCTCGTTACTACTTTGCTTCGTCTTCTCATCCTTTTTTCTTCTTGTTCTGCTTCTGTTCATCCTCCTCCACCTTCTTCTTCTTCTTCTCTTTTATTTCCAGGAGATGTGATGCTCCTCATCCTCCCCACTCTTCTACAGTGATTGATGTTTTGACGTAAACTCGTGCATCCGATCACATCCTTTGATTCGGTCTCCATGGAAACGGCTCATCTCGCTGAGGAAACACTGAACGTCTCAAACAGCTGCCGTTGACGTTTCGTGATTCGTGGGTAAATATGAAAAGAGGGAATTACATTTTCTCCACAAGCGTATTTCTACCTCCGGTCATAATGTCACCTCTGGGCTTCCGTACGGTGAGAAAGTGTCTGGATGAGGCATCATTAGAAGTTTATACTCTGGTGTTTCCTAGTTGCAGCTCAGTGGACTGACTGGCTTCCCACTCAGAGACCCACTCCACTCAGTGTGTGGGAACTAATAGCTTTGCCTGTCAGTCAGCATTCAGGGAACATAACGACTCGTCACGCTGGGAAGGAAGGAAGGAGGGAAGGAAGGAAGGAAGGAAAGAAGGGTTTTTACCCTCCAAATATGACAAAAATCAGGGTTGACATTGAGAATGTCCAAGTGTTTCAGTGAGTGTCCTACAAAGGGTTAACCTATAAATAACAACTCCAAATTTCCAAGTTTCTCTTTGTTTTAGTGCAAATGAAAATGATTAAATGATTTGATGAACTCCCCTATAACAGAACATGTGTGAACCCAAGGAAAAGCAGCTACTCTTGCTGGAAACATTGCGTTTAACGTTTCCAGTGTAATCGGGCCGGACTAGACCCCAATCTGGGCCGTTTCTGGCCCTCGGGCCACATGTTTGACACCAATGCCTTAGCACAGATCTCCCAAACTGATGGAGAGATTAAGAAGGGACCCCCCACCTAATATATATGTTCTATATTAAACTCGGCCTAGTGCTGGTAATAAATATACATTATTATTATCATGTCGCATTTTATATTAAGCTATATAAGCTATATAAGCTTATCCCTTTATGAAATAAGTTGATGTCATGTTAATTTGTATTTAAATTAATTTAAATTTGTGGAGGAACATTAAAACGAAACAAACAAAACACTGCGGCCGCGCTGCAGTGCCTCCGCGGACCCCCTAGGGGTCACGGACCTCCTGTTGAAGACCTATGCTGATGCTGCAGCCGCTTAGCAGTGATGTTAGCACCTGGAAGCTAAACCTTTTTTATTTTCCTGTTTTTTTATTTGTCCTCAGTAGATTTTCCGCCGTTTTTTTTTCTCCGGACAGTGAAACCAAAACAAGCAGCTAAAAGAGGCTAAAGTTCACCGCCTCGTTTAACAAGCCGTTCGTTATCGGAGCTTTAATTGAAGCCTGACTGGGAGCGTTATCTCCCCCCCCACCACACATATCCTATCACCGGGGCAGAGCTGTGGAGACGTCGCCTCTCTCCCCTTTTAGAAAGTATCCGGTGAAATAACGACGCTCAGATAACAGTTATTTTTGTGAATATGGTCTTTGTGAATGACGCCCGGCAGGCAGATAAGCCCCCCCCCCCCCCCCCGGCCCTCAGGCGAGGACTCCTCATTACCACCTCGGTTAGGTTAAGCCGTGGATCCACCTCTGCCTCTCCTCCCAATTACCTCCCCGTCCAACTCAGGTAAAGCCAGAGAAGGAGGCCACACTCCGTCTGTCCGTCCGTCCGTCCGTCTGTGGAGGCCTCGTAATCAGAGCTGAAGCTGAGTTTGCTTTCCCTGCAGGTTGTTTAGAGTCGGGAGGAGATTCATTAGCAGCTGTGCAGCCTCCATGTGAACGGTGGCAATTAAGTCCTCAGCTTAATCCTCCACGTTGACACTTAATCTAAGGCGGCGGGTTCAGCCTCCCAGACAATATTTCATTGATTAATCGTCACACTTGGCCTCAGACTCAGATATCTTTGGTTTTTATTGAACATTAACAAACTCCTAAACTTGATGATGCTTTCTGTGAAGCTTCTCAGTCATCAAGCTTTTAAACTGCAACTGGACGTGTAGAGTTTTGAGAAGACGTTTCATACGAGCAGCTTGTTCACTTATAAGAGCTTAGGAAGCTACTCGTACGGATGTTTATATTGCTCTTATCACACAATTAAATATTCACTGTATGAGTTTAGCTCAAAGCTAGCGGTTTCCTCCTGCTTCCCTAGCTTATGCTAAGCTACGCTATGCATGTTATCGACGACCCGCTCACATATAAAGAAACGTCAGATTATACGGTGCCGTGGAAGCTGTCAATCACCATGATGTCACATCCTGTCTTACAGCAACAAATAACAAAAGTTTGACTTTCGTGCACTTTCTTGTTGTAGTTTGGCCCAAGTCCCACCCACTAACACGGAGGGGGCGTGGCTTATATGACCTACACTTCAGGAGCTGTCATGGTGTCCACTTTTCCTGCAGTCTTTAACACTCACTTTAATACTCAATAGACTAAAGCACATTTTATAGACAGAGTTCTGCTCTTATAAATAATATATAACACTCCTGACAAATGTGAGCATTTAAGAATAAAATACGATGCTCGTTTTTTGTAGCACAGGCGCCTTCATTCTGTGGCTCATGATGTCATGGGGTTGATTCCCATAGAAGACAGTGAAAGACAGATGGTTTTAATCAGATGGTGAAAGATATATTTAGTAAAAAGTAAATAGACACCAGGTAGTGTTCTCGTCAAACTACCACTTCTTCCACTCTTAGTGGTTCCACGTCGTATCGGTTCTAAAGCATAACTTATAGGATTTATACGAGGCTCAGGATTTCTTTCCATTTCATCCTCGTCCGTTTCCAAAGTCTCCAAACATCTCTGTGGCGTATTCGATTACTTCACTTCAAAATGGAGACGCTCTAGAAGGTAAGTCAAGTGGAAATGGCCAAAAATAAACTTCTTAAATATTTGATTTTAGCAATTTTTTAGTAACTGACTTTAGCAAAGGTGTTATTTCACATACAGTTTGCAGTACAAGGAGCAATAAACATACGTTTCATTTCCCCTTTAAGGCAGAGTTCACTGTTTCTAGTATCTATCTAGTTCAAAACACTGATACTGACACTGACACCGTGAGATATTTTCCAAAAACTCCTCTTTATATATTGATGTGTGTGTGTGAGTGAGTCACACCCACGTCTCTGAGCGCTGTTGCCTCTTTGTATGATTTCATTCCTGGGCTTCGGACGAGCGGCTCGGATCGCAGAGCGTCATCATCGATGCATCGATGCAGCAGGCCTGTCAATCACAGCCGGTCGCCGGGGAGCTCCACCTGTGTGAGGCAGGCAGGGAGCAGCATGCAGATGAAACAAACACCCCCTCCCTCCACACACAGCACACTGCACCACAGGAGGCGTGAATTATTCACCAGCACATACACGCAGGTTAAAAACTGTGCAGCGCGCTTTGTTAAAGAAGGTCACGAGGTTGAACTGAGGTTGGATTTATATGCAAGAAATTCAAGGAGTGACAACGATATATGAGCATTTGATCCAGACGATTTTACAGTAAAGTTAACATCACTTAACCACGATTAATGCTTCAAATGGAAGGTGAAATTCACACATAATTTCCTTAATTGACACTTAGAGATTCCTGAGGACGTCTGTGAAGGTTCTCGGTCAACCAGGTATCCAGGTACATCCAAAGGGCGTTTTAAAAAAGGAAAGTGGATTTGTAGAATTTATAGAGAAGACATTTCTTCTGAGTAGCTCTATTATTGACCTATTTCTTGATTTATTAAGAAGGGAAGGGCTGAAATAAGTCCACTTCCTCCCACTCCATTTCCGATATGTAGAGGATGGTTTATTCAGTTTACGTTTACATTATTTTTATTTATTTTAAACTAACTAACAAACTAACTAACTAGCTTCTTCAGTTTTAAAGGACTGGTGGGGAATTTGAGGTTTAATTAGGAAACTCTGTGGGTAAAAACTCATCAGAAACTTGACTGCCTTTTTTTTTTTTACCCTTTTCTCAGAATGGAGCTTTTGTTGTATTTCACTGCTGTTGGGTCAAAACCCATTTATCTCATTGTAAAATAATAAAATATGTATTAAAAAAAAAAAGCTTGAGAACTTTGTTTTCTAATCGAGGAACATTTATTTAAGGCGACAAACAGATGTTTTCTCACTATTTATCCGGGAAAACAAATGTGCAGTCTGCGTGTAAGCTTTTAATTTGAACACAGGAAGGAAGAAGACGGCGGAAACCAAGACTTTTATTCCGAAGGTTCGACCGGAAATTGTTATTTTCTACTGTTCCAACTGCAGCGTAAAGCGGAGTGACTTTATTTGATTTAAATGACATACTTTTAAATTCAGACATGTCTCTGGCCTGTAGACATGCTACACGCTGATACAAAATCTGTTTTTGATGAAGCAGAAATGTAAATCTAAGTCTGAAACGCGACGTCGCTGGCGGCTAATGCTAGTTAGCTACGTAGCGCTCCTCGGTTGCCTGGCAACGGAGAGCAAGCCCCAGCTCACAGCTAGCGGCCTTAGCTGCTAACAAACTGATTTAATTTCTTATCCAAACGTTTTTATTTCGTCTTTTTTTTTTGTTTGGGAGGAGAGTAAACACTATGGCGGACGACGGTAGACGGGGAGAGGAGGAGGACCGCGGCCCCGGAGCGGCTCACCAGGTGTTTGTGGTGATGGAGTGTTTACTGGAAAAGTTAAAGGTTTTAAACTTTGAGGAGGAAGTTTTAGCCAAACACAACATGAAGAACCTGTCCAGGTGAGACACAAGCAGGTAGTCGTTCATCTGACGGCTTTAAAATAACATTTTATCATCTAATAACTGAGATCAAGCGGCGAGTCTGGCCAGTTCATCAGGTACACCTGTTTAACCTGTTTAACACCTGTTTAACCTGTTTATCACCTGTTTAACCTGTTTAACACCTGTTTAAACTTCCTTCCTTGGGTTTTGTCCATTCTCCATTCTTTGCTTCCTTCCTTCCTAACGTTTTTCGTAAAATTCCTTTTCTGCCTTCCTTCCTTCCTTCCTTCCTTCCTTCCTTCCTTTTGTCCTTCCTCCATGTCGTCCTTACTTCTGTCCTTCCTTCATTCTCTCTTCCTTTCTTTGCTTCCTTCATTCTTAGCGTTTTTCCTTCATCTACATTCCTTTCCATCTTTTTCTTTCTTTCCCTCCTTCCTCTCTTCCTTCCTTCCTTCCTTCCTTCCTAAGTTTTTCCTTCCTTCTCTAAAAACTTTTTTGAGGAGGAAGTTCTGACCAAACACAATGTGAATAAGTCCAGGTGAGGCCGGGAGAAAATGTCTTGTTGAAGCCAGAGGTCAAAGAAACTTTGGGAGTTTGGGAGATTCTCATCATTACGGACGTTCAACTGTGTGATGTTATTTGTGTCCATATGGACCAAACTCTTGGTTTAATCTGTGGCTCTGAATTAAGATAAAACAGGTTTATAACCCAGTACTAACTAACAAGCTGGACTATAAATAAAATCATGTAAAACCTGTTCATTGTTGGTGTGAAGCCAGAACCTTTCAGACGTCTTTATTTTAGTTCCAGTTAAAAATGAATAAATGGATCCATGTCTCTGATCTCGTCTCTCTGCTCTGCTTCCTCAGACATTACTTCGTGTCCAGCCCATACCTGGCGTCCAACCCTGGCGAGCAGTTCTACATGTTCACCATCATCGCGTCGTGGCTCATCAACGTGGCGGGGAGGCCGTTCACCGAGCCCCAGGAGTACGACGAGCCCAACGCCACCGTGGCCAACGTCCTGGCCGAGCTCAGGGCCTTCGTGAGTCGCACGGACGCAAAGACACGCACTCGTTCATCACTTACTGGGTTTTATCTTAGGGCTGTTTGCACGTCCAGAACAATAAATCTAGAGTAAAGTTAGTTTCACTGCAATAACATTAAAACACATCTAAAGCATGTTTTTATTTGAGAGTCAGATACGGATCTAATCATGTACTAAAAGCCAAGTAGTAAAACTAAAAGCTACGTGAACTAAGAAAAATCTTTTTGGTTCTTTAAACCTCAGTGATTTTCATGTTGGACGAATTATGGGTCCCATTAAAGACCAGATACTGACTCATCCATTCATCCACTGGTAGAAATGAGCCTGAATCAGACTAATCTGTTCATTAGTGACGAGACTTTAAAAGAGTCTGGACCTGGAGCTGAGAAATAAACTAAACTAGAACCTGAACCAGAATCTACTCAGGAAATGACATCACTCTGAGGATGGAAGCTTCCTTCCTTCCTTCCTTCCTTCCTTGTGCTCCTGGTTCTGGTCCAGTGGTAGGTAGAGATCCATACTGACCACATGGTGGCGCTGCTGCTGCTGACTGACACACAGACTGAGACCAGATCTCCAGTTAATGGAGACACATTTTAGTGACTGAGGACCAGGTGAGACTCCCATGTCTCCTCATCGTGTCTTCCAGGGAGTGAAGGTGGATTTCCCTCCGTCCAAACTGAAGTCGGGTTCAGGAGAGTTCGTCTGCTACGTGTTGGACCGACTGGCCGAGGAGGCTCTGAAGAGGAGGGGGTTCACCTTCAAGAGGTGCTGCAGAGTTTAGCTCCACGTTTGATCAAAATGAAACTATCGCTAGAGTTTCTGCTTCCTGTCCTGTTTCCTCTTCTTTCAGGCCAAACTACCCGGCAGAAAACCCAGAGGAAGAGTCTGTGGTGGAGGACGACGCAGAGCTCACGCTCAGTAAAGTAGAGGAGGAGATGATAGTAGGTCCCAGATATTTACCTTCATCCTAAACCTGTAAAATAAACTAAACTCCAACTTCACACCAAGAGCAATGAAAGTAAACACGTAGATTCATCAGTGACTTGAACACTTGATAAATATTAGTGGTGTTTCTGTGTGAACTCAGGAGGAGGCTGATGATGACGAGGAGAACGTGATGGACCTGGAGGCTCTGAAGCTACGAACCAGCCACAGTGTGAGCGTCGACTCGCTTTCCTCCATCTCTGTCTCCGTAGACTGTATATAAAGACGTCTCCTCGTCCTCTCACGGGTCAAACTCATGCTGTTTTCCTATTTACCGTCATGTGACTTTAGAGCCCGAGTCTGGTCACTACGGTCTGAGGGCGGAGCCACAATATCGAGGCCCCGCCCACACTTCCTCCAGACTCAGTCTTGTTTTCATTAAATTAGCACGACGCTCTACACACGATGGATTATATATTGGACTAATTTGTACAAATAGTTTTTACATCTCTCACGGTCCCGCCTCTCTCTGGAGCGGTTGGCATGGCAACTTATTTCTATAGCGTCACTAACTAGAATGAAACGTATATTTAAGGGGCGAAACTTGGGCTCCAGCCACCAGGGGGCGCTCTACTGACTCTGTTGTCGTTTGTCTTTACTTACGGTCTATGGTTTGAGCAGGAACTCGCCGTCCATCGATCCTGATTCCTGACTTTTGTCGTCTGTCCACAGGAAACTGAATCTTCCACCAAACCCGACGAGATCCTGGAGGCGACGGTGGACGCGGCCGAGTGGAACCTGGAGGTGGAGAGAGTCCTGCCTCAGCTCAAAGTCACCATCAGGACGGACAACAAGGTACGAGCTGGGTCCACAGTATTTTATCAGTCTGTTAATTATAACCGCACAACCCAGAGGTCCCTGAAGGCAACACTTTTTTTATGGGAATAATCACAAATACGAGGCATGAGTCCATTTTTAGCTTCAGATAGTGAATAAGTGGACGATAAAAGAGGAAACAGAGAGAGAACTGGTAGGAAGAAACTTTATGGAGACGACTTTATTTAGATGGTAAATAAGTGGAGACGGGGACAGTGAACGTTACGAGTCTCTGGTGGTGATTCTGAGTCTTGGTTCTGCAGGACTGGAGGATCCACGTGGACCAGATGCATCAGCACCGAGACGGGATCAAGTCCTCACTCAAAGAGGCCAAGGTCTGTGGACTCCTGGAGCCTTCCTTCCTTCCTTCCTTCCTTCCTTCTCTAAAATAAAGGAGACCTTAACGTGTGAGAGACCTTGGTTGTGGTGGTTTTCTGCAGAGCTACCTGGACAAGCTTCAGGAGGACATCGGTCGGACGCTGGAGAAAGTGAGCAGCAGAGAGAAGTACATCAACAACCAGCTGGAGCATCTGATCCAGGACTATCGCAGCGCTCAGGCTAAACTCAGCGAGGTAACACGGGCCTCATCAGACATCCAGGATTTATAATCAAATAAAATACAAAATATGTGTAAAAATCTAATTTATAATGTGCACGTATAAAAATTAATTCATTCATTAATGATCCATTATAATAAGTCTGTGTCTCTCAGGCTAAGGAGCGCTACCAACAGGCCAGTGGAGGAGTGACGGAGAGAACTCGAGTCCTGGCTGAGGTCAGTGAATGCATCACGCTACTGTTTTAATGAGTAATGAGAACAGACTAAATAAAGGGCTCAATATAAAACCAATAATATGTTAAAGATAAATACAGTAAAACTAGACAGAGGAGAGAAGGAAACATTAAAAATAAAAAATAAAAATCTGGTTTCAGGTCACATGGCGCCACCATGTGGCTGAAACACGTCACCACACGCTTCCTTCCTTCCTTCCTTTCCTTCCTTCTTTCCTTCCTCCCTCTCCTACGTAGACGTCAGCTGGTCCTGGTTCTGTTGTGTTATTATTATTATTATTATTTACTGTCTGTGTAATGTTTTAATCTGTGTGTGTTTTCAGGTCAGTGAGGAGCTGGAGAAGGTGAAGCAGGAGATGGAGGAGAAAGGAAGCAGCATGTCTGACGGAGGTGAAACTACCTGGTTATCACAAATCTAATGTCCTGTTGTAAACCTGGTCCTGGTGTAAACCTGGTCCTGGTGTAAACCTGGTCCTGTTGTAAACCTGGTCCCGTTGTAAACCTGGTCCCGTGTGCGTCCCCCTCAGCTCCGGTGGTGAAGATCAAGCAGAGTCTGACGAAGCTGAAGCAGGAGATCGTGCAGATGGACGTGAGGATCGGGGTGGTGGAGCACACGCTGCTTCAGGCCAAACTCAAGGAGAAGTCCAACATGACGCGGGACATGAACGCCACCAACATCCCGGAGAACGCCGCCCCCCCGACCGGAGCCTTCGCCTGAGGAACCCGTCACATCCAGACACATTCATCATCGTTAATCCTCCTTTAGTTCATGGTTTATTTATGGGAACGAATAATAAATTTTGATACAAGAGACAAAGTGTTTTTATTTGTTTCTGTTATTTTTTTGTTAAGATAAAACTTTCAGTTTTTTCAAGGAGATTTACTAAAGAAGAAACTCAACTAGAATCTTTCCTTCCTTCCTTCCTTCCTTCCTTCCTTCCTTCCTTCATATTTTGTCCAAACCTATATAAACATTTATCGTCATTTTTTTTATTTGTATCATTTAGTTTGTTTATCTGAACGAAAGAATAAATTCCAACACCTTTGATCCTAGATGATAAATAGCTGCTACAACAAGAAATATACATGTTTGTTTGCTTCTGTTTTGTTTCGAAGTTAAACTGTCGTGAGAAACCATGTTCACTTTGTGTTGTGAGACTTTTTGTCTCGTTTTGTTAATGAGGTTTAACCCACAAGTTTCAGTATAAGAGTCGGGTAAGTTCTGATTTATCAAGATACTTTTCAGTGTGAGACACATTTCATGATGGGGAAAACTTACATTTAATATTCTGTTTATATTTAATTAATAATATGTATGTATCAATTAGTTTTTAACTGCAACAGAAAAATAGATTATATTCTCATTGGTTGTTTGTTTTCTCACTCATATCTAACGTGTTTTACTTTATAATAGCTCAAACATAAACAATTAAAACACCTGTTAATGAACAATAGTATTTATATATAATTCATTAACATATCGTTAGCCTCGTGGCATAATTTCCGAAGTCTTACTGAACATTTTTCAAATAAAAAAAACAAGAATAAACTATTTTTTACTTAGCATACCATAACCCTAACCCTGCTGGAAATTAGCTTAATTAGCTAAAGCTGCGCTTTTTACTCCCACAGTTATTTAATAGGGACAATGAACTAATATGGTAATAATAATAAATAAACATCGTAGTCTTTTAAATTATTTTTTTTTATTGATATTAAAACAGTAAGTCAAGTAAATAAAGATGGACGATGGAGTAACTCCTCTAAAGCGAAGCCAAAGCTAGTAGAGCTCCCCCTGGTGACTGGAGGCTGCAGTGTAGGTCATTAGCTCCACCCCTCGACGTTAGTGGGCGGGACTTGGGCCAAACTAAATTTCACGCCAGATACTTTTTATTTTCAAGGATGGTTTGTGCCATTTTAAAGCGTTAATATAATGTCGATGCACGTTCAAGTGTCAAACGTTTTAGTTTAGTTTTTTGTCGCTATAGAAACAGGACGTGACATAATGGCGACCGCCAGTTGCCATGACGACCGCTCTGTAAAAATAAATAAATAAATCCAGTGTATAATCCACCGTTTCCGTGTAACTGGTGGAGGTAAAGTAGAGCGTTTAGTGTTAATTTAACCGAAACGCGAAAGAATCTGGAGGAAGTGTGGGCGGGGCGTCGATGCCGTGGCTCCGCCCTCGGACCATACTGCGCAGACTCAGGATCCAAATTCACAAGATGGCGCCGCCTGTTTTCCTGGGGTGTGTTGGTTCCGTTGGTTCAGACCGTGACAGCTGAAGACTTCACCTCCTTCCTTTTATTAAACCAGAGCAAAGAAAACAACATCAAACTGGACATTAAGGATTAAAACGAGAAGAATTAATCCGTTAAAGAGGCGAAGAAGACTTTTATTTACTTCCAGAGGAGGAAAGTGGTGAGTTGAGCTTTGTGCCGTTATCTCTTCTTCTTTGTCTGGTTTTGTGCAGCTGATCCTGTTTAAAATATATATTTAGAAATTATTAAAACCAGATTCTGATGCAGTTCATACACATTTAAAACGAATTTAATAATTGTTGCACATTTATTTAATGCAAATAAATATTTATTATAGTAATTTGGCTGCAAAATAAAGCCCTTTTCCATATTAACCCTGTAACAAATTAAATATTTATTAAAGTTTCAAGTTTAGTCTTTGTTATAATAATGTGATCTATATAGTAGAAAACTAAAAGACCAACCAGACATTGTTTATTGTGTGGAAACTGCAGGAATGCAGCTTAAACAAACAGGTTGAAACAACAACGAGTTCATTATATCAGAGAGAATAAGAGGATAAAAATATTTAAATAATATTAATGAGATGCTAAGAGAATTTAAAACACTATTATAACTAAATGATTAGAAAAAATTAACTTCTGACCAGTTTAAAATGTTAAAATGTTTAATAATGAGGATTAGAGGAATTATACCATAATAAGATTAATACGAACACCAGACATTTAATAAGCCCCAATAAAACATTATAATTAAATAAGACTAATCAGTAAAAACCATTAAATCCCAGTAAAGAGACGTGATGCTGAGGCTCAAATGGTTTGATCCATCGACGCGTTTTCCTCCAACATCAGCAGCTCCCAGGGCATCCTGCTGCAAGGCATGCTGGGAAACACAGGAGCAGGCCTGCTGCAAGGCATGCTGGGAAACACAGGAGCAGGAGGAGGAGGGGGTTTAATATTTAATTAATAAGGGATGAAGCCCTTTTACTTATTGCACAGATTCAGATATTATTATATTTATCGTTTTTATTAAATCCTGATTCATTGTTTTCTCTGTAAAACCATTAAAAACATTATCACCATCTGACACGTAAATTATTAAATAACCAAAATATAAATGTTTTGTTAGTTAAAAAATGCTGAGATAATGTAAATATTAAACAAATAGACGCGTAAATGGTGATAATCACACTGTGACATTAATGTCATTTTAACTGTAATTATTTTTCTTTGTGGGTTTTAAATCAGTGCTTTTTCCACCTCAAACGTATTAATTTATGTCATTTCCAGTTAGAATTTATTATTTACTGTCTGAAACGACTAATAATCATCTACTTAATATTTAAAATGTCATAAATCCTCGTAAACACAGACTCAACGTCGACCAGTTCCCTGTTTGTCATGTTTTATTTCTTATTGTAGCTAATAAATGAATATTAATGGGGGATTTTGATTTATTTAGGTTGTTTTTAAAACTGCTTCAGGAATGAACTGAATAAAATTACTTTTTTCTCTCATTAGAAATGATATAAAGTGGAAGTTAACAAACCCAGATGTTACTTTAATTAGTTTTTAAGGAATTCTTCATGTGTATTTTTTTTCCATCATATTGAACATTTTCATATTTTTGTTTCTGTTGGAAAACTTGAGAGTAAACTGGTTTTATCAAATATTTATGGTTTGAAGGTAAAAGACGCCTTTTAACAATTAACCAGTAAAATCATGGATTTAATGTTTCTGCCTTTTAGTAAAACGGACGTAAAGTAACTGGTCTCAGAGAGACTCACAGAGTTTAGAAAGAATAAAATGTGTCATTTTCTTTAATTGAATCAGTTCTTCTGATCATTGCAGTTTTTTTGGGAGCGTCATTCACAAAGAAAATAAAAACACACTCGTGTCCTGCTGCAGAATATTCACTGATAAATACTCAAAATGTAAATAGAGAATATAATATTATATAATGTGTGTGATTTAAAGCATCATTATTACCATTTTGCATTAAATATTAAACTATTTGTGGGAAAAAATATATAAAAAATATCTAATCAACCAAAGATTTTGCGATGCAGTACCTCCTCAGAGCCTCTAGGGGGCCGCGTTTCCCCTGTTAAGCATGAGCAGAGAGGAGGAGCTTTAACACCTTATAACATGAAATTTTTAACGTTTTTATTGATGAATGATTTAACTCTAACCCAGATTTTAACGGAGGAAACATCCATCATAGAGTCAGACTTGATCCTTTCCTCCTTTGTTCATCTCACGCTCATGAAGTTCTGACCCGACTGGTTTTTCTCGGCGTTTATCAGACGTGGAGAAGCTGCAGAGGTGGAAACTCCCTGAAGTTTCTCAGTCTGAAGCATCTTTCTAGTTCCACGTTAGAGGCTCAGCTCACATCATCATCATCATCATTATTATTATTATTAGATCCTCAAACATATTAAAAAAACACAATAAACGACGGCGGAGGAAGAAAACTCTGGAGGTAACGGACGCGTTGATTCAGATTCTCCTGTTTGAGGAAGCAGCCGACGAAGAGTTAACAGGAAACATGAGCTCAGAGTCTCAGCGTCGGTTTTTCTTTGCTTCTGCAGTTCGTTTCTCAGGCGGTTGTTGCTGCTGCTGCAGGATGTGAGAGACAGAAACCTGGATAGAAGACAGAGGACAGAGGACAGAGGACAGAAGACAGAAGACAGAAGACAGAAGACAGAGGACAGAGGACAGAAGACATAAGACAGCAGCGGAGACGCTTTGAAGGTAAACGCACTGAAACCAGCTTTGGTTTGGATTAGATTCAAACCACACGTCACTGTTCAAAAGGACAAAAAAACTTCAGATTTGAACCATGACAAACGTAGAACAACATGTCTCCGCCACAAACCAGAGACACAGAGACATTCTGTTCTCAGTTTGTCCCCAGGGTCCAACGTCGTCCTCGGGACGGAGACAGCAGAGACTGTAGCCAGAGGATGGACCTGTTCTAACTTATAAACTTCACAGTGTTAAAAATCAAATGATGCTGGAACAGAATGAACACGTGAAAGAAAAAGAGACGCAGGAATTTTCCTCCAGGGACGAAGACTTGGAGGAAGTCGAGTTCATGAACCAGCAGCGACAGAAGGAAACGAACAATGTGCAGCAGGAGTTTAGTTTGGTCTGTTTACGGTGTGTGTGTGTGTGTGTGTGTGTGTGTGTGTGTGTGTGTGTGTGTGTGTGTGTGTGTGTGTGTTGACTGTAATAAAAGTGTCTCTCGGACGAGTTTCCGTTAATTAACGTCTCTTCAACAGATCAACACGAGACGACGAGACGCTGCAGACAAACATGGCTCTGTTCTTCTCTGGAGCCGTTACGAGTACGTCACACACACACATTACATCACACACACACACACACACACACACACACAGTACATCACACACACATTACATCACACACACACACACACACATTACATCACACACACACACACACACGCACACACACACAGGGGAACAGTGGCTCCACATGTCCTGATATGAGGTTTCTAAAAACGTGTCGATGTCAAAGTTTAACTGTAAAATGAATGGAAAGACTTTTTATTGGCGTTTCCCTGGAGGTGACTCGGGGTCATGTGACCAGGTCATGTGACCAGGTCATGTGACCAGGTCATGTGACCAGGTCATCTTCTGAGAGAATTATGGGACGTCGCGTAAAGTCGCAGCTCAGTCACTAAACACTTTTCACTGGAAACAAAGACAGAAACATGACTTTTATTTTGGAAACGCAGCCGGAGAATAAGACACTGTTAGAAATAAGAGACGTCCTGGAGAAGAAGACTGATCGCTCTTCTTCTTCTTCTTCTTCTTTGGTTTTTAGTGGCGGTTTTCTAGTGTCAAAGCTAAAAATCCAAGAAGAAGAACTAGAACTAGAAGTAGTTCTGTTAGTAACCAGTGTGATGTGGATGTGGCAGCAGCAGATCATCTAAACACAATCCATGGAGTCACTCAGGTCAAAGGCTGCAAACAAACAACAACAACAACAACAACAACAACAACAACAACAACAAACACTGATGCTGCAGCGTTTACAAGAAGAGAAAGTTCATTTTTCCAGAGGGTTGGGAGTTTATGGAACCAGCTCTAGGACGTTAAAGATTCGGATCTAAAAAAACCTTTGAGATTCAAGTCAGCGTTTGTCTCCGTGTCCTCGGCTCAGAGGACACGTCTGGTTCTCTGCGCTGATAAGAGTCGTCTTTATTTAGAACCCGTGGGCTGTTCCTCCGTGTGACTCCGCCTCTTTTCTATCACCTGTGCAGGTTCCCCCATAAAGAGAAGGTCCAGGTCCAGTCACACCTGTCACAGGTGAGACCTGTTTTTATTCTGTGTGAACGGCAAGATTTTATACGTCAATGAGACAAACCTGGTTTATTATTATTATTATTATTATTATTATTATTATTATTATGTAAACTACTTTATTTATATAACACGTTACAACAGAACCAGAAACGACGATTAAATTCATTCATCTTCATTTTCTCCATGAAAATTAAAAAAATCTAGTAAAAAAGTCGTCTCACGTGTTATTGATTGTCTTCGTCCTCCAGCCTGGACGTGTCCCTCCTGTCCCCCGACTCCTCCTACGTCTGTTACTCCTCGTTGGACGGCGGCGACTCCTCCTGCTGCCGCCGCTCCCCGCGCCTCCTCACCAACGGCTACTACGAGGTGACGGAGGACAGCTTCTCCTGGGACGAGCAGGGCAACGTGTCCCTGACGCCCTGCAAGACCAGCGTGTCCTACAAGGAGAACCTGGTCCGGTAGGAGACTAGAACTGGACCCAGACACAACTCACATGTTCTACAAGGTTCTAGTAAAACCAGAACCAGGTCCACGTTCCATGTGGACATTTGGACCAAACCAAAGAACCCAACATGTTCCTAAACGTCTGGCTCCAAAATGCTACTGATTCACTGCAGGAGGCAATGCTAAGCTAACAGTCACCAAGGCTACATGCTACACATCAATGCTAATGTACAGTCAGCAAGGCTACATGCTACACATCAATGCTAAGCTAACAGTCACCAAGGCTACATGCTACCCATCAATGCTAAGCTAACAGTCACCAAGGCCACATGCTACCTATCAATGCTAAGCTAACAGTCACTAAGGCCACATGCTACACATCAATGCTAAGCTAACAGTCACTAAGGCCACATGCTACCCATCAATGCTAAGCTAACAGTCACTAAGGCCACATGCTACACATCAATGCTAAGCTAACAGTCACCGAGATTACATGCTACACATCAATGCTAAGCTAACAGTCACCAAGGCTACATGCTACACATCAATGCTAATGTACAGTCAGCAAGGCTACATGCTACACATCAATGCTAAGCTAACAGTCACCAAGGCTACATGCTACACATCAATGCTAAGCTAACAGTCACCAAGGCCACATGCTACCCATCAATGCTAAGCTAACAGTCACTAAGGCCACATGCTACACATCAATGCTAAGCTAACAGTCACCGAGATTACATGCTACACATCAATGCTAAGCTAACAGTCACCGAGATTACATGCTACACATATTAATGCTAAGCTAACAGTCACCAAGGCTACATGCTACACATCAATGCTAAGCTACCAGTCATCGAGATTACATGCTACACATCAATGCTAAGCTACCAGTCATCGAGATTACATGCTACACATCAATGCTAAGCTAACAGTCACCGAGATTACATGTTACACATCAATGCTAAGCTAACAGTCACCAAGACTACATGTTACACATCACTGCTAAGCTAACATTCACCAAGACTACATGCTACACATCACTTCTAAGCTAACAGTCACCGAAACTACATGCTACACATCAATGCTAAGCTAACAGTCACCAAGGCCACATGCTACCCATCAATGCTAAACTAACAGTCACTAAGGCCACATGCTACACATCAATGCTAAGCTAACAGTCACCGAGATTACATGCTACACATCAATGCTAAGCTAACAGTCACCGAGATTACATGCTACACATATTAATGCTAAGCTAACAGTCACCAAGGCTACATGCTACACATCAATGCTAAGCTACCAGTCATCGAGATTACATGCTACACATCAATGCTAAGCTAACAGTCACCAAGACTACATGTTACACATCAATGCTAAGCTAACAGTCACCAAGACTACATGCTACACATCACTTCTAAGCTAACAGTCACCGAAACTACATGATACACATCAATGCTAAGCTAACAGTCACCGAAACTACATGCTACACATCAATGCTAAGCTAACAGTCACCAAGGCCACATGCTACCCATCAATGCTAAGCTAACAGTCACTAAGGCCACATGCTACACATCAATGCTAAGCTACCAGTCATCGAGATTACATGCTACACATCAATGCTAAGCTAACAGTCACCGAGATTACATGCTACACATATTAATGCTAAGCTAACAGTCACCAAGGCTACATGCTACACATCAATGCTAAGCTACCAGTCATCGAGATTACATGCTACACATCAATGCTAAGCTAACAGTCACCAAGACTACATGTTACACATCAATGCTAAGCTAACAGTCACCAAGACTACATGTTACACATCAATGCTAAGCTAACAGTCACCAAGACTACATGCTGCACATCACTTCTAAGCTAACAGTCACCGAAACTACATGCTACACATCAATGCTAAGCTACCAGTCACCAAGGCTACATGCTACACATCAATGCTAAGCTACCAGTCATCGAGATTACATGCTACACATCAATGCTAAGCTAACAGTCACCAAGGCCACATGCTACCCATCAATGCTAAGCTAACAGTCACCAAGGCCACATGCTACACATCAATGCTAAGCTACCAGTCACGAGATTACATGCTACACATCAATGCTAAGTTAACAGTCACCGAAACTACATGCTACACATATTAATGCTAAGCTAACAGTCACCAAGGCCACATGCTACACATCAATGCTAAGCTACCAGTCACCGAGATTACATGCTACACATCAATGCTAAGTTAACAGTCACCGAAACTACATGCTACACATATTAATGCTAAGCTAACAGTCACCAAGGCTACATAGAAGACGACTAAATACTGTTCGTTTTCTCTTCACCTTTAAACCAATAGATGGATGAAAACATTTGAAACTGAGGAGCCGGTTCAGATTCTGGCTCCATGTTGTGCAGAGACACAAAAGGAAACAATAAATATGTAATAAGATGAAATATTCAGACCTAAGAAGAAGAAATTCAGACCAGCTGATCATGACTTTCAAAGTTTCTGACATGAAAAGATTCTGTAAATGTTTATTTTGACAGTGAAATAAGTTACGTAACTGGAACTGGGCAGTTACGTAACTATTGTTGCTCAGAGTTTTCTAACTTTGCTGCTGAATATCTGCGACTTCCTTATTACAGAAATAGACTCGATCATCTTTTAAACATCTGTCGACCTTAAACAAACGAACAGAGGGAAACGAATCTGTTTGTTCGGGACTATTTTCAGCGGCGGATTAATCCACGTTTAGTTGGATTAGATAGTGGCAGCGGATACAGTTTGTTTGTTATGATTTATAAATGATTAAAACTTTAAATAGTTGAATTTATTTAGTATCTGAGGTTTAGTTTGCAGCATATCCAGCTCTTTTCTCTCTGAGGGTGAAATAACCAAGGACTTGAAGAAGCTGGACCGGTTTAAACGAAGGAACAAACATGAGCTCACCTCTTTACAGACCTGAGATCACCCTCAGCAGCCAATCAGAGCGCGGCGCTCGCCACAAGTCGTCCAGGATCCAAAGCTGTAAATTCCTCACATCTGACATCAGCTGCGTTCAGGGACCGGGGGGCGTGACGTCGTCGGTCACGGTTGCTACGAGACCCCGGTGTTATTGAACGCATCACCATCAACACGTTTGACGAGGCCTGATCCCCGCGGGCACATGGCAATAATTTATTAGCTGCATTCATCAAAATGGAGAATATAAAATGAAGTTAAACATTAACGCTTTAGGGGACGAGGAACCATATTTAATAACTTTAGCTTTAAAAGTCTAACTCATTTTAGTTCATTCAGACCAGTAACACAACAGACTATCAACCTATAAACAACAACAACTCCAAATGGATGGATGAGTTGAAGACATTTTTCTCGCTGTAGAGTCACAACTATGGTTTGACATCATTACCCAGAATGCACTGTGACGTGAACAACAATGGCGACCTATGAGAGAAATTACATCAGATTATACTTATGAAGATTTCATGTAATTATAACTTCCTGAGACCCCTTGTCCTCATACGGGGACGTTAAGTTTTAGGTTTTATTGCATCTTATTCTGCTTCATTTGAACCCGTTGTCCTCATTAATGGACGCTCTAGTCTGCCATCTAGTGGTAGCAAAGTTCAAAGCTTATTTCTTATATTCTTATATATCGATAGCGACGAGCTACAGCGTCGCTAATTAGCAAGTACTTGTTTGAGGACATTGAGACTTCGTTGTTGGCAGTTCTGTCTTTGCTCAGTCATGTTCAGGCATTAAAATAAACAGTTTTATATTTTGTAATATGACTTTATTGTAATATAAATAATGCACATATGACAACATTGTTTCCATTTTCAAAAACTGCTACTTCCTGTTCAAAGATGGAGAATTTAAAAAGTGCAAATACCAAATAAAAGCTCAGAGGAACCATATACAGTAAATTCATTAACCTCCTCAGAACAAAACATTTGTTTGGAATCCATCTATAGTTTTTGAAAACAGAAATGTGGACAAATTATTATATATAAATTCACTGTATATTACAATTTAAGTCAATGTGCCTCAATGTGTCACCAAAATATAAAACTGTTCATTTTGATGCAAAAGCAGAACTGGAAACGATGAAATCCCAACGTCCTCAAACGAGTCCTGCACGTCAAATCAAACTAGGAAAGTTAATATGAATAATTATTGACCTGCTAAAGAGACAAACGTGTCTCCGTATGAGGACAACGGGACTAAATGAAGCAGAATAAGCTGCAATAAAACCTAAAACTTAATGTCCCCATATGAGGACGCCGGGTTTCAGGAGGTTATTTATCTCTGTTTTCTTTGAAAAGTTTCAGAAAAGTGAATCAGGTTTCTGGTTTCCTACGATGATGTGAACGTCCGGGTCCGTTTTTTCCGTCCTCAGGGTTTTCCGGCGCCGGCGGAGGCCTCGTAACTCTCTGGTTCGTTTAATCAGCGACGTCACCGAGAGCTGCCAGTCCTGGCTGGACGAGAAAGTCTTCAGAGGTGTGTTCAGGACGGGAAAGAACCAGGACCAGGAGCAGGACCAGGACCAGGAGCAGGACCAGAATCAAGACCAGAACCAGGACCAGGACCATAACCAGAACCAGAGCCAGGATCATGATCTGGATTTGGACCTGGACCTGGACCTGGACCGGACCATAAGGAGCCACGCGGGACCAGTTCTCCTGGACCAGTCGTCCTGGTCTGGACTGAAGAGCACGGAGCTGGAAGAAAACTGCTGCTTCACATACGGTCGGTTCATGCTTCACTGCTCAAATAAGACGAGATGAAACGAAATGAGATAGTTTAACTCCAGCTTTTAATCTGCAGAGAAACGTTCAGCCTCCTAGAAATCAGGATGATAATGGAAACATTCACATTTCTAAAAAAAAAACCTCTCAAATGTCTGAAACTAAAACACTTCTACGTTCTCACGAGGAGGTTTTTCAGACGTATCGATATAAAAGTTCATGTTAAATCTGCACTGGAAACAGTTTGTTGGCGTTTACCTGGAGATTTATGGGACGTCACAGCTCACGAGTTACAGCTCATTCACTAAACAGCTGGAAACAAAGAGCAGCTGGACTTTATTTAAGTTTTAGGAAACATCACAGCTGCTGTTTGGTTCCAGAGTCGGGTTAAAGTCGGGTTAAAGTCGGGTTAGAGTCGGGTTAAAGTCAGGTTAGAGTCGGGTTAAAGTCAGGTTAGAGTCGGGTTAGAGTCGGGTTAAAGTCAGGTTAGAGTCGGGTTAAAGTCAGGTTAGAGTCGGGTTAGAGTCGGGTTAAAGTCGGGTTAAAGTCGGGTTAAAGTCGGGTTAAAGTCAGGTTAGAGTCGGGTTAGAGTCGGGTTAAAGTCGGGTTAGAGTCGGGTTAAAGTCGGGTTAGAGTCAGGTTAGAGTCGGGTTAAAGTCGGGTTAGAGTCGGGTTAAAGTCAGGTTAGAGTCGGGTTAGAGTCGGGTTAAAGTCAGGTTAAAGCCTCTGAGACGTCAGATTATGAGATAAATAACAAATAAGATGAGAAGAGACAAAACACACGCTGAGATAAAGTGAGAGTAAGATGTTAGTGTGTTTCTATTGATACTATCAAACAGATAAATAACAGGAGATTAGATGAGAGGGATCAGATTATTGGCTGTTTACTGGAAGTATAATAAATAAAACAGCATAAAGCATCATGAGGAATAAATACTGGTCAGTATCAGGAGAGTAGAATAAGTAAAACAGAATCTAGAAGAGTAAAGAAGAGTAAACTCTAGATAGATGAAATGATTTATAACATACGTTAGTCACACTTTATATTCTGCTTGCTTTCCACCGGCACTTCCATCACTTCCTGGTTTAATAAGAGGATGTTTCTTAACGGGTTTTTTTGCTGCTTTTATTTTGTCATCAGCCTCAGATTTACAAAAATAACTTAGAAGCACCATCATAAATAACTAGTAGTTAGTATTTCATACCCTAGAATAAGTAAAACAGAATCTACTGCAGTAAAGAAACGAATAATCCTGATTTAAACTGTGGAATAAAAATAGTTTAAATTGAAACCAGCTGATGGTTGTTAAGTGGAAACGTTTAAAACCAGACCAGATCTCTCCTCCTCCTCCTCCTCCTCCTCCTCCTCCTCCGTGGAGTCACCGAGCTTCTCGTTCCCTCTTTCAGACCCCACTGAGGCCCCGCCCCCTCCAGACAAACTGGCCCCGCCCCCTCCAGACAAACTGGCCCCGCCCCCCATCATGCGGGAGGAGATCTGCTCTGAGATCTGTGAGTCGAAGGAGCGCTTCACCCAGTCGCTGGGGGGTCTGTCTGAGGTCCTCCCCCCTTCACCGTTCTACAGCAACACCTGCTGCTGCCAGGCCTCACCTGAGGACCCAGGTAACGTCACATGACCACTGACCCACCACTCACCTGCAGCCGTAGTCATTAGATAACTCCTCATGTTCCTCTGTCTGATGCTTTCATTTCATTTATGTATGAAACCAACAATTATATAAAAAACATAATGGACCAAGAACCAGAGAGTATGTATCAGATTAAGAAACATATTCAGACTATTTGGGTCCATGTCTGTTTTTATTGTCGTCTCAGTTTCTGATGTGTGGTGGTAACTTGTTCCTGTTGTTTTAACTTTAGTCCTTTTGGTAAAATGTTTGAAGAATCATTATAAAGTCAAAGTTGTTACAACAACAAAGCAAGAAGAGTCATTCGCCACTAAAAACCATTAGCGATTAGCCATTAGGCTAAAGCTCAAAGCTAAAGCAACGTGTTGCTATGAGGCGGATCCAGCTAATGATGTTCATGTGTTTGGTTCTTCACACGGGAACATGGTTAAAAAGTGTTTTTATCTCTTTATCTAAACCGAAAAATAAATAAAAGTTTCAGCAGACTCTAACATTCAGTCGCGTTATTGCTAACGTTGATTCGCCTTGAAGCAAATTAATCTGTTTTAAATGTATTTACTATGACCGCGCTTTGGGTTTTCTGTATTTGACCTAGTAACAGAAGCTCAGGAACGAACAGGACGAAGCGTCTCTTCCTGCCTCTGGTTCTGATTCGGGTCTTTGTTCGTGTTTCAGGGTTCAGCATGAAGACCCTCCTCCTCCTCGGCTTCACCGTCTTCATCTTCACTGCTCTGGTCTCAGGGTAAAGCTGCAGTTTTATTTCCAGCTTAAACTAGCATCGCAGCGCTAACCAGGTAGCATCGGCTAATGGAGCTGGAGGATTGTTTCTCCATCTGCTATGAACCACATGATGAACCTTAGATTCATTTCAGTTGTGGAACTCTAGCACCACCTGGTGGTCACATAGTGGTACTGTAGAAACCAGGGTCCTGCTGTGTTCTGGGTCTTTTTAGACTCTGGTTTTCCAGGACTGGTGATTAGATCTGAAGTCTTTGTTCTCATGAGTTTTTATTTCCTCCCTGCAGGTCTCTGTGGTGGAGCAGCTCCGTGACATCCACCATGTTCCTGATGGTCACAGCTTTCATGGGTGATTATTGATTCATTTATTTATTTTTATTAAATCCCTTCTCTGGGACCTGAAAGTGAAATCTGACACCGAGCTAAAACAAATCTGGTCCCTTTCAGTCGTCACCAAGTCTGGTCCGATGGGCGAGTGGAGGAAGGCCAAGACCGAGGTGAGTCAGAAACTTTTTACTTCATGCAAACGCTGCAGAACGAACATTAAAAGGAACGTACGAACGTTTCAGAAACACGGCAACAAGAAGACAATAAGGGTTTTATTTAGATTAGTTTTCCATTTCTATTTATTTTATTTAAAAGATGGACATTGATTGACTTTGATGACAACTTAGGTCCGACCGATATCGTTTTTTAGAGCTGATGCAGATTCCAACATTGGGGCATAAAAAAAATTACAATAACGACTTATCAGCTGATTAAATCAAAAGAAGTAGGAAGAGGTTTGTTCACGACGGTCACTGACTTCAGTCTGAAATACACAAGGTTTAGCTTTTATTTACACAGTGTTAATAACAATATAAATTGTCTCCAGATGCTTTACGAAAACTTTCTTGAAATGAAAAATACGATTATGGAGGTGAAAGCGTACCGGTCACTAGCTAGCTAGCTAACATTAAGTTAACTAACGCAAGTTAGACTCTAATAATACTAATATTCTCCAACAGTAACCGTAACTTTGATATACAGCTTTGTATATATGAGCATCATGCTAGCTTGATTTTAGCTAGCAAATGATCCAAGTGTTCCTGGAGGCTGATGGTTAATAAAGGACGTTGTTTGGTCCCAGCCCACTGGGTTCTTTGTACTAAGGCTAAGTAAGGCTAAGGCTACGGCTACGGCTACAGCTAAGGCTACGGCTAAGGCTACAGCTAAGGCTACGGCTAAGGCTACGGCTACAGCTAAGGCTACGGCTAAGGCTACGGCTATGGCTACAGCTACAGCTAAGGCTACAGCTAGGTACCTCACAGTGGTCACGTCTGGTTCAGATGCACATTTTAGTTTTTCAGCATCTCTTTGATTCATAAATGGTTGCTCTTTGTTTCTGAGGTGGAAAAATGACGTCTTCATCACCTTATTTAGACCTGAAGTTAAGATCTGAGTCCAGACCTCAGTGACCTCAGATTTAATCGACAGAGCTAATTTCCTGAGATCGCTGGCTCAGCTTATCGCTCATCATCCGACCGATTCTTTGTTTCAGGACATCACATCAAGGAATGAGTAAAGGGAAACGAGGACGGCGTCTGGGTTCGCTGCGATAAACTGGAAGAGGATCACAAGAAGAAAAAGGTCGAACGGGACTCAGTAGAAATATCGTGTTAGTTCTTATTTCATTTATCTGTTTGCATGTGAGTTGCACTTAAAGGGCAAAAGTAGCTCTGAGCTCTGGAGAACATTTCACAGCAGCGTCAGTGTCGTTTTTTAGAGAGAGAAAACTCCTCCTGAGATGAATTTAAAGTTTTAAGCATGTTAGCTTCAGGCTAATGCTAAATGAGACGTGATCGAACGTTTAAAACGAACCAGCATCACGTGCTGGATGTTCGTTTCTAATTAAAGCTGCTGCCAAAGTGTCGAAGGAGCTCAGAGAGAAAGAGGAATTAAATATAAAGATGTATTTTAAGCGTATCTTCTGTCGTTAGGGGTGAAACTTGGAGCTTTTTTCAGAAGAAGTGACCAAACATCAGACTTTTCATGTCTGCAGCAACAATTCAGGTTTAAACTGTAAAACAAAAACAAAAAACTACCTTCTGTTTCAAATAAGAGCTGTGACTTAAAATATAATGCACAAAGGTGAGGATTGTATTTACAACCGTGGGAGAAAAAAGCAGCATTTGTTTTTCTGAAGGAACTGAATGAAGAGTTTTAATCTAAAAAGGCCACAAACGCATTAAAGCTGCATCAGCTCAGATTTAAGAAGTAAAAGACTATTTCTGCACAAGGACTTTTTCAGACTTCCTGAAAGTCTGTTCTTTTTTTTTTTTGTTATGATAAAATTAGGATCATCATGCTGAGACTTTAATAAGTCACATGATTGACAGGTGAGTGGGCGGGGCCACAGATTAAAGGTGCATCCTCTAGACTAATTATTTTTATTACTACTGATAGAACGGGTGGTGGTGAGATCAGGCCAAAGACCAACAGGCCACTGGTTTATGTTTCTGCATAAATTTTACGTGGTTGCTACGGTTACAGCCCAGACATTCACGTCGTAGCACAAACCACCAGAAATGTAACTACGAAAGAGCTGTGATTGGTCGTCTTCGTAGTAGCATGTTTCCTGTTTCTCCGTCTCCGCGTCATGAATCAGTGATTTTACCTGAGGAGGTTCGGAGGTGCAGACGTTTGTGCGACGAATCTTTGCCGAAATGAAACAAAAATTAGCGCCAACTAGTGTTTGAGTGGAGTCATTACAGAGCGAGACAGACTGACGAGGTACGAGTAGAAATGGCTACGTGAGCTAGTGCTATAAAAGCAGCACTATAAAAGAGGCTTTTAATGTTTTCTTAGCGACGCTGGTGCAGCTTTAGATGTGAAAGTTGTTCTCGCAGCATTTTGTGGTGAAACTCTTCTTTTCCTAAGTGCCTTTACACCAGCAACATAATAATAATTAAATAATAACACAGGGACACGTGAGAAGTTAATATCTCACCTTTAATCTTAAATATGAAGCTCTTATTTTGAAACATTTGTCTTTGAGGGAGCAATAATTCCTGGAAATGGAAGGAACCAGGAAAAAGGTTCCGTGGATTTAAATCCACAGAACCAAGAGAAACGTAAATAATTGTTTCCAACAGGAAAAGTTTGGCAAAACAAACAAACAAACTCGTCTTTAGGACTCGACGAGGGGTCGGACCTCATGAAGAATCATGTTTGGGCCTCGAGCTTCCACCGCGACGAGGAGCTGGACGTGGAGAATTAGTTCAACCCGTGAGGAAACAAAACGCAGACGAGTTGTTTTTTTGTTTTTTTCATCATGCACCTGGAGAACAAAGTCAGTTTGTTCTTCCTCTGTTCGCTCACAAACACGGAGTCGTTCTCAGTATCAGGACGTTAAAACTGCGACTTTTCCAACGTATGAACCAAACAAGTTTGGCTTCATTCTGAAATATGAATAGTTGTAAATAAATGAATAAAAACATGGCTGTGGCCCTGAGGCTGTGCCATTAATCGACTTTTAATCGTGATTTTGGTTGATTAAATGAACCTGGTGATATTTAAATTTAAAATGTGGGCTCTGCTGCACATCTGATCCAACCACCAGGGGGCGAACTCATGTTTGCAGCTTCATTAAGCTAAATAAATAACAAGCAGCCTCAGACTATGATCGTCATCATGTCGAGGGAAGAAGGCATCATGGTGAAGAGCTAGCGCCTCGAAAGGAAACCGCGTCCACTGATCGGACTCGTGCTGTCTCAAAATTATATTTGGACTTTTTTCTCAAAATTATATTTGGACTTTTTTCTCAAAATTATATTTGGACTTTTTCCTCAAAATTATATTTGGACTTTTTTCTCAAAATTATATTTGGACCTTCTAGAAATTTTTGACTTTTTTCTCAACATTTCGACTTTTTTCTCAACATCGTATTTCAAATTTTTTCTCAAAATTGGAATTAAATTTTTTTTTTCAACATTTCAAGTTTATTCTCGTCATTTATACTTAAATTGCATGATGAAAAAAAATCTGCCTCTTCATTTTCTTCCTCATGGGTGAGACTAATCCACTTCATAGATGTGGGATCAGCTCTTCTTCTGTTTGTGTTTTTTTTATCGGTGTCAAACCGGACGAGCAGAAAAATCTCCTCACGTCGTGATTATCGCGCTGCGTTCATGTCACGTGGGGATTCGCAGTCTCCAGCATCTCAGCCGAGATGTGTTTGTGAATATCGTCAACGCTTTTCCGTCTCGTAGGACGTGAACGCAGCATCATGAAGGTTTGAGATCTGGTCGCACCAGGAGGATAATCTGGTTTATATATATATATTTTTACAGTTTGTCTGAAAATCTGATTAAAACAACAACATTTACCACGATTTCTGTTTTTAAACCCTGGTGTGACCAAACTCTGTCTCCGTCGTGGTTTTATCAAGTGCCAAATTTCTCTTTACATGTCAGAGTAGGTCAGAGAACAAAGAAAATCAACGTGTTACTGATATTTTTTACATTTTTCATACTTCTCTCGCTCTACTTTGTATTTTAAGCTGCATTTCAAATCAGTATTTTATATAAATGATGGGTCACGTTGTGTCTCAGAGTACGAAGCTCTGTCTGTAGCTTCTTTTAGCTCCACGTCTCGGATAAATCACGTCATATCTGTTCCTCGGTTGTCGGAGGAGACCAAACGGTAACGGTGGCGCCCCCTGGTGGGTCAGAAATCAATGAACGCAGCTTTAAAGGAACAAAGTTTAGATGTTTTCTCTGTTTAGCTACTGAACATGTTGTTAATAGTGATGTAAATAGTGGTTTTTATTTTTTGTTTCCATCGACTGCACTTATTTCCGTAGGTGGAAACGTGAACTTATTACGTAACGTTTTTATTATCGTGTTCATGTTAATCAGCTGTAAAACTGTAAAATTAAACCTTAACCGAGGCGCCGACTAGACTTTAATATAATAAGAGTGTAACTATATTATTCTACATATTTAAAATCTGCTTCCAAACTAACATTTAAAACAGTGTTTATCCGCCTGTAGGTGGCGCCGTGTGTTTTAAGATTTAACTTTACAGTGTTTTGTATCTTTGTCTCCTGAATGAAATCTGTAAATGTTTAGGATTCATTAAACACGTCATTAAAGGCAAACTGTGTTTCTGTCTGTGTGACAACGTGGAGACAGGAAGACAGGAAGTAAGTCCAAACATGGAGGAGGACGAGGACATTCATTTAAATGTGTCTCCAATTAACTGAGACCTGGTCTCAGTCTGTGTCAATCAGCAGCAGCGCCACCATGTGGTCAGTACGATATTATATCAGCTGATGCCTCTGATGGATCTTTAACTACCACTGGACCAGAACCAGGGAGGGAGGAAGGAAAGGAAGGAAGGAAGGAAGGAGGAAACAAAAGAAAGAAGGAAGGAGGAAACAAAAGAAAGAAGGAAGGAAGGAAAGATGGAAGTAGGAAGGAAGGAGGAAACAAAGGAAGGAAGGAAGGAAGGAAGGAAGGAATGAAAGATGGAAGTAGGAAGGAAGGAGGAAACAAAAGAAGGAAGGAAGGAAGGAAGGAAGGAAGGAAGGAAGGAAGGAAGGAAAGATGGAAGTAGGAAGGAAGGAGGAAACAAAAGAAGGAAGGAAGGAAGGAAACAAAGGAAGGAAGGAAAGATGGAAGAAAGGAAGGAAGGAAGGAAGGAAAGATGGAAGGAAGGAAAGATGGAAGTAGGAAGGAAGGAAGGAGGAAACAAAAGAAGGAAGGAAGGAAGGAAGGAAGGAAGGAAAGATGGAAGTAGGAAGGAAGGAAGGAGGAAACAAAAGAAGGAAGGAAGGAAGGAAGGAAAGATGGAAGTAGGAAGGAAGGAAGGAAGGTAGGGAGGAAGGAGGAAACAAAAGAACGAAGGAAGGACGGAAGGAATGAAGGAGGAAACAAAAGAAGGAAGGAAGGAAGGAAGGAAGGAGGAAACGAAGGAAGGAAGGAAGGAAGGAAGGAGGAAACGAAGGAAGGAAGGAAGGAAGGAAGGAAGGAAGGAAGGAAGGAAGGAAAGGAAGGGAGATTAGAACTGAGCCTTTTAAAGTTTTTTCTCTCTGAGGAAACAAACGTCTGATGATGAAGGAAATGAAGACGTCTCCTCCCGTTCAAACATTTTCTAGTTTATATTTATTTCTCATTTAATTCGTTAAGAGGAAAAAGAAGAATAAACAGAACATGAAGGAGAAGGAGGATGAAGGAGAATCAGAGGAAAATAAAACGATGCTGGAAATAAAACAGCGTCTTCAGAGTCTCCGTGTCCTCCAGCTTTGGTCCATCGTTGTTCTTCTACTCATGTGTCCCTCAACGTGGAGGGACGGAAGTCAACGCCCGTCCTCTGTCCCGTGACGAACGTGTCTTAAACGTGGAGAGGACATGAAGTCATCACTGTCCTCCGTGGACAGAGACGTGTCTCCTCAAACGTGGAGAGGACATGAAGTCATCACTGTCCTCCGTGGACAGAGACGTGTCTCCTCAAACGTGGAGAGGACGTTAAATTAAACGCCCCCCGTCCTCTGTCCCCCGTGGACGGAGACGTGTCTCCTCAGGTGACTGACGGATATGAACGTCTTGCTGCAGCAGGGACACCTGAACTCTTTGCAGTCCGTGTGGACGCTCATGTGGACCTTGAGCGAGCCGGACTGGGCGAAGCGTTTCCCGCAGTGGACGCAGCCGTAGCGCTTCTCGCCCGTGTGGACGCTCTGGTGGCGTTTGAGGTTGCTGGGGTCGGAGAATCGCTTCCCGCAGAGCGAGCAGCCGAACGGCTTCTCCCCCGTGTGGACCCTCATGTGGGTTTTCAGGTTCTTCAGACACGCCAGCGTTTTCCCACAGTGGCTGCAGACGAACGTCTTCCCCGCGGAGTCGTCCCTGCCGCCCCCGTCCTGGTGTCTCCACTGTCCCCCGGGGGCGGGACCCCCGAGCAGCGGCGTCCTCTGTAGAGTCCCCTCGGCGAGGACGAACCCGCCGCCGCCGCCTGAGTCGCCAGAGACGGTTTGGTTCAGCGCCGACGAGCAGCTGGGATCTGAACCCACAGGACTCGGCAGCTCAAACACCAGACTGGGTTCAGGTCTCGGCTTCGCTGTCGCTGCCGGCGTCTTCTGTCCCGACGTGGACGTGGACGTGGACGTGGACGTGGACGTGGACGTGGAGCTGAGCGGAGCTGCTGCTGCTGCTGCTTCCTGTTTCACCCGGCGCGATGGAGACAAGTCTTTCCGTCCTTCAACAACCCGACAAAAACCTGAGAGAAGAAGAAGAAGAGAAGGTTTGAAACAACATTTGTAGTTTCTGGACAATTAAAATTTTATTGTAGGACATAAAAAGTCTTTTTTAGCTAAATGACGTTTTATCGTAGGGAACAAGGAGACTGTTTTACTCTAATAACATAATTTATTTATTTATTTTAATAAGATATATAAGAAGACTTTTTAAAATGTGCTTAAGTTACCAGATATAGTTCCTCGCCCTGTAAAGGGTCAAATCTTTAAAAGCTTTTAACTCACTTTCAGGCTCCGACCGGGACCAGGACTCGTCCTCGTCCTCGTCCTCGTCCTCCACCTTGATGACTGCACTCGTTTCACCCGCAGACTAAAAACCACAGAAGAAGAAGAAGAAGAAGAATCAGGTCAGAAACTCTTCCTCGTCTTCCTCCTCTTCCTCCTCTACTCACCCTCCTCTTCGTCGGTTCCTGTCCGGAGTCGGAAGCTGGCTCCTGATTGGACGATCTGGACAGAGCTGCTTCACCTGGAGGGTGTTGAGTGGAGACGATGCATTTAAAGGACATAGTTTATTTCACCGTCGAGTTTCTATTCATGTGTATATAAAACCTCACAATAAAGTTAGAAAGTAAATAAATATTTGAGGTATTTGAGGGTCAGCGCCACATTTTCAGCTTTAGAAAATGTGATAAATGTTTTATAGGACAGATTTATTTAATAACGGCTGGAAATATGAACTTTTGGTTATTTTAATTCTTAATTTAAATCGTACAATATGAGTTAAACGTGGTTTTTAATGCTTGGTTTTTGGATGAAAGTGCAGTTTATGTTAATTTAGTTACGTCGATTAAACGGTTCATCTTTAACGGTTTTAACGGTCGAACTTCATCGGTTCAACGGTTTAACGGTTTTTAACGGTTACCTGCTGCTCCGCTCCGCCTCATCTGGTTGCCCGCGAACACCTGAGCACGCGCGCGGCCGCTCGCGTGCAGCAGTGCGGCGCCGCTCGCGGTGGCCACGGCCGCTCGCAGTGCGGTCGCGCGTGCGGCTCTCAGCTCCACGAGCCGCAGCTTCCGCCGCAGCGCCTCGTTCTCTTTGCGACTCCGCGTGATCTCCAGCTGCAGCACCGAGTAGCCGCTGTCCACGAGCTCGCAGATCTCCGCCACGGCCGCGTTCGCGAGGACCTCCATGATGGAGGCGAGCTGCGCGTGGATGCCCGCGGCCGGGGACATCTTCGTCGGAAGTCTCGCGTGCGTGTTTTTGAGCTGCGGAACGAGCCAAGTGAGAAAACACACGGAGACGCACGCGCCCGCTATAATCGCTTGCTCGCAGCGTCTCACGTGAAGCCGAAGAGTGAATTCTTTAGTTTTAGTTTCAGTCCGTGACAACAAGACTCGACTCAAACCAGGAAGTGAAGCGACTGGAGCCTCTAGTACGCATGCGTCAATTTTTTTTTTTAACAAAATCCAGAAAAACAGGTAAAAACGTCTTTTAACTGAGATAATACTTTATAAAAGAAGGACATGTTTACTTTATTACTGCAAATAATCTTTTTAAGTCATTTTACTAATTTCAAGTCTTTTTTGTTTTTGTTTTTTTTTGTTTTGCTGGGGTCATTTTTAAAAATCTCCTTTTAAATTCTTCACGTGAGTAAAATAATATATTTTTTTAAAAAAATCAACAAATCTTTTTCATAGTTTTAAATCTCTTCTGTCATTTTAGGTCTTTTTTGCTGCTTCTTTACAGTAATTTTACCGTTTTCTTTTTCAATCTTTTTTTCCACATTTATTTTGTCATTTTCAGACTTTCTGTAGTTTTTATCTCCTTATACGTGTTTCACCTATAACACATGCATTTTGTTTAAAAACATAGAAACTATTTTCATTGTTTTGATAGTTTTTGTCACACACTTTAAATCCTGCAACAATACATTTTGTATCTTCTTTATAATCATTTTACTATTGTGTTGTTGTGTTGTTATTCCTTTTGATAAATGTTGACCTGAGTGAAATGCTGGCACAGGGGAAATACTAATTAATGAAAAAAATATAAGAGCTGATCTCTAGCAGTTTGGATTCAAATTTATTTAAATTCATATTTTCTTAAATAAAACATCTTTAATGTAAGTTTCATTGTTGCAAATGATTTTCAGTCATTTTAAGTCTTTTGTTGTAGATTCTTTGTAGTAATTTTTATCATTTTGTGCATTTTTACCAACAATATCGTGGTTGTTTTACATATTTGTCATTTCTTTAAGAACAATATCTCAGTCATTTTCTACCAGTGTTCAGTTGTCATGATTAATATTTACAGTTTATTTAAAGAAAGCGCTTTCACACCTTCAACAAACACACATTTAATTCCACAAAGGACAAAACGAACACAAAATAATTTTATTGGTCAATTTATTTACAAAAACTGACACATGATAAAACCTTTGATACACTGAACTCGTCTATGACGTGAACTTTAACAGCGGAGAACGAGACAAATCTTCCAGAAATGCACCGGCCTCGTAGTTTCTTTAAGTCCAGGTGCTTTTCTGTAGGATCTGATTAGTGTGAACTGTACGACTGGAAACCTTCACTGACAGAAGGAGATTAGCTTTATTTTTACTTTGAAAACAGTAAAGTCTGACAAAAACCTTTTAGTTTAAAATGAACAGAAAAACTTCACATCTGAGACGTCGGACATCAAGAATAAAAAGAAAAAAAAAACAGGTAAGAAAAATAAATATTAGACAAAATGTTAAACGTTTTCCTTTTTTAACCCTCCTATTATCTTTGTTTGATGTTTTTAAATATGTGATTAACATATTTATTTCACGTTTTGTGATTGAATGTGGACATTGGCCCCAACATGATACAGTTTTTCATACAAAATGTCATAGATAACAAAAATATATATATATATATTAGAAATGCTATGAAGGTGAATCAGGAATAGATGTGAGGGGTTTGTTTTTTATTTAAAGTGTATGTAGGTATCCAGCCAAAGACTTAGACGACCAAGAACTGGTCCTGGGGTTTAGTAAATAAATGCACTGGAGCCGTTTACAGAAAGGGACAAAGTCCTTTTAAAGACGCTTCGTCCTTTTAACATTTAAACCTTTTCTAACTCTGTTGAGGCTGAATAAGCTGATTTAAAACCTGCTGCATTAGAGGTTTTTCAGGAGGAGAAAACCTCTAGGAGCTTTTTAACTGTTTGTAGTAATTATCCCTAATATTGTGTTTATATGTTTATTTATTTCTACTCATTCAAAATGTAAAACTTTTAAGAGCTTCACTAATGAGGAACAGAGCCGGGTAATAACTTATCTTATTACACGATTCACGGCCAAAAACACAAACCCCCCACGACGGGAATTTACCACTTCGTCTGTGGCTGAAACGCGGCTAAAGATAGAAACACGACAGATTTATTCCACCACGAGTCACGAGCAGCAGCCACATCCTCCGGTAAAATTAGGGAAACCAGATGTCACAGATTTATGGGGACAGTCCAAAAAAAATGTCCCCAAATTTTAGCGTTTTTAATGAATGAGGGGAAGAAAAAAAAAGAATTTGCACGCAGACTACAGTTATTACGGTATCTGGTCACAGACACAGTTTAAACATGTGGAAATAAACGAAACCGTAATTGTCTCTTTCACATTTCATCTTGATAACAGTTTTTTTTTTATCTCCAAGATGAAAATTGTAGTTTCCTCCACAACTTCCTACTTAAATCTGTAGTTTATTTGACTCTAACTGGTCAGTATGAGACAGAATGTTGTTTTTTTTTCAGCCCGTATCTGTTTTTTAGCGCTCAGTGATGGACCCGACGGTAACAGGAAGCTGCTCACAGGACGTTGGGGTGACACTTCTTCATGTGCAGCTTGAGGCTGTATTTGACGATGAAGCTGCGGGCGCAGACGGCGCAGGAGTACGGTCTCTCTCCCGTGTGGATGCTCATGTGCGACTTGAGATGCGCCGACTGCGTGAACTTCTTCCCGCACTGGCTGCAGCTGAAGGGCCTCTCGCCCGTGTGGATGCGCATGTGCACCTCCAGGTTCTGGGTGGTGGCGTACGTCCGGTTGCAGACGGAGCAGATGAAGCGCTTCCCCCGGGGGAACCCGCCCCCGGCGCCGGCGCCGCCCCGGCCCCCGGACTGCTCCCGGTACAGGGCCAAGTTCATGACCACGTCGCCGTCCTCGAAGTCGAAGGCGGCGGCGCCGCCGCCCTCGGACGCGTCCCCGCAGTCCGCGGGCGCCGAACCCGAGACGCTGACGAGCTTCAGCCCGAACGCCTCCGCGTTCTCGCTCTGGTGGAACTGAGCGAAGGACGTCTGGGCTTTGGTCTGCGTGGACCAGGACGGGTCCAGGCCCAGGTCCAGCTCCGCCCTGGTGGACGGGGACTCGATCAGGGCGCCGCCGCTGAAGAACATGGACCTGGCGGAGCCCGGGGGGACCAGAGGACACTCCTGGACCAGCTGGACGTCCGGGTCCACCTGGGACGAGTAGGAGCAGACCGAGTCTCCGGCCTCCGCCTCGTCCCGGATCTGGACGGGCCGGCCCGGCTCGCTGCCGGGCGAGTCCAGGCTGTAGAGGGACGCCGTCTTCTTCGTGGACGTTTTCTGGACGAGCTGCTCGGACGGGGACGACTTCTCTGGGTCTTCATTTCCCGGCCAACGTCTCTTCATCCGCCGAGACCGGACCCCGTCCTGGACTGAAGCTCCGTCAGACGGAGTCTTAGCAGCTGGAAGGAAACGCACAAAGATAAAGCTAAAGATGCTAAAGAGGCTAAAGATGTTAAAGAGGCTAAAGGAGCTAAAGATGCTAAAGGAACTAAACAAGCTAAAGACGCTAAAGGAGCTAACAAAGACGTTAAAGACACTAAAGATGCTTAAGGAGCTAAAGATGCTAAAGAAGCTAAAGGAACTCAAGATGCTTAAGACGATAAAGACACTAAAGAAGCTATAGATGCTAAAGGAACTAAACAACTTAAAGATGCTAAAGAAGCTAAAGATGCTAAAGGAACTAAACAAGTTAAAGACGCTAAAGAAGCTAAAGATGCATAAGGAGCAAAAGACGCTAAAGATGCTAAAGATGCATAAGGAGCAAAAGACGCTAAAGATGATAAAGAGGCTAAAGACGCCAAAGAGGTTAAATAAGCTAAACAAGCTAAAGACGCTAAAGGAGCTAAAGATGCTGAAGACGATAAAGACGTGTTTTCCCTTAGAAATGAACCCTCTAACATTCCTCTGGGTGGAATATGGGGCCACAGTAGAACCATAGAGTCCACAGAGACCAGGGTCCTTACAGACCAGGGTCTTTACTGACCAGGGTCCACAGAGACCAGGGTCCACAGAGACCAGGGTCCACAGAGACCAGGGTCCACAGAGACCAGGGTCCTGACAGACCAGGGTCCTTACAGACCAGGGTCCTTACAGATCGGGGTCCACAGAGACCAGGGTCCATAGAGACCAGGGTCCACAGAGACCAGGGTCCACAGAGACCAGGGTCCTTATAGACCAGGGTCCACAGAGACCAGGGTCCACAGAGACCAGGGTCCTTATAGACCAGGGTCCATAGAGACCAGGGTCCACAGTAGAACCATAGAGTCCACAGAGACCGGGGTCCTTATAGACCAGGGTCCTTATAGACCAGGGTCCACAGAGACCGGGGTCCTTATAGACCAGGGTCCTTACAGATCGGGGTCCACAGAGACCAGGGTCCATAGAGACCAGGGTCCACAGAGACCAGGGTCCTTATAGACCAGGGTCCACAGAGACCAGGGTCCACAGAGACCAGGGTCCTTACAGATCGGGGTCCACAGAGACCAGGGTCCACAGAGACCAGGGTCCTTATAGACCAGGGTCCACAGAGACCAGGGTCCACAGAGACCAGGGTCCTTATAGACCAGGGTCCTTATAGACCAGGGTCCACAGAGACCAGGGTCCACAGAGACCAGGGTCCTTATAGACCAGGGTCCATAGAGACCAGGGTCCACAGTAGAACCATAGAGTCCACAGAGACCGGGGTCCTTATAGACCAGGGTCCTTATAGACCAGGGTCCACAGAGACCGGGGTCCTTATAGACCGGGGTCCTTATAGACCAGGGTCCTTACAGACCGGGGTCCTTACAGACCGGGGTCCACAGAGACCAGGGTCCATAGAGACCAGGGTCCTTACAGACCGGGGTCCATAGAGACCAGGGTCCTTATAGACCAGGGTCCACAGAGACCAGGGTCCTTACAGACCAGGGTCTTTACTGACCAGGGTCCACAGAGACCAGGGTCCAGATAAACCAGGGTCCTGGTCCCTGGTTTATCTGGTCCAGAGTAATAATCAGAAGTCGTCTCCACTCACGTTCCTCGTTGTCCGAGTCTTCGTCTTTGATCAGAACCACGTCTGGAAACTGGAGACGACACAAACACCAGGTCAGTCATTTATTTTATTTTATTTTATTTCATTTATTACAAAAAGGATAAATGGACCAATCAGGAGATGATGTGTCAACAGTTGCTATGGAGACAGGAGACGGTTCAGAGACGGGACATGTTTGGGACATTTAGATTATTACTGACTGATGGTTATAAATAACTTTGATGTTGCTGCTTTGGATTTTTGTTCTAACTCATAAAAGTGGTTTATTATTTATTTCATTCATTGATTAAAAACAAAACAAGAAATAAATAATAATAATAAAACAACTGTCACCCAACACTGAGTGTCACGTTTTGTATAATTTATAGAAGTCGTACGAACAAAACAAACCAAAATGAAATGTTCGTAGACGTGTCATGAAAACACAACGAGTACGACAATGAAACGTAACATGTTTTCTAACTTTTAGTTTGTTTTTAGGTCCAATGTGTTAACACAGTTTGTTAAAATGAAAATAACTGGAAAGTCACATGTGAGTAAAGAACGAAACCAAAGAGGACGAACAGTTTTTAACGTGGAACAGAAACAAGAACCAAAAGGCTCCAAACAGGGACAGTTTACACTCATCAACTTTATTTCTTTCCTGTTTTATTAAACCAAAGTTCATACATTTGAGTTTTGTTTCATCACTTTTTGTCCGTTTCATGATTTTCCATCAATTAACAGTTTAAATATAAATTGTGTAGTTGGATAAAAGTCAGATTAATTATTAATGAGGAGAATCTTCAATGTTTTATGTTGTTTCCTCTTTAGAAACTGATCATGTAAATAAATAAACCAACAGGCTGACGATCAAATACGTTTTTAAATGATTGATATTTTTAAAGTTGGTTTAATTAAATGAAACTAGTCTTGTTCTGCAGGAACGTGACTATGAACCACGTCCTGGTCCACGACTTCATTTACGTTTCTATGGGAGAATAATTAAAAATGCAGAACGTGTGGAACCGGATTATAAATATTAATTAAAGAGACCAGAGAGTTCACCTTCTTCCCCGTTTCTTTTCATCATCCCGTTATCTCCACGTCCCTTATCTCTGCAGACGCCTTTTGGTTTCTCACAATAAGAAGATAATTAACACGACTGTGAGACAATAAACATCCACTGTTTATCTCGGAGCCCGAGCACATTATTACGTCCTGATGTAGAGATTAAACAGACGACGCTGACCCTGTTAAAGGCTCATTCAGTCCACAAACCTGGTGTTTAAACCCCGTTCTTTAAATAATAAAACACTTTTACAACGTTTTTCTAGGTAGAAAGTGGGAAGAAAATAAAAACATCGTCTATTCTTTCACTTCCAGTTACATCAGTTTGTTTATTGTCGACTCGAATACAGAGAAACACTGAAAAATAACTTTATTAGTCAATTACAGTGAAAGTGAACAGATTAACGACGTTTATAATCAGAGTTAATTTGCAGGTTTGTAAATTTATTTCTCACAGGTTATTAGTTCATATAAATGTAGAATTCTAGTTGTTTTTCTAGTTTTATAGACTAAACGATTAATCGGTTGAATACATTGATTTTATTATTTAATGTTACTATAAATTTATGTAGGCTAAGTATTTTTTATCATGAATTAACGTATAAGGAAACAAATGATCAATTAATTGGCTGATTGATTAAGCTCCAGATGTTTTTAAAACTATTTACACAATTATTATTATTATTACTGAATGCATTACAGTTATTATTATTGTTATTATTTAATAAATTATAAACATATGCACTATTTACACTTATTAAATATTTAAATGATTTACTCATTTATTATTATTATTACTGAATGCATTAGTTATTATTATTGTTATTATTTAATAAATTATACACTATTTACACTTATTAAATATTTTAATTATTTACTAATTTATTATTATTACTGAATACATTGCAGTTATTATTATTAATATTTAATAAATTATACACTATTAACACTACTTAAATATTTAAATTATTTACTCATTTATTATTATTATTACTGAATACGTTATAAAAATTATTTATAATAAATATAATTAATAATATTTAGTTATTCGTTATTATTATTGTTATTATTTAATAAATTATAAACATATACACTATTTACACTAGTATTATTACTACGGAATACATTATAAATATTATTTATAATAAATATAATTAATAATATTGAGTTATTCCTTATTATTCCTATTTAATAAATGATAAACATGTAATTTATTCACCCAGCGCAGGACACACGGGTGCAGCTCCAGGTGTGTTTACCTCCACCTCCGCGGCTCCACCAGCGGCTTCCTGCCCGCTCCCGTCCCGCTGCGGCTCCACCGTTCCCGGCGGCTGAGGCGCAGCCTCCTCGGTCATCGCCGCCGCCGCCTCCTCCGCCGCCGCCGCCTCCTCCTCCTCCTCCTCCACCGACGCCGCCGCCGTCGTCGCCGCCCTCTCCCCGCGGACGACGATGGACTCGATGAGGTGCAGCTTCTTCCTCAGGTCCTGGTTCTCCTTGTGGCTGCGGCTGATCTCCATCTGCAGCACCGCGTAGCCCTCGTCCACCAGCTCGCAGATCTCCGCCACGGCCGCCTTGGTCAGAGCGGCCATGATGATGGACAGCTGGTCCTGGAGGGCCCGGCTACTGAGGACCGACATGGCGACGAGACCCGGACAACCTCGAACACGGACCCGGCGAAAAAAAAAAACCCACAGAACCCGGATCCGAACCCGACGTTCCCCGCGGAGCTCGCTCTGAAGTCGGAGCCGTTGGAAAACACAAAGAGGACCGGAAGTTGTTGTTCTTCGTTTCCGCTTCACTTCCGCAACAACACGGTCGCTTCAAAATAAGAGTCTGCTGCACAATTATTATTATTTAATAATTTATAAATTAATTATATTATATTATATTATATTATATTATATTATATTATATTATATTATATTATATTATATTATATTATTAATTATTATTATTATTGTTATTATTATTATTATTATTTCCCGTTGGCTATGAAAATATCGCTGAGGGAACGTTAACCCATTCCCCTTGTTTCAGATAGAGACTTTATGATCTATTTTATATTTAGATGTATTTATTTTTTAGATATACTTAATATAATTATTACCTTTTAAACACCTGACATCAAGTTGCTAATTACGGAGCACCTAAGGGGACATGGTGGGGAAAAAAATAAATTAAAAAAAGGAGATATCAGGATGTATCTCGTGCTCGAGCTGCCTCTAGAGGCTGCACAAGATGATGAATGTATTTGCACGCGACTAGTTTCACCTGGTTTCAGTGTTGGGGGTAACGCGTTACAAAGTAACGGGTTACTGTAACGAGATTACTTTTTTTCATCTGGAGGAGTCGATGAGCAGCCGACCCCGCCTCAACAGGTAAAGCTTTTATTTTTAAGTGTGTTGGAGCGCAGAAGCTGGTAACGCCAGTGACGGCTGGCCAATAGAGGGCGCTACTTAACACTCACCACATTACCTTGAATAAGACATAAAAAATTTAAATAAAAATAAAATAATAAATAAAATATTTCTAAATACATGCATATTTATATATTTATTTTAGATGTGCAAAATAAATATTTTATAGTTAATGATGAGTAAAGTTATTTCGTTCATCGACGTTGTCTGATTGGTGACGTATTTCCGCTGTAGAGCGGAAGTGTTGCACTTGCGCAGTAACTCCTCTTAGGACCGAGCCGGGTCGCACGTCTTCTGCGCCCAGAGCTGAATGCAGCCTAATTTGCATACCACCACCCTCCCGCCATGGGGCTGACGTCATAAAGTGTGACTGATTGGACAGGCCGAGCCGCGGGAGTTAGAGACGAACAGACAGATGCAAAATGGTGAAAGAGAAATTAAATAGTAAAGTGAAGTCGCCTAAAACAAAACCTTTTGAGAGGAGAAGCTCGACGTGAAAGAGCTCGGACCTGATCATCACAGTTAATCATCAGTCCAAAGACAGAGGGAGACAGACAGGACGCTGGTTTAGCAACAAGGCTAGGCTAACTGCTAGTAGCGAGGCTAATGCTTTATTCTGCTTTTCCTTTTCCAATCCTTCCTTTTTCAAACGTCAGGACCTGAGCCAGCACGGATTAAAACAGGTATGACTGATTTAAAGCACTTTAAAAGAAAAGTCAATAAAGTATCAACAACCTGGGATCCACATGGAAAATGCGACTAGCCGCGTTTAGCTGTTTAGCTACATGACATTATAATGTTGTTTTTGTTGTTTTCATTAATGTAAATACTCTGGTATAGAATATGTTTGCTTGTTTTTTGTTATATGTCTCATTTTGGAGTCATATAGTAATAATAATAATAGTGATGATTATTATTGTGTAAGCAATTTATGTATTTATTATTTATTAACTTATAAAGAAAAAATATTAGAATAATAGCTGTAGAAAACGTTTTGAAATATTTTAATTAAAAAAATTATTAAACTAAGAACAATATAGCACATTTGGCAGATAAAATAATGTTGAAGAATAATGAACTGATTAAAGAATTAAATTATTAAGAGGTAGAAAACCAAGTATCGGTATGGAAAAAATATGCTACACGAACAACTAAAAAATAATATGTAACAAAAGCTTGGATTAAAAAATACTTCACAATTTTAAATTAAGCCCGAAAAATTTACAGAGAAAATAAATGAAACTTAATGAAATATAAAAATAATTTTAAATCTGTAGTAAACTAAAGTAAGTATTTGAGTATAACTTTTTGAAACTGACCTAAAGATGTGTAGGATAAAGTTTTGTAGATAGAATAAAAGCTAAATATAATAATAACCATTGAACAGATCACAGTGAATACCTTAGAGAATAAATATGCTACAAGCACAACTAAAGAAATAAGAAAAAAAAAATAAGTTTTTAATCATTATTTGTTTCTCTTGTTTTACAATTGTAACGTAGATGATTTTAATCTAAATAATCTCTCATGTTCTTGGTGTTGGAAGCTACAGAGAAAGAGTCGCCTCCATGTGATTCTTCCTCTCAGATGTCGTGAATGTCGATACAGACGAGATTAGAGGACGTGATTAACAGCCGAACATGATAAACAACTGATAAGGTCACGTTAACCCTTAAAGATGCTGAATAATGCATCTAATCTCTCACTACTTTAATCTTTGTACTGAAGGAAACTGATCATTTAAGGTCCCACAACACGATTGTTTTCTCATTTGCGACATTTTCTTGGAAAGGAATTACAATTTTGACCTTATATGTTATTTCTTGAACTTTTCTCATAAAAAAACTCAACACTTTGACCAACAATCCCAACTGTGTTGATATGAACTAAACATGAAGAGATGGAAATGAAGCAGCAGCTGATCCGCATCAAACCAAACGATTCGTGAAAGATTTCACACTTTTATTTCCAGATATTCACCAACCAGAGAATTTCACACGATTCTTACGAGGGCCCGACCGACATATCGGACGATAAGAGCCAATTAGAGGAGTTAACGTGTATTTTTCACAAATAAAATTCAGGTTTTCATCAGAGATGACGTCCTTGTGCTACGTAGCCACTAGAGGGCGCTACACAGTCACGGCCCACAGAGCGAAGTTTCCCACGTTTTGTCGCGTTTGACTGACATGTTAGTGAGCTAAAGTTAGGCTACGCTTAGTCTAGCTTAAAAATTACCTTGCTAATCACTTTCACCGAGTCAGTAGTGGCTAAAGTTAGCATAACGCTAGGGTAACTAGCTTAAATATTACCTCGCTGAAGACTTTAACTGAGTCAGTAATGGCTAAAGTTAGCATAACGCTAGGGTAACTAGCTTAAATATTACCTCGCTGAAGACTTTAACTGAGTCAGTAATGGCTAAAGTTAGCATAACGCTAGGATAACTAGCTTAAATATTACCTTGCTAATCACTTTAACCAAGTCAGTAACAGCACAATAAAGGTTAACGGCATCACACTCACTCAGGCAGCTACATGCTACGTCATTAGATAAGAGCTAATTAGCATAAAGGGCTAAACTAACTCCAGCAGACTGTGTTTTTTTAAGGAGGAAAAGGTGTTTCTGGTCAAATTGATTTATATTTATGATGTTTTTTTAATTTATTTTAAATTTATTTTATGTTTAAAATGTTCTCTACAATAGTCCTTCATAATAAAAGCATTTAAAAATAGTAAAATGTTCCCCTTCGATTTATATCTTTGTAACACGTGTTTGGAACCATCTTTATTTTTAATTGAATCGACTCAAACATCAGTTATCAGAGTTTTTTTTAATGCACTAATATCAGAATCCGTATCGGTCGGGCCCTTGTTCTCCGACGGCTCGAACCGATCCGGATCAGGTTCTGGTTCTGGTTCTGGTTGGCTCCTGCAGAGTTCGTCTTCAGGTCTAACGAAGTCCCGGTGGTCGTGTTAAAGAGGAGCTGGCGTCTGTTCGCCCACGTGATGTTTCTGCTGGTGGATCCTGAGGTTCTGCTTCCCGGCGAATCTTTTCCCGCAGTGTTGGCATCCGAAGGGTCTCTCGCCCGTGTGGACGCTCTGGTGCGTCTTCAGGTGACCCGACTGCGTGAAGCGCTTCCCGCACTGGGCGCAGCTGTACGGTCTCTCCCCCGTGTGGACGCGGACGTGCGTCTCCAGGCTCCGGGACGACGTGAAGCACTTCCCGCAGTAGCTGCAGACGAAGCGCCGGTCCCTGCAGAACCGGTTCAGGTCCAGAGGGTCCAGCCTGGACCCGCCGAGGCCCAGCGCCAGCGGGAACCCGGCCGGGTTCAGCTCAGACGTCTTGTCCAGAGCCGTGGTCGTCGTCGGCCGGTGGTCCGGGTTCAGGTAGGGCCGGTGGGCGACGGGGACCATGCTGGGGAGGCCCTGGCCGGTCCAGGAGGAGCTCAGGTCCAGCTCGGCGTCGTAGGGGAAGGAGCCGATCGGACCCTGCTTCAGCGACGCCGGGCTTCCTCCAGAACCCAGCAGGAACGGCTTCCTGGACGGGTCCGACTCCAGGACGAAGACCTCGTCCGAGGAGCTGCTTTCCGCCACCGCCCCCCTGGGCCCGGAGAACCCGGAGACTCTCCGTGATCCAGACGCTCCGACAGCCCGCTGAAGTTCTGGTCCCACGGCGCCGAGGCGGAGATCCTGGACCCGGACGGGCCCTCGTCCTGGTCCTCGGCCTCAGTCCCTTCACACAAACAGACCAGTCACATCAGGGTGGAGATGCACTTCCTACTTTTCTCTCTTTCTCTTTCTTACCGTCCTCGTTCAGGAGCAGCTCGTCCGACGTCTGCTCATCGTCGTCGTCCCCGTCATCGTTCGCCTCCTCCTTCGCCGCCTCCTCCTTGATCAGAACCACGTCCGGGTCGGGACAAAGACCCGACTCGTCTGCAGGAGAATCCTAAAGGGAAGAGGAGCTGGTTCACGTCTCCTGGAGGAAACGACCCTTCAAACTAAAACACTGAGGAAGTCTTGAGTTTAGAGATGAGGTGGTTCTCACCTCCGTGGATGCAGGAGTCGCCTCCGCGGTCGCCTCCAGCACCGGGACCCGTCCACACCTCCTCGGGTTCGGGGCTGTCAGCTGCAGGGTGGAGGGTCCGGAGGGTCCGGAGGGTCCGGAGGGTAAGACACGATCCGGGAGCTCTGAGAGACAAACACGACGTTTAAAAAGCTGCTTCATCACGACTGTCGCTGTCTCTGCAGGTTCGGTTTATTCAATGGGTGAAGTTCAGTTCAAGAAACTTAAAATTTAACATGTATCCTCATATAAAGTCTCATAACTATTATTATTAAGTTTCTCTACACTGTCCTTGTTCAGCGACGCTGCCTCAGTGCATCTCATCGCTTCCTCTTGCCTATGAATTTCCTCCACTAACGTTATAATTATCATTAAATGTTCACATTCTTCATGTTTGTGACTCCTTTATGTCAAGTATTTAATATGGAATAAACAATTAAGAGGATTGTTTTTAGTTTTTATTGACTAATGTCCCCGTCAGTCATTCTTGAGTCAAGTATTTAATTCCACATGTACAATTAAAAGGAAAATATTTCCTCATGAAGCTTTAATTTGTCAATGGGTGAAGCTCAGTTCAAAAAAACTTTACAATCACATAAAGTCATAAATATTATTAAATGTTCATATGTTTTATTTTAAGTTAAGTATTTCATTCGCATACAAAAAAATGAATAGACTCTTTCTCTGAATGACTTTTTTATAGGAAAAATTCAGTTCAGAAAACTTAAAATTTAAAACTGACTTGCACAAGAAGCCACGTGGTCCTTGTTAAATTTCTCTGTGGTTCATTTTCCCCACTGTTCAAAGTCCATTATTAAATTCGGCAGACACAAATAAAAGAAAAAAGTTGAGTTTGATCATTTTTTTGCTGGATTTGCATCTCGGTGTAAACTAGCTACGAGGTAACGGGAGGCACCAGTTGAACAAAGTTGCCCCAGAGTGCAGTTTAAACTTTTTCCTCCTAAGCCGAATTTAAAGGCGAAATTTAAGGATTTTACACTAGAAAAGAGGGAATCAGAATGTTTTACGCAGTAGAAATGAGGCGTTTTAATCACATTTTCCCAATGGAGTCTGGCTCAAATCGCTTTGTTTACATGCGGAAGAACGTTCGCGCACATCCTGCAACAATCATCCGCGTGTCTTTCATTTAAAAACACGGGGAAAAAAGGGTGAAATATCCGCAGCTGCTGTTTTACTAAAAGTCACAAAAAGCTAAAAATGCTACTCCCGTAAACTCACCGGTAGTGAAAGCCACTAGTCCCCCGCCGACCCGGCCGCCGCCGCCGCCGCCGCCGCCGCCCTCCTCCAGCACCTCCACCGGAGCCGGGCCGCCGCCGTAGTCCAGCACATCGGCGGAGTTCGCCCCGCGATGACCCCGAGCGATGATGGACTCGATGAGCTCCAGCTTCCTCCTCAGGTCCTGGTTCTCCTTGTGGCTGCGGCTGAGCTCCAGCTGCAGGACGGCGTAGCTGTCCCCCACCAGCTCGCAGATCTCCGCCACCGCCGCTTTGGCCAGAGCCTCCATGATGGACGTCAGCTGGGAGTGAAACGCCTTGTAAGTCGTCATGTCGAGCCGCCGGAGAGTGGATTGGTGAACGGCGGTGACTTAAATCGACATTGGGGGAAAAAAAAAACGCGTTCGGGAGAAAAATAACAGAAGTCTCTCTCGGGGGGGAAGCTCGTCCTTCTCCAGCCCGAGAACGGAGCCTCCGAGCGGGGATGGAAGCAGCGGTGTAGCCCCGGTGGTGATGCCTTTAGGTACGGCTCGGATATATTAGCTTCAATTACGAAAAAACTACTTTCATACACAAGACACGAGGAGACAAGATAAGATTCTGGTTGCCGTTGTTTACTTACATGCGTGCATAATGTTTATTGATGTGTGTATTTCAGCAAAATAATAAAATAACGATAATTATAATAAGATATGACACGAGATGAGACGATGACATTTGACAAGACGAGATGCGACAACACTCCAGTAATGTTAGATTAGATGTTCCTGTTTCTCCTTAGTTTGGTAGCCAAGTTACGAATAGTCTCTCTAAGTCTGTCCTAATGCAAAGCATCTGTGAAGTCACTTTTTTTTCTCCCGTTACAATAATAATAATAATAATGAAACAGAGACAAGAAGCTACCTTTGGTTTGTGAATCAGATTCATGTTCACATTTCCCATAAATCGCCCAATTAAAATCTGTCAAGTGCGAAAAACGTTGGTTCCAGCGTATAACGCAGTCCCCACGTTGCCCTATTTTTATTATTTATTCATTTATTTGCCTCTCTAGGTGGATTTTATATACTTTTTGTTTTGTAGTTGTAGGATTTCCCACAGCACCTCCAACGCAGCAGCAGGTTGGTTTCCGTAGCAACGGCTGACAACAGAGGAGAAGAAGATGGTTCACAGTAAGTTAAAACACAAATAACAACCCCTTAAACGAAATAACGCGTCTATCTGTAACTACCATTAACGGGATTAATCTTTTTTCTTATTAAATTTTATAATAATATGTTTATTTATTTATTTATTTTTATCAATAATTACGTTTTTAATCGGTTTCCCGTTAAGTTTTCCATCATGCAGGAAGCCGATGCGCCGCCATCTTTGTTTTGTTTCAGTCAAATATTTTTATCAAAAGTCAATGGAAGGAATGTTTTTCTTTTTTCACCCCTAATAAAATAGACTTTAATTATGTTTACAGAACAATGCGTTTTCTCAAATGGAATATTTTCTACGTCACAGGCAGAAAAGAGCCCAGATTACAGTTATTTTTCTTTAGAATTATGTTTTTGAAGGATACTTTACTAAATGTTAATATTCTCCTAGTTTATTTGTTGTTGTTCTTTGGTCCAACACAAGTGAAATCGTGAATTCTACAGTAATTAAAGTGAGGATGTTAACATGCTACCACCGGTTCCAGCGCTGCTGATATGCTCCCTACTCCCAAAAAGAGCCTTAATTTGAATGCTAAGTGTATTTTTTGTGTTGATAAAAGTTAAGAGAGTTGAACTGTATGAAATATGTCAATAAGTAGTGTTGGGGTGAATATAACACATTAAAACAAGTTTTTGATTTGCTGATGATGCTTTTAAATCTGTGAATCAAAGATCCGGGTCAAGGCTACGTTTATTATTAGCTGCAAAGAAAATCAATTGTAATATATATACATATATATACACCTGCTGTGGTAAAAGAACCTGCTCTGTTGTGGTGTAATCTTAACAAACCTGCCCCTTTATTGGTGTGTTGGTTCTGTCCAGTCACGGAGGACATGATTCGCCGTCGCGCCGAGCACAACGAGTGTGAGATCTTCTCCCTGGAGGAGGTTTCTCTGCACCAGCAGGACATCGAGAGGATCGAACACATCGACAGGTGGTGCCGAGACCTGAGGATCCTCTACCTGCAGAACAACCTCATCCCCAGGATAGGTGAGCTCAGGGAACGCATATAAACCGAGACGTTAGCTGCCTGGTCAGTGGTTGGACCAACTTTAGCTTTGATTTATTTCCATCCAGTATTTCTAATTAATTTTCCACCAAGATCTTGTGTTGATGATGCGAGAGTCTTACTACTGCACTAAGTCTTCTCCAGCACATCCCAAAGATTCTCAGTGGGGTTCAGGTCTGGACTCGGTACTGAAACTGATCCACTCTTTCACTATTTGAGCCCCATCGATCCTGATGGTGTCGTCTTGGAACATGGAAGAGAAACTCCATGGATGGAATAACCTGGTCATTCAGTACATTCAGGGAGTCAGCTGACCTCATTCTTTGGGACCAGTGTTGATGAACCCCACATGATAGCACTTTAGCAACAGTCAGCTAAAAAACAGTTAGCTAAAATATGGTTAGATAAAAACAGCTAGTATCTGAAAAACAATTGGCTAAAAATGATTAGTTATAAAACAGTGAACTAAATAAACAGCTAAAAGCTAAAAAAAAAAAACAGTTAGCTAAAAAAACAGTAGCTAAAAAACCCCAGTTAGCTAAATAAACTAGTAAAACCAGTCAGCTGAAAAAACAGGTACCTAAAACAGTGAGAAAAAGTTAGCTAAAATGGCTAAACATGACTAAAATGGCTAGCTAAAAATGGTTCGCTGAAAAAAAGCTAAAACAATAATCTAAAAATAAGGGTTAGCTAAAAATAATTAGCTAAAAAATGGTTAGCAAAAAAAAAAAAAAAGAAAAACAACGACAAAAACTGTTAAACATCTAAAACAGTTAGCTAATTACACAGCTAAAAAACGTTAGCTGAAAAAACAGGTAGCTTGAAAGAGTTGGCTAAAAAAAATGGCTAAAAATAGTAGCCAAACAACAGCTAAAACGGTTGGATAAAATAAACAGCTAAAACTGTTAGCTAAAAATGGTTAGATAAAATAAACAGCAGAAAAATGGCTAGCTAAAAACGGTTCGCTGAAAAGAAGCTAAAACAATTATCTAAAAATAAGGGTTAGCTAAAAACGATTAGCTAAAAAACGGTTAGCAAAAAAAAAAAACAGCTGAAAAAAACAACTAGAAAAACCGTTAAACATCTTAAACAGCTAAAAAAACGTTAGCTGAAAAAACAGGTAGCTTGAAAGAGTTAGCTAAAAATAGTAGCCAAAACAACAGCTAAAACGGGTGGATAAAATAAACAGCTAAAACTGTTAGCTAAAAAGCGGATATTGACGGATCTTGATCTATTTTAAGTCAGTGGTTGTTGAAGACTTTAGAAGCATCAGTTGGGCTGAAATAACTTGTTGGAAACAAGATCATCACCATGAACTAATTATCCAGCAGGAGGCTCTGAACTCTTCGCTGAGATAAATCCAGACGTATTAAAACTGTTCAGTGTTTCCTACATGTGAAGAAACAAAAGAAACAAGCCTGACAGAGAGAATCCAGCTGATGGTTTGTTGACTTGTCTCTGTTGGTCCAGAGAATCTGGGACGCCTGAAGAAGCTGGAGTATCTGAATCTTGCCTTGAACAACGTTGAAGTCATTGAAAACCTTGAAGGTGAGTGAGGAAGAAGAAGATGAGACGTTGCCTCTCGTTCTGACTAATTGACCGAAGCCCTGAGGGAAGTGGAGGCTGATGAGTGACGGGAGCCGCTGATTTTATTTCTCTCTGCTACATGTTTGTGGAATAATTTGCGTAGTTGCGGACGCAGTGACCTGAATGTGTCTGCATGATGAGTCCGATCTTTGATCACGACTCCGCCGCTGCAGCGTAGAAGATGTTCACCACAGCTCACAGTCGAGTTTTCTGACTGAGGCAGCAACAAACTGTTCATGTATTATTTTATGTGTGTGAATAATTCATCACACAGCACGTAGAGAGAAGACTCACATGGTATAAAGATGGATGGATGGATGGATACAGGAGGTTTAATACGTCTTTACACGTCCCCACAGTTATTTAACCTCTGTTTTACATGTTGTTGTGTTTATATGTGACCAGTCTGAAAGAAATACTGAATCTCCTCACATGTTTTCTGCTGCTTCATCTTCCTCCATTCTAGTTTATACATGAACTAGAATTATATAATGAAACCAGACCAGGTCTTGGTTGAGATTAGGGGGTTTGGGAAGTTTTTAGATTTGAGTCAAAGTCTTTCTGAGGTGATGGAAGTTGTTCAAACACGTTTAGTCCGTCTCTCAGTCCCTGTGGATGCAGATCAAAGCTCCACTCAGTGTAATAAACGAAACCAAAACGTTGGTCGTCACCGTGACCCTCGTCCTCCTGTGTTTCCCGCCTTCAGGCTGCGAGAGCCTCCAGAAGCTGGATCTGACGGTGAACTTCGTGGGTCGTCTGAGCAGCGTCGAGTCCCTGAAGCAGAACGTCCGCCTCCGAGAACTGTTCCTGGTGGGGAACCCGTGCACCGAGTACGACGGATACCGACGCTACGTGGTGGCAGCTCTGCCTCAGCTCCAGGTAACGGCAGCTCCAGCTCTGCAGGATGAAGATGCTCCTGGTTCTAGACCAGACTTTATACATTTTAATACGATGGTTATAGAAACAAACACACGATAAAACAGGATGTTTTATATCACATAGAGAGATGAATGTCTATTACTGAAGCAAGAAACTCAAACAAATACTAAACATCAAAACGTTAACAACAGATGAACATGAACCACCAGAAAACTAGTTTTTATTGTGAAGGTCCAGGAATTATTTTTTATTCAGGATTTATTTACTTTTGTTTAATTATTTCGTTCAGTATATTATGTGTAGATACTGTTTACATTCACATACGTTAGCGTAGCTTAGCTTATGGTGCGTCTCCTTATTACAGTTATACAGTTTTACCTTTAATAAGAAAGAAAGAAACACGCTCATAGTGTGTTTAAAAGGTTCCAAGGCAGGAAAACCCTTTGGTTCATAATTTAGTTTTATATTGACTAATAATATTATTTTTTAAATATATTATTAAATCTATTTAATATAGTTTTTTCTATGAATTTACACCATTAATCATATTTTGTGCAGTTTTAAAGTATCGATATAGCATCAATGTATTTAAGGACCTGTTTATTTATGAATAATGGGTTTAAACGCGCTCGGTGACCTGCTCTGTTAATTATTCTTATTGCTCTCTGTTAATATAAAAACTGAATTAGTGATTGTTTTGTGCGTTTGTCCCCAGATGTCCACACAGTAAATGATGTCTGGGTCCATGAAAGAGTGAAAATATGAGCGGATAAAAACCCTAAAGTTACACTGAGAGACAGACAAGACACGACATGATCATCTAATGATCTGAGATAAAAGTTTAGTCCGGTAGAGAGACTCTGTGACGTCCTGACGTCCTGATGTCCCGATGTCCTTATGTTCCTGCCACTGTGGAGACGAATGAAACTCCAGGATAAGAGTCTGGTTTGTGTTGGTCCTCAGTGTTTGGACGGGACCGAGATCAGTCGGTCTGAGAGGATCCGAGCGTCTCAGGGTCTGGAGGAGACGAGGAGACGAGTCGGGGAGCAGGAGAGGAGTTACCTGAGGAGGAGAGAGGAGGAGAAGGAGGAGGCGCAGAGGAAAGGAAGCAAGGAGAGGAGGACGGGGTTGGACGGACGCTGTTTCACAGACATCAGCAACACAACGACGTGAGAGAAATAATAGGTTTAACTTTTACTGCGAGAAATGATTGAACAGTTTATTTAAGGAACGAGGGAAACGAGAGGTTTAGATGTTTGGAGATAAATTAAATCTAATCAACAACTGAAGCCACTAATGCGTCCGTTCTCTTTTAAATCTCTAATCTCTGCACGATAAAAACCAAATAAACATGTTCTTCAGAGAAAGAGCAGATTAATAACAGGATGAGATACGAAGGAACCAGGATTCATTTAGATACGAACACAAAGAACGAAAGAGAAACACAGAGAACAACACTGGAGATAAAACTAAAGTTCAATCAATATAAAATAAATACATGTTATTTATATAAATGTATTTAATCTACAGATTTATTGTCAATAGATTTTCTTTCATTCATCTAAAGCACAAGGTTCAAACAGCATTAATTTAAATTACACAGACTTTAATTCATCAAAAGTAGCTTCTATTAATAATTTGTCCACGGTTTTAGTCAAAGAAGAGACAGAAAACATCACGGAGACGTGGAACTAAACAGCAACGAGTCCAAATTACACTTTAAATCTAGTTTTAATGTAAAGTTACTTAAATGTAAACCTTTAATTTATACATATAATAATATATAATATTTAAAAATATTTAATCTATGGAATAAATCTGGAGCTGTTGTTATTATTTATCGGTTATTGTTCTGTTATTTCACTGACCCTCAAAT